>NC_092719.1:30244722-30844722 GCF_047496885.1 Scyliorhinus torazame
GGAGGGAATGTGCTGGATGAGCCAGGACAGAGCGGGGAATGTGCTGGATGAGCCGGGACAGGGCGGGGAATGTGCTGGATGAGCCAGGACAGGGCGTGGGAATGTGCTGGATGAGCCGGGACAGGGCGGGGAATGTGCTGGATGAGCCGGGACAGAGCGGGGAATGTGCTGGATGAGCCGGGACAGAGCGGGGAATTGTGCTGGATGAGCCAGGATGAGGGCGTGGAATGTGCTGGATGAGCCGGGACAGGGCGGGGAATGTGCTGGATGAGCCGGGACAGGGCGGGGAATGTGCTGGATGAGCCGGGACAGAGCGTGGAATGTGCCGGATGAGCCGGGACAGGGCGGGGAATGTGCTGGATGAGCCGGGACAGGGCGGGGAATGTGCTGGATGAGCCGGGACAGAGCGTGGAATGTGCCGGATGAGCCGGGACAGGCGGGGAATGTGCTGGATGAGCCGGGACAGGGCGGGGAATGTGCCGGATGAGCCGGGACAGGGCGGGGAATGTGCTGGATGAGCCGGGACAGGGCGTGGAATGTGCTGGATGAGCCGGGACAGGGCGGGGAATGTGCTGGATGAGCCGGGACAGGGCGGGGAATGTGCTGGATGAGCCGGGACAGAGCGTGGAATGTGCCGGATGAGCCGGGACAAGGCGTGGAATGTGCTGGATGAGCCGGGGACAGGGCGGGGAATGTGCTGGATGAGCCGGGACAGTGTGTGGAATGTGCTGGATGAGCCGGGGACAGGGCGGGGGAATGTGCTGGATGAGCCGGGACAGAGCGGGGAATGTGCTGGATGAGCCGGGGACAGAGCGTGGAATGTGCTGGATGAGCCAGGACAGGGCGTGGAATGTGCTGGATGAGCCGGGACAGGGCGGGGAATGTGCTGGATGAGCCGGGACAGGGCGGGGAATGTGCTGGATGAGCCGGGACAGGGCGGGGAATGTGCTGGATGAGCCGGGACAGAGCGTGGAATGTGCCGGATGAGCCGGGACAGGGCGGGGAATGTGCTGGATGAGCCGGGACAGGGCATGGAATGTGCTGGATGAGCCGGGACAGAGCGTGGAATGTGCCGGATGAGCCGGGACAAGGCGGGGAATGTGCTGGATGAGCGGGGGGGGGGGGGGGGGGGGGGAATATGCTGGATGAGCCGGGACAGGGCGGGGAATGTGCTGGATGAGCCGGGGGGGGGGGGGGCGGGGAATGTGCTGGATGGGGCGGGGGGGGGGGGCGGGGAATGTGCTGGATGAGCCGGGGGGGGGGGGGGGCGGGGAATGTGCTGGATGAGCCAAGGGGGGGGGGCGGGGAATGTGCTGGATGAGCCGGGACAGGGCGGGGAATGTGCTGGATGAGTTTGGAAACCAGGAATGAGGCAGAAAATCAAAAATCAAATCAAAAAAATGCAAGATAGTGGGGATATGAGTAGATTTAAACAGTTAAGTTATAACATGACTGCAAACCCTGGGTAAAGGAGGCTTGGAATGATTATATTGAAGGATCCAAGAACCTCAGGGACAGCTAAATATTAAAATGAATGGGCTCCTCTTGTAACAGATAGTACAACAGGCATATATCCACTGCAGACTCACTCGAACTCAGTGGTGGCTATCCCAGTCAGAATAAGAAGGTTCCATTAAAACCCTTGATTATAGAGGACAGGGTCTGTACTTGGAGTTTAGAAGAATGAGGGGGGGATCTTATTGAACCTTACAGGATACTGCGTGGCCTGGATATAGTGGACGTGAAGAAGGTGTTTTCACGAGTAAGAAAAACTAGAACCTTAGAGCACAATCTCAGACTAAAGGGACAATCCTTCAAAACAGAGATGAGGAGGAATTTCTTCAGCCAGAGGGTGGTAAATCTGTGGAACACTTTGCTGCAGAAGGTTGTGGGGGCCAAATCATTGAGTATCTTTAAGACAGAGATAGATAGGTTTCTTGATTGATAAGGGGTTCAGGGTTTATGGGAGAAAGCAGGAGCATGAGGATGAGAAACATCAGCCATGATTGCAAGGCGGAGCAGACGCGATGGGCCGAGTGGCCTAATTCTGCTCCTATGTCTTTTGGCATCATGGATATGAAACTGGCTTACAGATCATAGATAGAATTTACAGTGCAGAAGGAGGCCATTCGGCCCATAGAGTCTGCACCGGCTCTTGGAAAGACCACCCTACCCAAGGTCAATACCTCCACCCTATCCCCATAACCCAGTAACCCCACCCACCACTAAGGGCAATTTTGGACACTAAGGGCAATTTATCTTGGCCAACCCACCTAACCTGCACATCTTTGGACTGTGGGAGGAAACCGGAGCACCCGGAGGAAACCCACGCAGACACGTGGAGAACGTGCAGACTCCGCACAGACAGTGACCCAAGCCGGAATCGAACCTGCGACCCTGGAGCTGTGAAACAATTGTGCTATCCACAATGCTACCGTGCTGCCCCACAGATAGTGGAGAGTAGTGGTGAATGGCTGCTTTTGAGACAGTAAACAGTGGGGTTCTCCAGATGTTAATATGAAAACCAGTGCTCTTTTTGTCCCATATTAATGACCAGGACTTGAGATTTGCAGGGGTGAAGTGGACAGGCACATGATGGGTGACATTTAATGCAAAGAATTGTGAAGTGATACATTCTGATAGGATGAATAAAGAGCAACAATATAAACTAATGACCCAGTTTGATCAGCCTCTTTTATTAAAGCACAACATATTCTTAGCTTCATGAAGCAAAATTATGCTAAAGCTTTAGAATTCACTGTTTAGCTGCATTACTATGTTCAATTCAGGGTCTCATACTTTTGGGAGCTGTCAAGGGTGAAGAGGAGATTCCCCATGATAGCAGGGATATGGGGCATCGGATACATAGAGTGACAAGCGAAACTGGGGTTGTTTTCCTTGGATCAGGGAAGGGAATGGGGCGATTCCATAGAAGTGGGCGTAAAGATCTGTATGGAGCAATGCAAAGTAGAGCAGGAGATTTGTTGCCAATGTTAACCCTCAACCAACAAAGTTAAAACAGGTTACCCGGTCATTACCACGTTGCTGTGTGTGGGAGCTTGCTGTGCACAATTTGACCTCTGCATTTCCGACAGTACAACAGTGACTACCCTTCAAAATATACCCCAATGGCTGGCACCCCTTAAATGCAAATTGAATACAAGCACAGTGGAATGTTAGCCTTGATTGCTGAAAGCCTGGAGATAAAGCAGAGGATGTTTTAGTCCAACTGTACAAAGCATAGAGCCCTGATTGGACAACATCAGGAGTACCGTTTACAATTCTGGGCACTGCACCTGAGGAAAGATATATTGACTTTGGGGTGCTCAGTCCAGCTTCACCAGAATATTACGAGTGCTTTTATGATTACATTTTGAGGAGAGATTGTATAGCCTTTGTGTTCCCTGGAATATAGAACTTTAAGGGGTGATTTGGTTGACATTTTTGAAAGGGATTAATAAAGGAATTGGAGAAAAAGCTTCTTTCCCCAAGATGGTGGAGTTTAATACAAGGGAGATGACCTTAAAATCAGAGCCAGACTACATTATGAAGCGTTTCTTTCCGCAAAGCCTGGCAGAAATGTGGAATTCTCTCCAAGGAAATGCAGTAGATGCTAGCTTCATTCATCATTTACCAGGAGTATAAAGGGAATTGAAGCCAAGGCGAGTAGTGATCTTACTGAATGGCGCACAGGCTTGTGGGCTGAATGGAACGCGGTTAATCCTTTTGTGAGGGCCACAAAGACTCCAGCACGAGTTTGCAGACTCACACAGAAAGTAACTTTTTTACAACAATATGTGTAGGGCCAGCAGTTCAGTACTGGTTCCCTCTCTAGCTGGTACCACACCGGCCAGCTCTATTTATACAGCTGCACTGCTAATGATTACCCCCAACCCCCATCATTGAGGGAGTTCATTTCCCCAAATCACATGGGCAACCAATTGTCCCCTGCCAATAGGATCCGGACATGTTATATCAGATCCCCTGCCCCTGATTGCTGATGCTCTCTTTTTCCCGGTTAACCCACATTCTGCTGCCTGCTAGGGGTCCCCAGTGCAGTTCCCGGGCGAACCACCGCTCTCCCAAACCGTGCTCAAGGGATGTTTTCGCTGCTGCAAAGTGTCGCATGGTTCACACGACTGGTTGCCTGTTCTTTGATTAGTTAGCCCACTCTGTCCTTTTGCAGGTTGTCATTTCCAGGGCGAAGACTATGCAGAAGGAGCAACATTCCCCGCACCGAAAGGGAAATGTGAGGAGTGTCGATGCCAGGTAAGAGAAAGCTGCAGAGTCTTTCTTGGTTGCTGTCAGGATATTTAGGGCTGTGTGCCAGTAACTGAATGTCTGGAAATGAACATTGAGTAACTGTTGCTTAGTGTCAGCCAAGGCTGTGTGCACGAGAACCCGAACAAATCAATCCAGCCAATTACCAGTCTAGACTCAGTCATCAGTAAAGTGATGGAAGGGGTCATCAACAGCGCTAATAAGCAGCACCTAATTAACAATAACCTGCTCACTAACACTCAGTTTGGGTTCTGCCTGGCTTGCTCAGCTCCTGAACTCATTACAGCCTTGGTTCAAACATGGACAAAAGAGCTGAATTCTAGAGATGAAAAGAGATGAGAGTGGTTGCCCTTGATATCAAGGCAGCATTTGACTGTATATGGCATCAAGGAGCCCTAGCAAAACTGGGGTCAATGGGGATCAGGGGGAAAACTCTCCGCTGGTTGGAGTCATACTTGGCATAAAGGAAGAATCTTGTGGTTATTGGAGGTCAATCATCTCAGGACTTTGCTGCAGGAGTTCCTCCGGGTGATGTCCTCGGCCCAACCACCTTCAGCTGCTTCGTCAGTGACCTCCCATCGTCTGATCGGAAGTGGGGATGTTCGCTGACTGCACAATGTTCAGAACACTTTGCGACTCCGCAGATACTGAAGCAGTTGACGTCCAAACGCAGGAAGGCCTGGACAATATCCAGGCTTGGGCTGACATGTGGCAAGTTACATTCATGCCACACAAGTGCCAGGCAGTTACCATCTCCAACAAAAGAGGACCTAACCAACCTGTGGGGCTGTGGGGTGGCGCTGCCTGTCAGCGGTACACAATCTGAGGCACAGTGCTTAGTGAGCACTGCGCTGCCAGAGGGTCAATGCTGATGGAGCGCTGGGGAAATTCTGAGGCAGTGCTGTCGGAGCTGTGCCATATTTTGGATGAGACATTAAACCGAGGCCCTGAGTGTCCCCTCAGTGTTACAATCCCAGTTGATGTTATAACTGGATGGGAAGATCCCAGAATGGAACTCTGGCACAAAAGACCGTAACCTTTACTTTTCTTTATACAATGTGGAGGAACAGAGTCACAGGATCACTAATTAGTTTTAACAACAAGAAAAAACATTTCTTAACTATGAAAAAGAGGGCTATAATACTCTTTTGCTTTTCTTAGTTTAACAAAAACACAGATTTAAAGATTAACATGAATTACAAATTATATCTTGAGCTGCAGGCTTCATTCACACAAGTCCCTTTAAGCACACAAGATGACTATGGTCAAATACATGCACTCCGCTCTGAACCCGAGCTAGTGTCTGTGGATTTCTCAGAATCTCCCCAGATGATTGTCACATGAGAGTTTCCAAACTCCAGTCCCAAAAACACGCTTTAAAATCTTCTCTCTCAATAATGCTTTTCCTTACTGATTTTTTTTTTTTTTGAAATCTAGTCCAGAGTTTGCAAATGACACCTTCAAATAAAACTTACTCTCCAATTGTAACAGTGAATCCAGTCCAGGATTTCACACCAAACCCTTCAGGATTTCTTTATCTTGACTGCTGTACAAGCCGCTCACACTTGCTTTAACTCTCGATTCCCAGATGATATTAAAATAACATCAAGCTTTTCCTCCACCTCTGAAGTTTGCTGTCGCACTTTAAATCTAGTTACTGCAATTATCTCTTCCATTCAGAACACTTTGTTTACTCTTCCTTGAATTCCTTTGAACAATACCTTAGTCTCTGTTCAGTTAACTCCAGTCATCTTACACACTCTATCCCAATTCCCTGGTAATCAGTACTGAGTGCCCCTCTGCAGCCCCCATCCTGCCCAGTCTTTCTTCTGGCAGAGTTGAGAGATGTTCACTCCCCGAGGTCCTGTCTCCAATTGCTCTCAAGTTACCTAAAGTGAACCTTAAAAGCTTTACAAGGACCTCCAGTTGCTAAGCAAGGGCCACATGCTTCTGCCTTTTATTTATTCTTCATGCCGTAACCCTCGCCCAATCGAAACCCAGTTGGACTTCACCAAAGCCCCACACATACAAATACCTATTGTCCAACATGAATCTAACTTTAGGTTTTACCCTTCGAGGCACCGAAACATTAAATTAAACCCACTTAAAACTACATCTTATTTCTAATGTTTACCAATACAAATATGAATCCTTTAAAGCTACCTTTGTTTCCCTAATCGGGTTGATGTAAAATATCCCATTTTATTTGAGTTCTTCAGTGCCCTCGAACAACACCGTCCAAAACTGGTCATATTTGCCCTCTGCTGCTGGCGGGATCCTACCTGATTGACTGGGTTTCCAAAGAAAATCACTCCGTGAAATCTGTGATGAGGTGCTTTACAAATAGAAGATTTGTTCTGGACGGGGCATCTTAACAATTGAAAGCAAGTGGGTGAGACTCCATGTGGGGTGAATATGATGAGCTGATCCCTCTCCTCACACAGGGGAAATGGTGCTGGTGTTGTGGCGGTGATATCACAGGACTAGTGATCCAGAGGCTCAGGCTCAAGCTCGGGGGGCAAGGGTTCAAATCGCCCCAGGGCCAGCTAATGGAATTTAACTTCAATTCATAAAATCTGGGATTGAAAGCTAGTCTCAGTAATAGTGACCATAAAACTATTTTGGATTGTTGTAAGAGCCTATCTGATTTCCTAATTGGATTGGATTTGATTGATTGTCACGTGTATTGAGGTACAGTGAAAAGTATTGTTCTGTGTATAATCCAGACAGATCTTTCTATACATGAAAAAACATAGGACATTCATAAATACACAATGTAAATACTTAGACACAGAGATCGGGTGAGGCGTACGGAGCGTAGTACTGTTCAGTAGAGACGATGTGTGGAGAGATCAGTTCAGTCCATAAGAGAGTCGTTTAGGAGTCTGGTATCAGCGAGGAAGAAGCTATTTTTGAATCTGTTGGTGCGTGTTCTCAGATTGTTGTATCTCCTGCCAGGTGGAAGAGGCTGGAAGAGAGAATAACCCGGGTGGGAAGGGTCTTTGATGACGCTGCCCACTTTCCCAAGGCAGTGGGAGGTGTAGACAGAGTCAATGGATGGGAAGCGGTTTTGTGTGATGGACTGGGCGATTTCCACAACTCTCTCTAGTTTCTTACGGTCTTGGGCCAAATAGCTGCCATACCAGGCTGTGATGCAGCCAGATAGGATGCTTTCTATGGTGCATCTTAAGAGTCAGTGTTGACATGCTGAATTTCCTTAGTTTCCTAGGAAGTATAGGCGCTGTTGTGCTTTCTTGGCCGTAGCGTCGATGTGAGTGGACCAGAACAGATTGTTAGTGATGTGCACACCCAGGAATTTGAAGTTGTCACCAATCTCCACCTCGGTACCATTGATGCAAACAGGGGTGTGTACGATACTTCGCTTCCTGAAGTCAATGTCCTTTGGGGAAAGAAATCTGCCATCCTTGCCTAGTCTGGCCCACATGTGACTCCAGATCCACAGTAATGTGATTGACTCTTAAATGCCCTCTGAAATGGCCAAGCAAGCCACTCAGTTCACGGGCATATTAGGGATGGGCAACAAATGCTGGCCAGCTAGTGACGCCCACATTTCATAAAAGAATACATTTAATAAAATAATAGCCAATATATTTTTCTGTTTGTTCCTGTCATAATCGCACTTGGTATAACGATGATTTCATGAGCACTGGGTACAGGGGTTGATGGGCGGGCACATGGGATTATGACAGATGGGAACTAGTACAATAATATTTCTTTCTTCCACTTTAGAAGGGACAAGTGATCTGTGACACCAAACGGTGCAGCAAAGTGCTCTGTCCCCACCCGACGATCGATCTCTGTGACTGCCCGGTGTGTGACGGATGTCGGTACAAAGAGAGAGTTTGTAAAAATGGTGAAAGATTCCCAGACCCAAGTGACAAATGTAACCGCTGCGCCTGTCTGGTAAGGGGGTGTTACGAGCACGTGAGTCCAGTTAATGGGTCCCATCTACCCACAAACGTGTTTTGTTTATTGAGATGGGTGGAAGAACTCTGACCGGCTTCACCCGGTCTGCCAGACGGCAATAAAACACAAGAGTACATTGGAAAACTGGCATCAATTCTAGGGACTGGAGCAATGCTTCCTCTAATTTCTGTTTGCTGTACGTGACTGGCTCGTTGCACTGCGCAGCCCCTTTTGAGAGTGGCATGTGGCTGGCATCTTAAAGGAAATCTGACCTGTCTGTCTCCTTCACAGCACATTCCCAGTTGCACAGCTTAGAGGGAACTGGAGTCATGTGTAGGACAGACTGTGTGAGGGTCACGGCATCCCTTCCCTGAAAGGACGTCGATCAGCCATTTTGGATTTCACCACCGTCGTGCTTTTTCTGGTGATGTTTCACGACGCACAAATTACCTGATGAGTTAAATTCACTTTCTTAACTTGCCCTTGAGATTTGAACCCTCGACATCTGGGCTCCTCATGCATTGTAGGCGTGTAGATTGAATGAAATGAGACTCTAGCAGGCAACGGGCGACATGGGCCAGGGGTCCCCACTGAAATCCACACTGGTCTTTATGTTCATGGCTGTCTACCCGGTCACTTCACCCTGATTCCTGCACTTCAATCAATTTGGGATTGAATAACGTTGAACATTCCTGAGGTTAAGTACACTCCCTAATCTAAAATGTAACAGGTCAGAGGGAAGTCCAGAGAGAAACCTCAGCATAGCCGCTCTCTGGAACTTTGAACTAAAGATTGGAATCGCACAGCAGTACATGAGAAATACCCTCGGCTAATCTCAGATAAGAGTGCACAATTATATAGAATTAATACACACAAACAGGCCATTAACTCCCTGTTAGCTACTTTGGTATTTATGTTCCGAGCCGGCCTCCTCCCATGCTATTTACTTCATCTCACGCTATTAACATAACCTTCTGTCATTTTCTCCCTCATGAATGTATTGAGCTGCCGCTTAAAATGCATTTTTTGTTATTCGCCTCAACCACTCCCTGTGGTGGTGGGATCCATATTCTAACCACATTCTGGGTAAGGACGTTTTTTCCGACTCCCTGATGGATTTATTAGTGACATCTCACATTTATGGCACCATGTTTTGGACCCTGCACAACAGGAAACATATTCTCTGCATTTATCATGTGAAGTAAACCCTCATAATTTTAAAGACCTCTCTATCAAGTCAGCTCTCAGTCTTTTCCAGACAAAAGAGCCCAGCCTGTTCAGTCTGAACTGGTTGTCATAAACTCCTAATTCTGGTGTCATTGTTGTTTATACTTTTCCCCATTGATTGTATATACTATTTGCAATACAGAGACCAGAATTGTTCCCAGTACTTCCCAGTACCAAGATTTGATGCAAGTTTAACATTGGCTTTTCTATTCTATTCCTCTGGAAATTACCTTTAATCTGGTCACCGTGGCCTATGCACCAATGGTAACTCTCATACCCGTTCTTCACTGACAAATTCAGCGTTTTACTGCCCACAGGGGTATTTGAGTGTGACCTTCCAATTTCCGAAACGTTCCTGGTCTAGGTCGGGGCACTGGTCGTGGACACCAGGATGAGGGGAAAATCCCAATCCTGGAGTTCTAAGTGGAAAGCACGCATAGTATGGAAGCTGGCTGTGACTCTCCCCCTGGGCAGCACGCCCATGGCTTCTAAAGGAGAGCAACAGGAGGGGAGGACAGGTCAGAAACACCTTCCAGCCAGAGACACTGCAAGCTCACAGGGAGAGATGTGCTTGATTATGGATATTGGCCACTGTTGTCAATCTCCCACCCAGTGAATCAGGCTGCATTTCTCAGTAACGGTCAGCAGCAAATGGGCCACCTCTACTGTGAAAGGACTATTACGGTGTTGAATTCAATGCAAAAGGTTGCTCGTGGAGTTTGGTGTTGATTTGATATTTTTAAAATGAATCTTGGTTGTGGGTGTCGGAGGCAAGACCAGCATTTTGTGCCCATCTCTTGTTGTCCTTTGAATCTTTGAACAGTTCCAGTCTTGGTGCTGAAGATGTTCCCACAGTGTGGTTAGGAAAGGCAGTTCCAGGATTTTGGGGCAGTGGTATTTAGGGAACGGCGATATTGTGCCAAGTCGGGATGGTGTGCGACTTGGAGGGGAACTGGAAGGCTATGGAGTTCCATGTGTCTACTGCCCTTGTCCATCTGTGTGGGTTTGATTAATTTGACCGATTAACAAATGATGTTCTTGGAAATTGAGTTTCTCGGAGACCACTGCCCTTTACCTCACCTGTCTTAGGTCCGTTTGGAATGGATTAATCGGGTGTGTCAGTGGACATCTCCTGATTTCAGAATGGCTGCCCCAATGGCATTGCTGATTTTGATATTTCTGTACTCATCACCAATCACCAGCTTCTCACTTTGTTTCTTGAGGGTTTTAATGGCAGTGTCGGTGCTTTTTTGCAGAATGGGAAAGTCACTTGCGAGTCTGGGTCCTGCCCGGCTGTTACATGTCAGAATCCAGTGACTCCTCGTGGTGAGTGCTGCCCGCAGTGTACTGGGACCTGTAATTACCTGGGACGAGTGTATGAGAATGGAGCTACTTTCAACTCCCCATCGGAGAAGTGCTCAAAGTGCACCTGCCTGGTAAGTAACTATGTCAGAAAGTCAGGAGCAGGAGGAAACCATCAACCCAACAAACCTGACTTCACCATTCCAATAAGACCCCAACCAACTCACCTTCAACTCCACCTGTCCAGAATGGTGCTTGATGGGATAGGGAGTGTTGGAGCTGTGGAAGGTGATTACATGGTTGGGTAGAATTCATGATGGGTAGAGTATACGTGGACCGGGGAAAATGGCAATGAATGAGTTAAGAACAGGAGCAGGCCATTTGACCTTTCATCCAATAAGATCATGGCTGATCATTAACTCCACTTTCACGCTCTCACGCTCCCAAGTGCCCAACAATCTATCATGGAATCCCTACAGTGCAGAAGGAGGCCATTCGCCCCATCGAGTCTGCACCGACCCTCTGAAAGAGCACTGCAAACCCGTAGCCCCACCTAACCTTTGGACACTGGGGGACAATTTAGCACGGCCAATTCACCGAACCTGCACATCTTTGGACTGTGGGAGTAAACCGGAGCACCCGGGGGAAACCCACGCAGACACCGGGAGAACATGCAAATTCCACAGAGACAGTCACCCGAGGTCGGGATTGAACCCGGGTCCCTGTGCTGTGAGGCAGCAGTGCTAACCACTGTGCCACCAATCTCACTCATGAAAATATTCACCAACTGAGCATCCACAGTTCACTGGAGGAAAGATATCCAAAGATTTACAAACCCTCTGAGGGGAAACCAAATCTCTCCATCTTGGTCCTAAAAGCCTGATTCCGTATCCTGTGATTATATCTCCTCATTCTAAACTCTTCAGCCAAGAGAAACAGCCTCTCAGCATCCACCCTGACAAGCCCCCTTAAGAATTGTAAATGTTTCATTGAGATCCCTCTCATTCTTCTAAACTCAAGTGAGTGCAGGCCTAGTCAACTTCATCTCTCCTCATAGGCCAAGCCTCTCATTCCCCCCCCCCAGGAATCAACCATGTCAAATATAAAAGCAAAATGCTGCAGATGCTGGGAATCTCTAAGAAAAACAAAATGCTGAAAACCGGTCTGCCAGCACCTGTGGAGAGAGAAACCGAGTTAACGTTTCGAGTTGGACATGAGCTGTCAGTTTGCATGCCCGTCTGGTGAACCTTTGTCACACCCCTCTGAGGTGAGTACAGCCTTCCAGGACATACACCACGATGGCTCTCAAGTAGACTCCAGATAGTCAGCAAGGCTTCCTTCCTCAACCCGCATCCCCTTTAGAACATAGAACATAGAACAATACAGCGCAGTACAGGCCCTTCGGCCCACGATGTTGCACCGAAACAAAAGCCATCTAACCTACACTATGCCATTATCATCCATATGTTTATCCAATAAACTTTTAAATGCCCTCAATGTTGGCGAGTTCACTACTGTAGCAGGTAGGGCATTCCACGGCCTCACTACTCTTTGCGTAAAGAACCTACCTCTGACCTCTGTCCTATATCTATTACCCCTCAGTTTAAAGTTATGTCCCCTCGTGCCAGCCGTATCCATCCGCGGGAGAAGGCTCTCACTGTCCACCCTATCCAACCCCCTGATCATTTTGTATGCCTCTATTAAGTCTCCTCTTAACCTTCTTCTCTCCAACGAAAACAACCTCAAGTCCATCAGCCTTTCCTCATAAGATTTTCCCTCCATACCAGGCAACATCCTGGTAAATCTCCTCTGCACCCGCTCCAAAGCCTCCACGTCCTTCCTATAATGCGGTGACCAGAACTGTACGCAATACTCCAAATGCGGCCGTACCAGAGTTCTGTACAGCTGCAACATGACCTCCCGACTCCGGAACTCAATCCCTCTACCAATAAAGGCCAACACTCCATAGGCCTTCTTCACAACCCTATCAACCTGGGTGGCAACTTTCAGGGATCTATGTACATGGACACCTAGATCCCTCTGCTCATCCACACTTTCAAGAACTTTACCATTAGCCAAATATTCCGCATTCCTGTTATTCCTTCCAAAGTGAATCACCTCACACTTCTCTACATTAAACTCCATTTGCCACCTCTCAGCCCAGCTCTGCAGCTTATCTATATCCCTCTGTAACCTGCTACATCCTTCCACACTATCGACAACACCACCGACTTTAGTATCGTCTGCAAATTTACTCACCCACCCTTCTGCGCCTTCCTCTAGGTCATTGATAAAAATGACATACAGCAACGGCCCCAGAACAGATCCTTGTGGTACTCCACTTGTGACTGTACTCCATTCTGAACATTTCCCATCAACCACCACCCTCTGTCTTCTTTCAGCTAGCCAATTTCTGATCCACATCTCTAAATCACCTTCAATCCCCAGCCTCCGTATTTTTTGCAATAGCCTACCGTGGAGAACCTTATCAAATGCTTTGCTGAAATCCATATACACCACATCAACTGCTCTACCCTCGTCTACCTGTTCAGTCACCTTCTCAAAGAACTCAATAAGGTTTGTGAGGCATGACCTACCCTTCACAAAGCCATGCTAACTATCCCTGATCATATTATTCCTATCTAGATGATTATAAATCTTGTCTCTTATAATCCCCTCCAAGACTTTACCCACTACAGACGTGAGGCTCACCGGTCTATAGTTGCCGGGGTTGTCTCTGCTCCCCTTTTTGAACAAAGGGACCACATTTGCTGTCCTCCAGTCCTCTGGCACTATTCCTGTAGCCAATGATGACATAAAAATCAAAGCCAAAGGTCCAGCAATCTCTTCCCTGGCCTCCCAGAGAATCGTAGGATAAATCCCATCAGGTCCCGGGGACTTATCTATTTTCAGCCTGTCCAGAATTGCCAACACCTCTTCCCTACGTACCTCAATGCCATCTATTCTATTAGCCTGGGGCTCAGCATTCTCCTCCACAACATTATCTTTTTCCTGTGAAGTCGGTATGCCATTTTGATTCCTAATTGCTTGCTGTACAAGTATTTTGTGCTTCACTGACGAGGGCACCCAAATCCCTTTGAGAACCAGACCCTCACCTTATTTTTAAAAATAAATCTGCTTTTTGATTTTTCCTGCCCAAGTGGATGATTTCACACTTCCCACAATATATTCCACCTGCCACCTTCGCGCCCAATATCTTTTCAGCCCTTTACTGTTTCCCTTACAACTTACTTTCCAACCTTACCTTGTATCACCAGCAGAACTGGGCACATTCACTTGGTCCCCTGACCCGAGTCATTGATATAGATTGCAGTGAGCTGAAATCCAAGAACAGATCCTTGTGGTAAAGTACATAGGGACTGTGAGAAGTGACAGGTTGACAGGGAAGAGGTTGTAGTGACTGTGCAAGTAAGATGATTGATGGGGTAGACTGCGCAGTGTCCGAGAGAGAGATTGATGATTGAAGAAGTCGAGTGTACGTGGGAGGATGATTGATGATGGAGAGTTTACTGGGGCTATGAGGAGAACTAGGTTGATGGGCTATTTCTGCTTCAGCACTTTATTATTCCCGATGCTGTTGTGTCCCCTCAGGCTGAGGTGGTGACCTGCTGGCAGAGGCCTTGCTCCAAGAAGTGCACCCACCCAGTCGCCAGCACCGCCTGTTGTCCCGATTGTAAACGCTGTTCCTTCGAGGGCCTGGAATACGAGAACCGAGAAACCTTCTTCTCTCCATCCGACCCGTGTAAACGCTGCAGCTGCCTCGATGGGAATGTGTTGTGTTTGGAAGTCGTGTGTCCTCAGGTAACCTGTTCGGAGCCCATTACCAAACCGAAGCAGTGCTGCCCAGAGTGCCCAGGTATGTGCCACCCTTAAAGAGGACGGGAACAAACTCTCCGGGAATTGGGATGTGTTGCCCACATTTGTCAGATGTAAAGCAGGCAGTGCTGACCAATTAAGCAGTGGGACTCCCTGCTCTCCCATGCTGGTGTTTGTCCCTTTACTAAACATATGGGCCTTTATTTCAGGCTTTGGGCCCTTTTAGATGATGTAAATATGTCACAGCCTAACACCTGTGGGTGGCCCTTTTGTCAATGATGCGAGGGGTCATGTTTCTGGTCTCCGTCTGACTGTGTTTCTGTCCTTCTACAGTCTGTATCCATCGTGGCAAACAGTATGCGGGAGGATCACACTGGGTTTCAGCAGTAAACCCCTGCCACACATGTGTATGTACGGTAAGTAACCAATTGACATCGATCCAAGAGGCTGGTCCCCTGGATTGGCTATCAGTTCACTGGCAAGGGCAGCAGTGAGGGAGGTACAATGGGAATCTACAGATCTCCGTTCAACCCACACTGTTGTTGTGAACGATTTCTACAGTAACTCAAGCTTAATTAATGCTCTACATAAATAACTTGCATCCCACCTCTCACTCACAAGGGTCAAATATCTGGCCATAGTCAGGGGGTGGGCTATGACAAAGTGAAGAGAGGAGGCGGGAGTTCAGAAAATGTGTGATGCAGTGTTTATGTGGAGTCCGGCGCAGGATCTAGATGTGTCGATCCTTTCTTCTGTTGAGGTGATGGGTCAGTACCAATATCACTGTGTTCACTGTTACTGTATTTCTATATCATCGAGAAGGGACATACAAAACAAATCAGACGGCTTAAACCGGGCTAAAACCAAGCAGTGGCTCACGATTATTGCTGTCATCCTTTGATACCAATACAAAGAACAAAGAAATGTACAGCACAGGAACAGGCCCTTCGGCCCTCCAAGCCCGTGCCGACCATGCTGCCCGACTAAACTACAATCTTCTACACTTCCTGGGTCCGTATCCTTCTATTCCCATCCTATTCATATATTTGTCAAGATGCCCCTTAAATGTCCCTATCGTCCCTGCTTCCACTACCTCCTCCGGTAGCGAGTTCCAGGCACCCACTACCCTCTGCGTAAAAAACTTGCCTCGTACATCTACTCTAAACCTTGCCCCTCTCACCTTAAACCTATGCCCCCTAGTAATTGACCCCTCTACCCTGGGGAAAAGCCTCTGACTATCCATTCTGTCTATGCCCCTCATAATTTTGTATACCTCTATCAGGTCTCCCCTCAACCTCCAATGTTGATCTCTAGTGTTACATTACTTGGGAGTAATATTTGTTACTCATTTGTTTCTCCCGAGTCGTCCAGTGATAGCTAATCAATTTACTTGTGAGTTCTTTTCTTCAATAATTTTACTAGTGTTCGAATTAGACAAGGTAGATTTTGACTAACAATGAAATATATACTTTGAGCTTGCTATACTTCTGTCCTCTAGCTACAACACATCCAAACAGAGCAGGAAAACAGACTGGTTGTTTATATACCCCTTGTTAGTGTTGCCCTCAAGTGATCATCTGACTGTACTGACTACACATTAACCTTTCATGTATTTACATATCCAGAAGTCACACATCTGTACAGTGTCTGTCTCTCTCCGCGCCTCACTTTCTCAGTCTCTGTGTGTCTGTCTCTCTCTCACCTACAGCAAGGTGAGGTAACCTGTCAGGAGCCAGAGTGCAAGGTTACCTGTCAATATCCTGCTCGGATTCCTGGCCAGTGCTGTCCGGTTTGCCTCGACTGTTACTTTGAAGGGAATATCTACGGGAACAGGGAATCATTCAAACCCGATCCCTGTAGAGAATGCTCGTGCAATGTAAGGACACATTTTAGTTCAAAATTCCTGACCGGGAACTCTACAGACCTACTGCATTGGCCCCACTGTTATAAATTCTCCTCTTGCTAGTCACTAAGGGACCTCCGACACCCTCTTGTCAACTTCTTATCCAAATGCCTACTTTCCCTTTTATTCCGTGAGCTAGAATCTCACTCACAAGTCTGTTGTGTGGCACGACCAAAAGTCTTTTGAAAATCCATATACACCATATCAACAGTGTTGCCTTTATCAATCTTCTCTGTTATCTCCTCAAAAACTCCAGCAAGATACTATCCCTTAATGAATCCATGCTGGCTTTCCTTAATCATCCTACACCTGTCTAAGTGATTATTGATTTTGTCCCAAACTTGTCCCAAAGGTTACAGAAGTTTCCCTATCACTAAAGTCATACTGACTGGTCTGTCGTTGCTGGCATTATCCATGCACCCCTTTCTTGAACAAGAGTGTAACATTCATAATTCCCCAATCCTGTGTCTAAGGAGTCCTGCCCTTCTTTGAACCAGGTCTCCATTACAGCAAAACTACCATCATTCCATTTGTCAAGCTGTGCCTTGTATCTGTAGTCCCCCAATCCTATTAACCACACTATGCATTCTTACACAAACACACACATTAGTCCTGATGTCGGCTTTTTTTACTTTCCCCCTTACTCTTACCCAAAATGATGACTTACTATTGCCTACTCTAATTCTATCATACTCTCCAATTATTTTATTTATCTCAATGCTACTCCCTGATATATCATCCTGATCAGTTAATACTTCACTGACAAGTTTCTCTCCTCTTCCCTCTGAGGTTCCCATCCCCCTGCCAAATCTAATTTAAACCCTCCCTAATAGCACTAGCCGACCTCTCCTTGAGGACATTACAGCGGGGGAAAGGGCCATTTCATTGTGGGAGTGTGTGGGAGAGGTGCGGGCAAGGTTTGATGCCCATCTCAGCGCACTGACTGGGGTTCCATTACCCACCCACCCAGAGTGCAGCTGGAAACTCCCATTATCCTGCTGTTCCCTTCACCGAACTGGGACAGGCCTGGAAGCGATGGCAGGACCTGAGTGGAGGCAGTAGTTCTCTGCCAGTGCCGGGAAGAGGCCCTTGTAACAGCGTCCTTCCCCCAGGCCTGCCCTTAGCAGTGAGCTGCTGGAGAATTAGTCTCAGGCCAGCCCCCCTACCCTTAACCGTTTTGCCGCCAACAGCCCCTTTTATGAACCCATGCTCCTTCAGCCCCCAGCCCCTGTCTTTTGAGAGATTGTCCGTTACTTTAGTTCATATTGTGACTTTTCATTGCTGTGTCGCAGGGTGGCGATGTGCTGTGTTTGCCCGTTGAGTGCCCAACGCTCAGCTGTGGGCAACAGGTCACGAACGCGGGATCTTGCTGTCCAGAGTGTCGAGGTAAGAACTCCTCCTCCCGGGGATTCCCCACCCCCACTTCAGAGAAATTCAGCACTCAAGGAATTTAATAAAATGGTGAAAAATGATGAAAGGATTTGAGGGAGTAAATAATGACTGATTTGTTTATACTGGAATCTCAGTGTTCGTACCAGAGACACAAAGCAGAGGGAGATTGAATGGTCCGCATTAAAAGCATTTGAAGAAATCCTTGGAAGAGAATATATTTAAGGGTCCCTTTCTCTGCTGGGGAATGGATGACTAGACACATGTGAAGTGGAAGAATCGGATGGGCGGTATATCCCTTTTAGATTGGGTTTTGGGATTGGATGTACAGGATGCAGTTACACTCGAGCATAAACCCTCCCCTTAATTGTTACTAACTTCCCTTTTCATTCTTATCAGGCTGTATGTACAATGGGAAGGAATACCAGGAAGGAGCGAACTGGTTTGCACCCACTATCCCCTGCATGACGTGTATGTGTGTGGGTGGAGTCACAACCTGTGCTGAAATTCACTGCATCGCTCCATGTATGAATCAAATCCATGTGCCTGGAGAATGCTGCCCTCTCTGTGCAGGTAGGGTGTGCGAGGGAGGTGCCCATTATTGCCCTGGTGAGTACTGTACCTGGAACATTGCTGGCTCCAGGTGAGCTCTGTACCTGGAACACTGCTGGCTCCAGGTGAGCTCTGTACCTGGAACATTTCTGGCTCCAGGTGAGCTCTGTACCTGGGACACTGCTGGCTCCAGGTGAGCCCTGTACCTGGAACACTGCTGGCTCCAGATGAGCCCTGTACCTGGTACAATGCTGGCTCCAGATGAGCCCTGTACCTGGTAAACTGCTGGCTCCAGGTGAGCCATGTACCTGGGACGCTGCTGGCTCCAGGTGAGCTCTGTACCGTTTACACTGCTGGCTCCAGGTGAGCCCTGTACCTTGGATACTGCTGGCTCCAGGTGAGCCCTGTACCTGGGATACTGCTGGCTCCAGGTGAGCCCTGCACCTGGTACACTGCTGGCTCCAGGTGAGCCCTGGACCTGGGACACTGCTGGCTCCAGGTGAGCTCTGTACCTTTTACACTGCTGGCTCCAGATGAGCCCTGTACCTGGGACACTGCTGGCTCCAGGTGAGCCATGTACCTGGGATGCTGCTGGCTCGAGGTGAACCCTGTACCTGGGACACTGCTGGCTCCAGATGTGCCCTGTACCTGGGATACTGCTGGCTGCAGATGAACTCTACACCTGGGATACTGCTGGCTCCAGATGAGCCCTGTACCTGGAAGACTGCTGGCTCCAGGTGAGCCCTTACCTGGAACACTGCTGGCTCCAGGTGAGCCCTTACCTGGAACACTACTGGCTCCAGATGAGCCCTGTACCTGGTACAATGCTGGCTCCAGATGAGCCCTGTACCTGGTACACTGCTGGCTCCAAGTGAGCGCTGTACCTGGGATACTGCTGGCTCCAGGTGCACCCTGTACCTGGGACACTGCTGGCTCCTACTGAGCCTTGACCTGGGATACTGCTGGCTCCAGGTGAGCCCTGCACCTGGTACACTGCTGGCTCCAGGTGAGCCCTGTACCTGGGACACTGCTGGCTCCAGGTGAGCTCTGTACCTTTTACACTGCTGGCTCCAGATGAGCCCTGTACGTGGTACACTGCTGGCTCCAGGTGAGCCCTGTTCCTGGGACACTGGTGGCTCCAGATGAGCCCTGTACCTGGAACACTGCTCGCTCCAGGTGAGCTCTATACCTTTTACACTGCTGGCTCCAGATGAGCCCTGTACCTGGAACACTGCTGGCACCAGGTGAGCTCTATACCTTTTACACTTCTGGCTCCAGGTGAGCCCTGTATCTGTGACACAGCTGGCTCCAGGTGAGCCCTGTATCTGTGACACTGCTGGCTCCAGGTGAGCCCTGTACGTGGTACAATGCTGGCTCCAGGTGAGCCCTGTACCTGGGATACTGCTGGCTCCAGGTGAGCTCTGTACATTTTACACTGCTGGCTCCAGATGAGCCCTGTATCTGTGACACAGCTGGCTCCAGGTGAGCCCTGTACCTGGTACACTGCTGGCTCCAGGTGAGCCCTGTACCTGGTACACTGCTGGCTCCAGGTGAGCTCTGTACCTTTTACAATGCTGGCTCCAGATGAGCCCTGTACCTGGTACGCTGCTGGCTCCAGGTGAGCCTTGTACCTGATGCACTGCTGGCTCGTGGTGAGCCCTGTACCTGGGACACTGCTGGCTCCAAGTGAGCTCTGTACCTGTTACACTGCTGGCTCTTAATGTGCCCTTACCTGGAACACTGCAGGCTCTAGCTGAGCCCTGTACCTGGTACACTGCTGGCTCCAGGTGAGCTCTGTACCTGGGATACTGCTGGCTCCAGATGAGCCCTGTACCTGGTACACTGCTGGCTCCAGATGAGCCCTGTACCTGGGATACTGCTGGCTCGAGGTGAGCCCTGTACCTGATACACTGCTGGCTCCAGATGAGCCCTGTACCTGGAACTCTGCACGCTCCAGGTGAGCTCTATACCTTTTACACTGCTGGCTCCAGATGAGCCCTGTACCTAGAACACTGCTGGCTCCAGGTGAGCTCTATACCTTTTACACTGCTGGCTCCAGATGAGCCCTGTACCTGGTACACTGCTGGCTCCAGGTGAGCTCTATACCTTTTACACTTCTGGCTCCAGATGAGCCCTGTCTCTGTGACACAGCTGGCTCCAGGTGAGCCCTGTATGTGGTACAATGCTGGCTCCAGGTGAGCCCTGTACCTGGGATACTGCTGGCTCCAGGTGAGCCCTGTATCTGTGACACTGCTGGCTCCAGGTGAGCCCTGTACGTGGTACAATGCTGGCTCCAGGTGAGCCCTGTACCTGGGATACTGCTGGCTCCAGGTGAGCTCTGTACATTTTACACTGCTGGCTCCAGATGAGCCCTGTATCTGTGACACAGCTGGCTCCAGGTGAGCCCTGTACCTGGTACACTGCTGGCTCCAGGTGAGCTCTGTACCTGGGACACTGCTGGCTCCAGGTGGGCTCTGTACCTGGAACACTGCTGGCTCCAAGTGAGCTCTGTACCTGTTACACTGCTGGCTCCAGATGTACCCTTACCTGGAACACTGCAGGCTCTAGCTGAGCCCTGTACCTGGTACGCTGCTGGTTCCAGGTGAGCTCTGTACCTGGTACACTGCTGGCTCCAGATGAGCCCTGTACCTGGAACACTGCTGGCTCCAGATGTGCCCTATACCTGGAACACTGCTGGGTCCAAGTGAGCTCTGTACCTGTTACACTGCTGGCTCCAGATGTGCCCTTAGCTCGAACACTGCTGGCTCTAGCTGAGCCCTGTACCTGGGATACTGCTAGCTCCAGATGAGCCCTGTACCTGGGATACTGCTGGCTCCAGATGAGCCCTGTACCTGGTACACTGCTGGCTCCAGATGAGCCCTGTACCTGGGATACTGCTGGCTCCAGATGAGCCCTGTACCTGATACACTGCTGGCTCCAGATGAGCCCTGTACCTGGAACACTGCTCGCTCCAGGTGAGCCCTGTACCTGGGTCACTGCTGGCTCCAGATGAGCCCTGTACCTGGTACACTGCTGGCTCCAGGTGAGCCCTGTACCTGGGACACTGCTGGCTCCAGGTTAACCCTGTACCTGGTACACTGCTGGCTCCAGGTGAACCCTGTACCTGGTACACTGCTGGCTCCAGGTGAGCCCTGTACCTGGGACACTGCTGGCTCCAGGTGAACCCTGTACCTGGTACACTGCTGGCTCCAGATGAGCCCTGTACCTGGGATACTGCTGGCTCCAGGTGAGCCCTGTACCGATACACTGCTGGCTCCAGATGAGCCCTGTACCTGGAACACTGCTCGCTCCAGGTGAGCCCTGTACCTGGGTCACTGCTGGCTCCAGGTGAGCCCTGTACCTGGGCACTGCTGGCTCCAGGTGAGCCCTGTACCTGGGACACTGCTGGCTCCAGGTGAACCCTGTACCTGGTACACTGCTGGCTCCAGGTGAACCCTGTACCTGGTACACTGTTGGCTCCAGGTGAGCCCTGTACCTGGGACACTGCTGGCTCCAGATGAGCCCTGTACCTGATACACTGCTGGCTCCAGATGAGCCCTGTACTTGGTACACTGCTGGCTCCAGGTGAGCCCTGTACCTGGGACACTGCTGGCTCCAGGTGAACCCTGTACCTGGTACACTGCTGGCTCCATGTGGGCCCTGTACCTGGGACACTGCTGGCTCCAGGTGAGCCCTGTACCTGGGACTCTGCTGGCTCCAGGTGAGCCGTGTACCTGGGACTCTGCTGGCTCCAGGTGAACCCTGTACCTGGAACACTGCTAGCTCCAGGTGAGCTCTGTACGTTTAACACTGCTGGCTCCAGATGAGCCCTGTACCTGGTACACTGCTGGCTCCAGATGAGCCCTGTACCTGGTACACTGCTGGCTCCATGTGGGCCCTGTATCTGATACACCGCTGGCTCCAGATGAGCCCTGTACCTGGGACACTGCTGGCTCCAGGTGAGCCCTGTACCTGGGACTCTGCTGGCTCCAGGTGAGCCGTGTACGTGATACACTGCTGACTCCAGGTGAACCCTGTACTTGGAACACTGCTGACTCCAGGTGAACCCTGTACCTGGAACACTGCTGGCTCGAGGTGAGCCCTTACCTGGGACACTGCTGGCTCCAGATGAGCCCTGTACCTGTATCGGTTAGTGCCAATCCCGCGCAGTATCGGTTAGTGCCAATCCCGCGCAGTATCGGTTAGTGCCAATCCCGCGCAGTATCGGTTAGTGCCAATCCCGCGCAGTATCGGTTAGTGCCAATCCCGCTCAGTATCGGTTAGTGTCAATCCCACACAGTATCGGTTAGTGTCAATCCCGCGCAGTATCGGTAGTGCCAATCCCGCGCAGTATCGGTTAGTGTCAATCCCGCGCAGTATCGGTTAGTGCCAATCCCGCGCAGTATCGGTTAGTGCCAATCCCGCTCAGTATCGGTTAGTGTCAATCCCGCTCAGTATCGGTTAGTGTCAATCCCGCTCGGTATCGGTTAGTGCCAATCCCGCTCGGTATCGGTTAGTGTCAATCCCGCTCAGTATCGGTTAGTGCCAATCCCGCACAGTATCGGTTAGTGCCAATCCCGCGCAGTATCGGTTAGTGCCAATCCCGCGCAGTATCGGTTAGTGCCAATCCCGCACAGTATCGGTTAATGCCAATCCCGCTCAGTATCGGTTAGTGCCAATCCCGCACAGTATCGGTTAATGCCAATCCCGCTAGGTATCGGTTAGTGCCAATCCCGCACAGTATCGGTTAATGCCAATCCCGCACAGTATCGGTTAGTGTCAATCCCGCACAGTATCGGTTAGTGTCAATCCCGCGCAGTATCGGTTAGTGCCAATCCCGCGCAGTATCGGTTAGTGCCAATCCCGCGCAGTATCGGTTAGTGCCAATCCCGCTCAGTATCGGTTAGTGTCAATCCCGCTCAGTATCGGTTAGTGTCAATCCCGCTCGGTATCGGTTAGTGTCAATCCCGCTCGGTATCGGTTAGTGCCAATCCCGCGCAGTATCGGGTAGTGCCAATCCCGCGCAGTATCGGTTAGTGCCAATCCCGCGCAGTATCGGTTAGTGCCAATCCCGCACAGTATCGGTTAATGCCAATCCCACACAGTATCGGTTAGTGCCAATCCCACACAGTATCGGTTAGTGCCAATCCCGCTCAGTATCGGTTAGTGCCAATCCCACGCATTATCGGTTAGTGTCGATCCCGCGCAGTATCGGTTAGTGTCAAACCCGCTCAGTATCGGTTAGTGCCAATCCCACGCAGTATCGGTTAGTGCCAATCCCGCGCAGTATCGGTTAGTGCCAATCCCACGCAGTATCGGTTAGTGCCAATCCCGCGCAGTATCGGTTAGTGCCAATCCCGCGCAGTAACGGTTAGTGTCAATCCCGCGCAGTATCGGTTAGTGCCCATCCCGCACAGTATCGGTTAGTGCCAATCCCGCGCAGTATCGGTTCGTGCCAATCCCACTCAGGATCAGTTCGTGCCAATCCCACGCAGTATCGGTTAGTGCCAATCCCGCGCAGTATCGGTTACTGCCAATCCCGCACAGTATCGGTTAGTGCCAATCCCACGCAGTATCGGTTAGTGCCAATCCCGCTCAGTATCGGTTAGTGCCAATCCCGCACTGTATCGGTTAGTGCCAATCCCGCGCATTATCGGTTAGTGCCAATCCCGCGCAGTATCGGTTAGTGCCAATCCCGCGCAGTATCGGTTAGTGCCAATCCCGCGCAGTATCGGTTAGTGCCAATCCCGCTCAGTATCGGTTAGTGCCTATCCCGCGCAGTATCGGTTAGTGTCAATCCCACGCAGTATCGGTTAGTGCCAATCCCGCGCAGTATCGGTTAGTGCCAATCCCGCTCAGTATCGGTTAGTGCCAATCCCGCTCAGTATCGGTTAGTGCCAATCCCGCGCAGTATCGGTTAGTGCCAATCCCGCTCTGTATCGGTTAGTGCCAATCCCGCGCAGTATCGGTTAGTGTCAATCCCGCGCAGTATCGGTTAGTGCCAATCCCGCGCAGTATCGGTTAGTGCCAATCCCGCTCAGTATCGGTTAGTGTCAATCCCGCTCAGTATCGGTTAGTGCCAATCCCGCGCAGTATCGGTTAGTGCCAATCCCACGCATTATCGGTTAGTGTCGATCCCGCGCAGTATCGGTTAGTGCCAATCCCGCTCAGTATCGGTTAGTGTCAATCCCGCTCAGTATCGGTTAGTGCCAATCCCGCGCAGTATCGGTTAGTGCCAATCCCGCGCAGTATCGGTTAGTGCCAATCCCGCGCAGTATCGGTTAGTGCCAATCCCGCGCAGTATCGGTTAGTGTCAATGATGCATATTATCCAGCATTCATTTTGTTTTTCACTGCCTCACAGACTGTATCTACAATAACCGTGTGTACGGCCCTGGCGAGAGTTTCCAACCTACCAATGACCCCTGCGAGACCTGCACCTGTGAGGTAAGTTCCACCTGCACCTGTGAGGTAAGTTGTGTCTAGTCACAAAAGTAAACCTGGTGTCATAGTCTGAACTTTGAACCCACTCCCCAAAGATGTCAGATCTAACAGAGTCTGAGGAAAGGCAGCCGGTCTCTGGGATTCACGCTTTCAATATTTACGTTGAATAATTGTCTTGTTGGGAAGAGTGAGCATGACCGTCTCGAAATGCGACAAAGAGCCAGAGACAATAACCAATCAGATTGATTCCATTAATATTGCAGCGATCTTTGACCAATGGGATGCTCCAGCACCAGGAGGCTGTGATGGGCCGTGTCCTGCTGGGTAGTAAGCTTCTCAGATCTGGACTCGGAGAACCGAGTTGTGGCAGAGACCCTCTGTGATTGGGGTGTGGTGGGGGGCGGCAGCAGCAGAGGTCAGACACTCTGGGTAGGTTTGTTTGTGTTTGGAGGTGAAGGGGGAAGTACAGCGACCCTGGGGATGATGGGTCTGTGTTTGGGGTGGGGGTGGTTACAGAGACCCTGGGGAGGATGGGTCTGTGTTTGGGGGTGGGGATGGTTACAGAGACCCTGGGGAGCATGGGTCGGTGTTTCGGGTGGGGGTGGTTACAGAGACCCTGGGGAGGATGGGTCTGTGTTTAGGGGTGGGGTGGTTACAGAGACCCTGGGGGAGGATGGGTCTCTGTTTGGGGGTGGGAGTGGTTACAGAGACCCTGGGGAGGATGGGTCAGTGTTTGGGGGTGGGGATGGTTACAGAGACCCTGGGGAGGATGGGTCTGTGTTTGGGGGTGGGAGTGGTTACAGAGACCTGGGGAGGATGGGTCAGTGTTTGGGGGTGGGGATGGTTACAGAGACCCTGGGGAGGATGGGTCTGTGTTTAGGGGTGGGGTGGTTACAGAGACCCTGGGGAGGATGGGTCTGTGTTTGGGGGTGGGGATGGTTACAGAGACCCTGGGGAGCATGGGTCGGTGTTTCGGGTGGGGGTGGTTACAGAGACCCTGGGGAGGATGGGTCTGTGTTTAGGGGTGGGGTGGTTACAGAGACCCTGGGGAGGATGGGTCTCTGTTTGGGGGTGGGAGTGGTTACAGAGACCCTGGGGAGGATGGGTCAGTGTTTGGGGGTGGGGATGGTTACAGAGACCCTGGGGAGGATGGGTCTGTGTTTGGGGGTGGGAGTGGTTACAGAGACCTGGGGAGGATGGGTCAGTGTTTGGGGGTGGGGATGGTTACAGAGACCCTGGGGAGGATGGGTCTGTGTTTGGGGGTGGGGGTGGTTACAGAGACCCTGGGGAGGATGGGTCTGTGTTTGGGGTGGGGGGGTTACAGAGACCCTGCGGAGGATGGGTCTGTGTTTGGGGGTGAAGGGGGCAGTACAGCGACCCTGGGGAGGATGGGTCTGTGTTTGGGGGTGGGGGTGGTTACAGAGACCCTGGGGAGGATGGATCTGTGTTTAGGGGTGGGGTGGTTACAGAGACCCTGGGGAGGATGGGTCTCTGTTTGGGGCTGGGAGTGGTTACAGAGACCCTGGGGAGGATGGGTCAGTGTTTGGGGGTGGGGATGGTTACAGAGACCCTGGGGAGGATGGGTCTGTGTTTGGGGGTGGGAGTGGTTACAGAGACCTGGGGAGGATGGGTCAGTGTTTGGGGGTGGGGATGGTTACAGAGACCCTGGGGAGGATGGGTCTGTGTTTGGGGGTGGGTGTGGTTACAGAGACCCTGGGGAGGATGGGTCTGTGTTTGGGGGTGGGGATGGTTACAGAGACCCTGGGGAGGATGGGTCTGTGTTTGGGGGTGGGGGTGGTTACAGAGACCCTGGGGAGGATGGGTCTGTGTTTGGGGTGGGGGGGTTACAGAGACCCTGCGGAGGATGGGTCTGTGTTTGGGGGTGAAGGGGGCAGTACAGCGACCCTGGGGAGGATGGGTCTGTGTTTGGGAGTGGGGGTGGTAACAGGTCCCTGGGGAGGATGGGTCTGTGTTTGGGGGGGGGAGTGGTAGTTACAGAGACCCTGGGGATGATGGGTCGGTGTTTGGGGTGGGGGTGGTTACAGAGACACTGGGGAGGATGGGTCTGTGTTTGGGGGGGTGGTGGTTACAGAGACCCTGGGGAGGATGGGTCTGTGTTTGGGGGTGGGGGTAGTTACAGAGGGTCTGGGGAGGACGGATCTGAGTTTGGGGGTGGGGGTGGTTACAGAGACCCTGGGAAGGATGGGTCTGTGTTTGGGGGTGGGGGTGGTTACAGAGACCCTGGAGAGGATGGGTCTGTGTTTGGGGGTGGGGGTGGTTACAGAGACCCTGGGGAGGATGGGTCTGTGTTTGGGGGTGGGGGTGGTTACAGAGACCCTGGGGAGGATGGGTCTGTGTTTGGGAGTGGGGGTGGTTACAGAGACCCTGGGGAGGATGGGTCTGTGTTTTGGGGTGGGGGTGGTTACAGAGAGCCTGTGGAGGATGGGCCTGTGTTTGGGGGTGGGGGTGGTTATAGAGACTCTGGGGAGGATGGGTCTGTGTTTGGGGGTGGGGGTGGTTACAGAGACCCTGGGGAGGATGGGTCTGTGTTTGGGGGTGGGGCTGGTTACAGAGACCCTGGGGAGGATGGGTCTGTGTTTGGGGGTGTGGGTGGTTACAGAGACCCTGTGGAGGACCGGTCTGTGTTTGGGGGTGGGGGTGGTTACAAAGACCCTGGGGAGGACGGGTCTGTGTTTGGGGGTGGGGGTGGTTATAAAGACTCTGGGGAGGATGGGTCTGTGTTTGGGGGTGGGGGTGGTTACAGCGACTCTGGGGAGGACGGGTCTGTGTTTGGGGGTGGGGGTGGTTACAGAGACCCTGGGGAGGACGGGTCTGTGTTTGGGGGTGGGGGTGGTTACAGAGACCCTGGGGAGGACGGGTCTGTGTTTGGGGGTGGGGGTGGTTACAGAGACCCTGGGGAGGACGGTTCTGTGTTTGGGGCTGGGGGTGGTTACAGAGACCCTGGGGTGGACGGGTCTGTGTTTGGGGGTGGGGGTGGTTACAGAGACCCTGGGAAGGACGGGTCTGTGTTTGGGGGTGGGGGTGGTTACAGAGACCCTGGGGAGGACGGGTCTGTGTTTGGGGGTGGGGGTGGTTACAGAGACCCTGGGGAGGATGGGTCTGTGTTTGGGGGGGAGGGGTGGTTACAGAGTCCCTGGGGAGGATGGGTCTGTGTTTGTGGGGGAGGGGTGGTTACAGAGACCCTGGGGAGGATGGGTCTGTGTTTGGGGGTGAGGGGTGGTTACAGAGACCCTGGGGAGGATGGGTCTGTGTTTGGGGGGGGGGAGGTGTGGTTCCATAGACCCTGGGGAGGATGGGTCTGTGTTTGGGTGGGGGTGGTTACAGAGACCCTGGGGAGGATGAGTCTATGTTTGGGGTGGGGGTGGTTACAGAGAGTCTGGGGAGAGTCGGTCTGTGATTGGGGCGGGGTTGGCTACAGAGGCCCGGATGTATGGTGGTTTGTGATTGGGGTGGAGGGGGGAGGGGCAGCACAGAGACTCTGGACAGGGTGGTCTGTGATGGGCGGGGGGATATAGATGACCCTGGACTGTGATGTGCCGGGTGTATAGTTGACCCCGAGGAGGGTGGTCTCTGATTGTGGTGGGGAATGGGTACAGAACCCCTTGGGAGGGTGGTCTGTGATTGGGGCAGAGTTGGGTACAGTGACCCTGGGGAGGGGGTACTGTAATGTGGGGCGGGGGTGCTACAGGTGATCCTAGGGAGGGTGGTCTGTGATTGGGGCAGAGTTGGGTACAGGGACCCTGTGGAGGGGGTACTGTAATGTGGGCGGGGGGTGCTACAGGTGATCCTAAGGAGGGTGGTCTGTGATTGGGGCAGAGTTGGGTACAGGGACCCTGGGGAGGGGGTACTGTAATGTGGGGCAGGGGGTGCTACAGGTGATCCTAAGGAGGGTGGTCTGTGATTGGGAGCGGGGCAGGGTGCAGCTGGTGGTCTGTGATGGGGGAGATGGGGGCAAGTTACAGCGACCCTGTGGAGGGGATTTGTGATTGGGAAGGGGGTACAGAAGCCAGGGGGGAAGGTTCTCTAGTTGAGGGGGGTACAAAGACCCGGGGGAAGGTGGTCTGTGATTGAGGAAGGAGTGGGAGGTGCTCCAGAGACCCCGGAGAAGGGGGCAGTCTGTGTTTGAGAGAGCTGTTGTCATGTGCAGTGAGTAAATATTATTTACTCGGTCTTGTGGATCAGTGCGTTTCTCCAGAACAATGCACCGAGCAAATGAATGGGATGTCCTGGGTGTCACTTTAACCCTGTAAGCAATATCACTCCACACAGTATCTCTGCAGCCTTGCCCCCGCACCTTGTGCTCCAATGTTACCACCCACTGCTCTATCCCTCAAAATGAATCTTGTGTTATGTACTCTGGGTTAACACAGGCTGCAACTGAATGCAGCTTTAACCAAAAGATACTCCAGACCTTGAAGTTAATTCAAGCTGATTTATTGAACCAGTAGCACAGTTCTCTGAGTTCGACTCTCTGCTAACCTAAGTGTGGTTATTCTGTCTGACTGAACCAGATTAGCTCTTAGCCACGTGCTGGAGGTGTGACACTGTACATACACCCTGACTCACTCTGTGGATGTTCATCAATGGAACGAGGCGGAGTGTGAGCGCCTCATGCCTTTTATAGTGAGATACCACCCCTGAGTGTCCTGCCTGCTCATTGGTCATGTCCTGTTCTCTGTGTTCATTAGCTGCCTGTCTGTATATCATTATCTGCACGATTGCATATCATTACAATGAATACCACTAATGACCAATTCTTTCTCTCTGCAGGTGATGGGTGATGGCGTGCAGCGTCTGCGCTGTTATCGGCAGCAGTGTCCCAGCCTGGTAGATTGCCCGAGGAATCTGATCATGGCCCCAACATCAGGTCACTGTTGCCCCAGCTGTGCCCGTGAGTGCCTGCTATCCATTTCCACTTACTTCATCTTCAGTAGCAGAGGAATTGTGTCAAAGGCCCTACTGAAATCCAGGTCCACTGTCTTATAAACTCCTCTAACACCCCTCATATCAATCCAATCAGTTAGATTGGCAGGATTGCCCCTTCCTGAATCCAGTTTTTGCTTTTTTCTGTTGTCTCTATCATCATCTATCCTCTTCCACAGGAATGTGTACTACAAGGATTACAGTTAAATCTCAACTAAATTATCAATTGATAATTTCACCCAATTATTCGAAGTGTCTTCAATAATCAAACAAAGACGTACATTTCATCACCTCAGAATGAAGCACTGCTGTAATTAGGAAACCTCACAGCCAGGTTCTGTGCAATCAGTTCCCAGTTTGAGCATAATCAGATCACCTGTTTTTAGTCATGTTGGTTCAGGGATGAATACTGACAGCCACCAGGGAGACCTCCCACTCTTCATCAAAATAATGCAGTGGAGGGCAGCACGGTGGCGCAGTGGTTAGCCCTGCAGCCTCACGGCGCCGAGGTCCCAGGTTCGATCCCGGCTCTGGGTCACTGTCTGTGTGGAGTTTGCACATTCTCCCCGTGTTTCCGTGGGTTTCGCCCCCACAACCCAAAGACGTGCAGTGTAGGTGGATTGTCCACGCTAAATTGCCCTTTAATTGGAAAAAATGAATTGGGAACTCTTTAAAAAAAAAAAAAAAAAAATTAAAAAAAATTTTAATAATGCAGTGGAATCTTTTATATTCAGCTAAAAGGGGAAACAGACTTCAGTTTAACGTCCAAGATGGCATCTCTGACACTCCCTCAGTAATGTCTTTCCAACAGTGAAGCTCTCCCTCAGTAATGTCTTTCCAACAGTGAAGCTCTCCCTCAGTAATGTCTTTCCAACAGTGCAGCACTGCCTCAGTAATGTCTTTCCAACAGTGCAGCACTCCCTCAGTAATATCTTTCCAACAGTACAGCACCCCCTCAGTAATGTCTTTCCAACACTGCAGCACTGCCTCAGTAATGTCTTTCCAACAGTACAGCGCTCCCTCAGTAATGTCTTTCCAACAGTGTAGCTCTTCCTCAGTAATATCTTTCCAACAGTACAGGTCTCCCTCAGAAATGTCTTTCCAACAGTACAGCACCCCCTCAGTAATGTCTTTCCAACACTGCAGCATTGCCTCAGTAATGTCTTTCCAACAGTACAGGTCTCCCTCAGAAATGTCTTTCCAACAGTGTAGCTCTTCCTCAGTAATGTCTTTCCAACAATGCAGCACTCCCTCAGTAATGTCTTTCCAACAGTACAGCACCCCCTCAGTAATGTCTTTCCAACAATGCAGCACTGCCTCAGTAATGTCTTTCCAACAGTACAGGTCTCCCTCAGAAATGTCTTTCCAACAGTGTAGCTCTTCCTCAGTAATGTCTTTCCAACAATGCAGCACTCCCTCAGTAATGTCTTTCCAACAATGCAGCACTCCCTCAGTAATGTCTTTCCAACAGTGCAGCCCACCCTCAGTAATGTCTTTCCAACAATGCAGCACTGCCTCAGTAATGTCTTTCCAACAGTGCAGCCCACCCTCAGTAATGTCTTTCCAACAATGCAGCTCTCCCTCAGTAATGTCTTTCCAACAGTGCAGCCCACCCTCAGTAATGTCTTTCCAACAGTACAGCCCAGCCTCAGCCTGAAAATCTCTCAAATCTCAGGAGTGGAGCTTGAACTGATGATGTCCCTCAGACACCAGAGGACTGCCCACTGAGGCATGACTGATATCTCACAAGTGGCTAAATGGTCAACACACCCAGTCTACCATTGCGAAACCCAGGCATGTGAGAACGTGCAAACTCCACTCAGACAGTCACCCAAGGTCGGAATCGAACCCGGGTCCCTGGCGCTGTGAGGCAGCAGTGCGAATCATTGTACCACTGTACCGCCCCACTGAGAAGGATAAGGTGAGCTTCCTTCAAAGAGATGGCGGGGGAAATAGGAAATGTACTCGGGGTAATTTACCAAAATTTGCTGGACTCTGGGACGGTTCTGACAGATTGGAAAACAGCAAATGTGTTGCCAATGTTTAAACAAGGAGGTAGACAAAAGGCGAGTAACTATAGGCCGGTTAGCTTAACTTTTGTAGTGAAGAAAATGCTTGAATCTATCATCAAGGAAGAAATAGAGAGACATCTGGATAGAAATTGTCCCATTGGGTAGACACAGAATGGGTTCATGAAAGGCAGGTCATGTTGAACTAATTGACTGGAATTCTTTGAGGACATTACAAGCATGGCGGACAACGGTGGATGTGGTGTGTATGGATTTCCAGAAGGCATTCGACAAAGTGCCGCACAAAAGGCTACTGCATAAGATAAAGGTACATGGTATTATGGGTAACGTATTAGCATAGGTAGAGGATTAGTTAACTGACAGACAGCAAAGAATGAGGATAAATAGGTGTTTTCTGGTTGGCGATCAGTGGCTAGTGGTGTGCCTCAGGGATCAGTGTTGGGACCGCAATTGTTTACAATTTACATAGATGATTTGGAGTTGGGGACCAAGTGTATTGTCAAAGTTTGCATATGACACTCAGGTGAGTGGTAGAGTAAAGTGTGCAGAGGACACTGAAAGTCTGCAGAGGGATGTAGATAGTTTGAGTGGGTAAGGGTGGCAGATGGAGTACAATATTGGTAAATGTGAGGTCATCCATTTTGGTAGGAATAACCGCAAATGGACTATTATTTAAATGGTGAAAAATTGCAGCATGCTGCTGTGCAGAGGGACCTGGGTGTCCTTGTCCAGGAATCGCAAAAATGTGGTTTGCAGGTGCAGCAGGTAATTAATAAGGCAAATGGAATTTTGTCCTTCATTGCTCGAGGGATGGAGTTTAAAAGCAGGGAGGTTATGTTTCAGCTGTATACGGTGTTGGTGAGGCCAAACTTGGAATACTGTGTACAGTTTTGGTCTCCTTACTTGAGAAAGGATGTGCTGGCACTGGAGGGTGTGCAGAGGAGATTCACTGGGTTGATTCCGGAGTTGAGAGGATTGGCTTATGAGGAGAGACTCAGCAAACTGGGACTATACTCATTGGAATTTAGAAGAATGAGGGGGGATCTTAGAGAAACACATAGAATTATGAAGGGAATAGATAAGATAGAAGCAGGGAGGTTGTTTCCACTGGCGGCTGAAACTAGAACTAGGGGGCATAGCCTCGCAATAAGGGGGAGCAGATTTAGGACTGAGTCCTAATTCTTATGTTCTTGAACCGTTGCTGTCCCTAAGGTGTAGGTTCACGCACAGTGTTGGTAAGGAGGGAATTCCAGGATTTTGACCCAGCGATAGAGAAGGAATGGTGATACATTTCCATGTCAGAATGATGAGTGACTTGGAGGGGAGCCTCCAGGTGGTGGTGTTCTCAGGTATCTGTTGCCCTTGGTCCTTCCAGATGGTCATGGGCGTGTGTTTGGAAGGTGCTGCCTGGGGAGCCTTGGTGAGTTCCTGCATTGCATCTTGTAGATGTTGCACAAGACTGCCACTGTGCGTTGGTGGCGGAGGGAGTGAATGCTTGTGGAAGGGGCACTGATGGCCTTTTATCTTTATAACAGAGCCTCTGAGTAACTGTACTGCGACCCTGGTTGGAAGTGAACTCCTTGCCACCGATGACCCCTGCTACACCTGCCATTGCAAGGTGAGTACCGGGACGCCGAGAAAGAGTCATGGCCTGTAGTGTTGGGCAGAGTGGAGTAGGAGTCCTGGCCAAGCTATCTGTGAGGAGCCAAGGGACTCGAAGGTCTGGTTCCATCACCACAGGCACCTCGTCCCCTGCCTATTCACATTCAGCCTCAGCATCAATACAGCCACAATGGACTCCATAATTGCAAAGAGAAAATCGACCCGCTTCCCATCCCCACTCCCTGTTCTCACTGATAAAAGTTCCTCTCCAGTTAGAATTCTACAATTTGCCTCAGTGTGCCTGGGTTTGAGGACTGAGAAATCAGCCAGTTGTTCCTCCTCCTGGCATTGGGTCTGGTACCCAATTTCAGTCACAATATTACTTGACCTGCTGTGGGATTGTCTGATGGCGACAGTGTACAGGGAGCTTTACTCTGTATGGTCCCTGTGCTGTGCGGGAAAGGTTTGGTGTTTTGATTCATTCATTCTTTCATGGAGTGTGGGCTTCGCTGGCAAGGCCAGATTCCGTGTGCACCCCTAATTGCCCTTAACTGGGTGGCTTGCTCGGCCTTTTCAGAGGGAAGTTAAAAGTCAGCCACATTGCTGTGGGTCTGGAGTCACTTTTATGCTAGGCAAGGACGGCAGATTTCCTCCCCTCAAGGATGTTAGTGAACCAGATGGGTTTTTACAACAATCGATGATAGTTTCATGGTCATCATTCCCGAGACTAGTTTTTAAATTCCAGATTATTAATTGAATTTAAATTCCACCAGCTGCCGTGATGGGATTTGAACCCCTATCCCCAGAGCATTATCCTGGGCGTCTGGATTACTAGCTCACTGATGTTATCGTTATGTCGCCATCTGCCCCTTTTTTTCTTCATGTGTACTTGAGACAGGATGTTTGGTTTGATGCTGTGGAACCTGTAAGCCTGGGACAGCTGCTGGTCCAAACACTCAACACTGAGCATAGCCAGAAGATAGCAAACACCTTCGCCTCTCTGTCTGGATTTGACCCTAGAGGCTGGGTGAAAGGTCAGTGTCTGACCCCAGCCTGCAGTGACCACGTTGACACTGTGATAATCGCACTGTCTGTCAGCCGTTGCTTACAGGGCGGCGCAGTGGTTAGCACTGCTGTTCACAGCACCAGGAACCTGGGTTCAGTTCTGGCCTTGGGTGACTGTCTGTGTGGAGTTTGCACTTTCTCCCCGTGTCTGCGTGGGTTTCCTCCGGGTGCTCCGGTTCCCTTCCACAGGCCAAAGATGTGTAGTTTAGGTGGATTGCCCAAGCTAAATTACCCCTTAGTGTCTAAGGATGTGCAGGTTAGGTGGGGTTACGGGGATGGGGCCGGGAAGTGGGCCTGGGTAGGGTGCTCTTTCAGTGGGTCGGTGCAGACTTGATGGGCCGAATGGCCTCCTTCTGCACTGTAGTGATTCTGTGATTGCAGGGATATGTTGGAGGAGTAAGGAAAGTTGATCTGGACTTGTTCATGGGCCACGTAGTGTGATGCTCCAGGGATCACTACCAGGGAGCAGAGACATTTTGTTACTGAGTGGGGTGAGGCAGTACATCACTGATTGAACATGACTCTGTAGAATGATGCTGTGTGTTTGTTGCAGGATTTGACCTGGATCTGTATCCACCAGAGCTGCCCCTTGCTCAGCTGCCCGATCTCTGACCAGTTCACTCCAACAGGTTCCTGCTGCCCAATCTGTGATGGTAGGATTATCCCCTTTACTCAAGATTGCTCCACTTTAATCTCTGCTGTTTCCCCATCCTTATGTTCTTTGTTCATTTCCCACTATTCCCACAGCTTTACTCACTATCTGACCTCCACTGTACCTGCCCTCCAAGTGTTTGTTGAGACAGTGTAGAGGGAGCTTTACTCTGTATCTAACCGGTGCTGTTCCTGACCTTGCCCCTTGTTTAATCTACAGAATGTCTGGTTGAGGCTGAAAATCGCCGTGTTTCTGACGGTGAGACATGGTCCGACTCTATTGACGAATGCATCACATGTTCTTGCAATGTAAGTTACACAAATAGTTTCTCTCTCTCTTCCTCTCTCTATAACTCCTCTCTTTCTCCCTTGTTGTCTCATAATTATTCTTTCTGTGTGTGTGTCTCTCTCTCTCTCTCTCTCTCTCTCTCTCTGTCTCTCTCGCTCTCTCTTTTTGTAACACTTCCTTCTGTCCGTTCCGCTGCAGCTCGGACACATCGAGTGCCAAATCGAGGAATGTCTGTCTGTCATCTGCCACGATGGTCTAATCAAGGTGCGATCTCCAGGGAGATGCTGCTACGACTGCCAAGGTAACTGGGATTTGGTGTCAAGGACAGGGATTACGATTCGATACCATGGCCTGTGTGGTGTGTAGCGGGCTTGGGCCAACAGCCGACTTTGGACCAATGATTTCCCAAACTCTCTTCTGAGTTTCCTCACCTCCGCAGGGTGGGAGTAAGTTCCCCAGCACTTTGGAGGTGGGTTTGGGGGCTACGTGAAAATTTGATAAAAGTGCATGCTTTCCCTCTTCTGATTGCTTTTCCCAGGGTCGGGCTGTGTGCCCAGATGGCTGCCCTCCCAGAGGCCATTGTCGCACCAATTAACCGCCATTTTCCCAGTGTACTGCCATTTTCCCAGCAGCACCTGGGAGCCCCCACTTTGTGCAGCTCATGAAATGAATATGCAGATATGCAGCATCAACTTTAAATAAGAATATACCTCCAATTCAGCACATCTGCGGGCAAATGCTTTGAAGTGGGAGTGATTCACCAGCAGATGGATCCGTCTGATTGTTCTTGGTGTTCGGCTGTGGCTGCTGCTTCTGGATACGTCTGCAATACGTCTCCATCTTGTGATGCCCTCTCCCTCTCAGTTCACCGAAATACCCTCCTCAGTGCGGGGGGGGGGGGATGCCAGCCACCCTTCCCTTTGGCCACTCTGACCTCCCACCGTCCCTAATTGAAAGGCTTTCCCAGAGACATGACCCAGAGTCCCAACATTCGCTCTTCCGGGTTTCCGATCTAGAATTCTCTCCCAACAGCGGGACTGTCAAAATTCAGCCTTTTGCCTCCAGCTTTGTTCCAAACCAATTAATTGCCACGATTAGCCAACAACTCCCTTTACAACATTGAGGAGGTGCTGGAGCGGCACCCAGAGTCCATCAACGGACACGGATGATGGGCGAAAGGGAACTAGTGTGAGTTTGAATACAGGCAGCAGAGTTTTGATAAGCTGAAGTTTATGGAGAATGGGAGGCCACCAGAAGAACATCAGAATATCTCTCCCGAAATTAACTGACTACCCCTGGAGCACAAATCCCAGACCCTATTCACCCTCTTGTGCGAGTATCAGACGCACCAACTCCATCCCTATCCTCACCAGGCGGCTGTTCGTCAGCCTTCTAACTCTTCTAACCTGCACCCCTCTTCCTTCATCCCTTTACCACCCCCCCCAGTAGCAATCATCTAAAGTTGGTGCAGACCAGTTGGTGGGGGTACCTCTGTACCATACTGTGGAGGGAATGCGAGTGTTCCCTTTGTGGAGATTTCTCTGTTCACTGATATCACTGAGCTCCATCCTGTCCACAGATCCCAGGATTTCCTGCAGCTACCAGGGGCGCACATACCAGTCGAACCGGCACTGGGAAGTGGATGAATGCACCACCTGTACCTGTGTCTCTGGGGAGGTCCACTGTCAAACCGAACACTGCCCGCCTGTCACATGTTCATCGGTAGGTCGAGGGGAGGGTCTCTGGGGAGGTGGGAATGAACACTTTATGTGCCAGAGTGGATGCTGGAGTCAGGACAGCCCTTCACCAAATTCGAATAGATAACATTGAGTGTAATCCCAATCTCCGCAATTATTAAACAGAATTATCAGATTTACAGACTGAAATGTAATCAAGGAGTTTAAGAGCTTTATCAATTCAATTAAAGATATATATATATATATATATATTGAATTAAAGAATGGGTTATTGGCTAGAATGGTTTGGGAGTTTTGTATATAAATAAGATACCCAGAGTGATTTGTAGGCTGGGGTCTAATTGAGGGGTTTGGGGATTTTATATATAGAATAACAGATTACTGGGAATGGATTGTCTCTGGTTTGGATTCACTGGATAGGTGATGAATAACCGGGGTATGTGGAGTGTGTGTGGGTTCAGTCCATGTCTCATTCTCTATCTGTTTAGGATGAAAGCCCTGTGCTGATCCCAGGAATGTGTTGCCCTCACTGCATCCCACGCCCTGCCACCTGTATGGTATTCGGAGACCCTCACTTCCTCACCTTTGATGGAAAGATGATCCATTTCCAGGGGGCATGCAGCTACATTTTGGCAGAGGACTGCGAGGGAGGGGACTTCAGGTCAGTGTCTGACACACTTACCATAAAGAACCATATCTCTGAGAACGGCGATGGATCCTGGTGTGTGGCACACCGAGCATCCTTGGTACAGGGAGTTGACCCCTGTCTTTTTCTCTGTCACCTTCTTTATCTTTTCTCTTTTTGTCTGATTCGGACACACTCACATTCTCCCTCTCTCGCTTGCTTTCTGAACCCCTTCACACAAATGTTCCATTGCTCCAATCATTTCCTTCCTCCCTCCCTCCCCTTGTTCAGTCTCTCTCTCTCTCTCTTTCTAGACCTGTTTCCTCATTCAATCTTTTTCTCTCTGTCAGTCTCTTGCTCTCGCACTTGATCTCTCTCATTCGGCCTCTCTCTTTTATTCAATCTTGTTTGGTCTTTCTATCTCTCGTTCGGTCGTTCTATCTCTCATTCGCTCTTTCTATCTCTCGTTCGGTCTTTCTATCTCTCGTTCGGTCTTTCTATCTCTCGTTCGGTCTTTCTATCTCTCTTTCGCTCTTTCTACCTCTCGTTTGGTCTTTCTATCTCGTTCGCTCTTTCTATCTCTCTTTCGCTCTTTCTACCTCTCGTTTGGTCTTTCTATCTCGTTCGCTCTTTCTATCTCGTTCGCTCTTTCTGTCTCTCGTTCGCTCTTTCTGTCTCTCGTTCGCTCTTTCTGTCTCTCGTTCGGTCTTTCTATCTCTCGTTCGGTCTTTCTATCTCGTTCGGTCTTTCTATCTCTCTTTCGCTCTTTCTATCTCTCGTTCGGTCTTTCTATCTCTCGTTCGCTCTTTCTATCTCTCGTTCGCTCTTTCTATCTCTCGTTCGGTCTCTCTCTTTTATTCAATCTTGTTTGGTCTTTCTATCTCTCGTTCGGTCGTTCTATCTCTCATTCGCTCTTTCTATCTCGTTCGGTCTTTCTATCTCTCGTTCGGTCTTTCTATCTCTCGTTCGGTCTTTCTATCTCTCGTTCGGTCTTTCTATCTCTCTTTCGCTCTTTCTACCTCTCGTTTGGTCTTTCTATCTCGTTCGCTCTTTCTATCTCTCGTTCGCTCTTTCTGTCTCTCGTTCGCTCTTTCTGTCTCTCGTTCGCTCTTTCTGTCTCTCGTTCGGTCTTTCTGTCTCTCGTTCGGTCTTTCTATCTCTCGTTCGGTCTTTCTATCTCTCGTTCGCTCTTTCTATCTCTCGTTCGGTCTTTCTGTCTCTCGTTCGGTCTTTCAGTCTCTCGTTCGGTCTTTCTGTCTCTCGTGCGGTCTTCCTGTCTCTCGTTCGGTCTTTCAGTCTCTCGTTCGGTCTTTCAGTCTCTCGTTCGGTCTTTCAGTCTCTCGTTCGGTCTTTCAGTCTCTCGTTCGGTCTTTCTGTCTCTCGTTCGGTCTTTCTGTCTCTCGTTCGGTCTTTCAGTCTCTCGTTCGGTCTTTCAGTCTCTCGTTCGGTCTTTCAGTCTCTCGTTCGGTCTTTCAGTCTCTCGTTCGGTCTTTCTGTCTCTCGTGCGGTCTTCCTGTCTCTCGTTCGGTCTTTCAGTCTCTCGTTCGGTCTTTCAGTCTCTCGTTCGGTCTTTCTGTCTCTCGTTCGGTCTTTCTGTCTCTCTCGTTCAGTCTCTCGCTTGCTTGGTCTCTCTTTCGCTCTCTCTGAACATTTTATCTTTCCTCTCAGCATCCGCGTGACCAATGATGATCGAGGTCGAAGAGGAGTGTCCTGGACCAAAGAGGTGACGGTGCTGATCGGAGACCTGATTGTCCAACTTCTGCAAGACTGGGTTGTCATGGTAACTGAACAGAGTTTGTCACAGAGCTTAGTAACTGAAAGGTTAACAACGGAGAACTTTATGCTGAGGTTGGCGTGTGTGAGGGAGGGCTGTAATTGAATCTGGTATTGAGATTGGGGTGTTACTACATGGGGCTGGTTTTAATTCAGGCCCTCTGGTCTGCGTGACCCTAGGGTCAGGCAGTTACACCCTGAACCATGTGTCACGAGGCTAGCTCATTTTATATTGAATGTATGTATGGGTGTGAGATGTTTACTGGGATGCTGATGCGACACAGGAGCCCTCTGCCTGTAAGGACAAGTGTTGAACAAGAGTGGCCTGCCACACTGAACTCTCCGCAGTCCTTGTCCTCTGCTCGCTGGATTTATGACGTGAAGAGTTTTTCTTTGCAGGTGGACGATCACACTGTGTCTCTGCCTTTTCTCAAGGAGCCGTATGTCTACATTGAGAGAAGAACCAACAGTATCTTGCTCAACACGAACATTGGTGTGAAAGTAAGTGCCGGAGATGCACCCATCCCAGAGGGGCAGTTTAACCAAACCTGTTCTCACTGGGCTGTGGGGGGGTTTTGTGGTGGTATTGTTTGGGGTGGGGAAAGATTTCTGTGTCATCCAGGACAGGAACTGAATGCAGCACACACAAACGTGACAAAGGAAAATTAGGGAGATCAGAGAGAAAGATGGAATTTGCGGCTTCGGGGCCCTATGTTGAATCGACCCAGACTGATCCGTTAAAGATCCCCCACTCCGGCTCCAATGGCCCTGCAAATCTTACTACCATGTTATATTGTTGAGCAGGCAGCTGGTAAAGGAAGAAGTGGAGCCAGTCTCTTCAACATTGGTTTATTCACTTTCACTCAACCCCTGAATAACACAAATACACATTGCTTTTTCTTTCCACACAGGTGGAAACTGTATCCTCGCCGTTACCCAAATTGTATCAGCTGCTCTTAATCACAGTTGGCGCATGCAGTCAATTGTCACAGCATTGGCAACATTAACCTTGCCCCTCCCACAGTACAGAACTCCCTTAGTGCTGCCCCTCCATACGAACCCTCCTCAGTGTTGCCCTCTGGCACTGTGGCGGTCCCACAGTACTGCCCCTCTTAACAGTGTGGTACAATCTCAGTACTGCCCCGCCAATACTGCTGCACTCCCTCAGTACTGCCCAACCACGGCGCAAGGCAGGTCTGATCCACCATGTCCTTGGAGTGGGCCTTTGACCCACAACCTACTAACTCGGGTGAGGGTGTTACCCATTCAGCCACAGCTAACACTATGAAGACACAGGAGTGACCCTTTCCCCTCTATGAACCTTGCACACCTGTGTGACGTCATTCCCCTGGGTTGTGGAGCCTCTTAGAGCCTCCAAGTCTCTGAAATATCTGTTGTTTCCTGCAGGTCCTGTGGAATGGGAAATCTCACTTAGAAGTGAGTCTGCCTGGAACTTACAAAGGGCAGGCATGTGGCCTGTGTGGGAATTTCAACAACTACCCTCAGGATGACATGCGGATCCGCAGCGGACAGATTGTCACATCCGAGGCAACGTTTGGGAACAGCTGGAAGGTGAGTCCTGTGGGCGTGTCTGATTGGAGCTCCATGTGTGAGTGAGACCACGGCCACCAAACGTACATCTACCACACGGGTTCAATCCCCGTACCGGCTGAGGTTATTCATGAAGGCCTCGCCTTCTCAACCTTGCCCCTCGCCTGAGGTGTGATGACCCTCAGGTTAAATCACCACCAGTCAGCTCTCCCCCTCAAAGGGGAAAGCAGCCTATGGTCATCTGGGACTCTGCCTACTTTACCTTTTGCTTTCCTTTTACCCAATACTTACAAACTGACAGTTTAATAGTTTAAACCTTGTAATGAAGCCCAGCGCCCCATTTGTTTTCTTGATCATTGTGTGTTGCTGTGCAGCAATATCGAATGCCCCACCTGGCCATTCTGAATCTCTCATCTATCTTCTCTCCACACCGTCTCCACCATCCACACCAGCCTTCCTCCATTTAAATTCTACATTTTGTACCCATTCCTGTATCCCAGCCCAGCACTAATCTGGGAATCTGTTTGTGATGCCGGTGAACTGCGTGTGCCCGTGATTGACAGTTTACTTAATCGTGTGTGTGTGTGTGTGTAACCCTCCGCAGGTGCGCAGTGAGAACGAGAGCAGGCCGCACTGTGCAGACGGAGAGGATATCGACCCCTGTAAGCAGGCGGGTTACCGAGCTCGCAAAGCGGCCAATGCCAAGTGCAAGATCCTGAAGTCTAAGGTCTTTGAGCGCTGTCACGCACTGGTGCCACCCGAGATGTTCTTCGGTTCCTGTGTGTATGACCTGTGTGCCTGCGGTTCAAACATCGATGAGTGCTTGTGCGATGCTCTGGAAGCTTATGCATCTCAGTGTCGAGAGGCTGCACTTATCCTGCATTGGCGATCACCAACACTCTGTGGTATGTTCACATTTGCCTACTTTGAATCCAGGGGTCCCTATATTCCTCTACAGCTGGCTCACCGTCTAAACCACCACAACATTGAACAAATTCATGTTGGATCAGGAATTCAATCTGGGCGAACTTGGGTCGTGTGTCCTCACTGAGTGACTTTGCACATTCCATACTGAATTAGGGGTAGTTTCTGTTCTATGGGCCAATAGCAATCAGCAACTTGGCTGAGACAAGCAGCTTCATTTCGGAAAATGTCATCCCCCGTGAGTGGGGCTGGATTTGGTGCAAGGTAACAGAGGGCAAAAGGTCAGTTTCTGACCATGTTAAACCCGACACTCAGTCAAGTCTGAGACGCAACTTTGGAGGCAGTGGAGTGGTGCGGGGGGGGGGGGGGGTTAGTGAGTGGCATGTTGGACCATTTGTAGGGATTGTGTGACAAGATAAGGCTGTGTTTTTAATCATTTTAAGGGATGTGGGTATCGCTGTCTAGAGCACCATTTATTGCCCTTGAGAAGGTGATGGTGAGCTGCCTTCTTGGACCACTGCGTGGTGTATGTACACCCACAGTGCTGTTAGGGAGGGAGTTCCAGGAGTTGGACCCAGCAACAGTGAAGGAACGACGATCTATTTCCAAATCAGAATGGTGTCTGACTTGGAGGGGAACCTCCAGGTGATGGTGTTCCCAGGCATCTGCTGCCCTTGTCCTTCTAGGTTTGTAAGTTTGTAAGTTTGGAGGGTGCTGCTGAAGGAGCTTTGGTGAGTTCCTGCAGTGCATCTTGCAGATGGTACACACTACTACCACTGTTGATCGGTGGTGGAGAGTGTGAATATTTGTGGAAGGGATAGCTGTCAAACAGGTTGCTTTGTCCTGGATAGTGTCGAGTTTCTTGTGTGTTTCTGGAGCTGCACTCATCCTGGCAAGTGGAAAGTATTCCATCACACTCCTGATTTTTACCTTGGAGATGGCGGATAGGCTTAGGGGAGTCAAGAGGTGAGTTATTCACCACAGGTTTCGTAGCCACAATAGTTATGTGGCTAGTTCAGTTCAGTTTCTGGTCAATGGTAACCCCAGGATGATGATAGTGGAGGATTCAGCACTAGCAATGCTATTAATATCATGGGGCGATAGTTTGATTCTCTCTTGCTGGAGATTGCGACTCGGGTGGTGTGGATGTTGCATGGCACTAGTCAACCCAAGCCTGGATATTGTCCAGATCTTGCTGCATTCAGGCATGGATTGTTTCAGTGACTGAGGAGTCATGAGGTTATCAGTGAACATCCCCATTTCTAACCAAAAATGGAAAGAAGGTCATTGATGAAGCAGCTGAAGATGGTTCACCTAGGGCACTACTCTGAATAACTCCTGCAGTGATGTCCTGGAGCTAAGATGATTGACCACCAACCACTACAACCATCTTCCTTTGTGTCAGGCATGACTCCAACCAACGGAGGGTTTTCCTTCTGATTCCCATTGACTCCAGTTTTGTTAGTGCTCCTCGATGTTACCTCACTTCTGGAATTCAATTCTTTTGTCCATGTTTGAACCAAGGTCAGGAACTGAGTGACCCTGGCGGAACCCAAACTGAGCATCAATGAGCAGGATATTGTTGAGTAAGTGCCACTAGATAGCACTGTTGATGATACTTCCATCACTTCAGTGATGGCTGGGAGTAGACTGATGGGGCGGTAATTGGCCAGATTGGATGCGTCCTGCTTTTGGTGTCCTGATACCTGGGCAATTCTTCACATTGCCGTGTAGATGCCAGTGTTGCAGCTGTACTGGAACGGTTTGGCTAGGGCAAGGCACTTCCTGGAGCATAAATCTTCAACGCTATTGCTGCAACATTGTCACAACCCACAGCCTTTGCAGTATCCAGTGCCTTCAGCCTTTTCCTGATACCAGGGAGTGAACTGAAGACTGCCATCTTGGATGCTGGGGACCTCCAGAGAAGGTGGCGATGGATCATTCGGTTCACACTTCTGGCTGAAGATTGTAGAGAACGTTTCAGCCTTAGCTTTTGCATTGTATGTGCTGGGCTCCTCCATCATTGAGGATGGGGATAATTGTGGAGCCGCCTCCTCCAGTGAGATGTTTCATTGTCCACCAACATTCACAGCTGGATGTGGCAGGAGCCCAGAGCTTAGACCCGATCCTTTGGTTGTGGAATTACTTAGCTCTGTCTATTAATTGCTGCTTAAGCAGTTTGGCACACAAGTAGTCCTGTCTTGTAGCACCGCCCAGGTTGACATTCATTTTTAGGAATGCCTGGTGTTGCTCCTGGCATATCCTCCGGCACTCTTCATTGAACCACAGTTAATACCCTGGTTTGGTGGGAATGGTGAGTGGGGTGATATGCCGGGCCACGAGGTTGAAGATTGTAGTTGAATACAATTCTGCTGCTGTTGGTGGCCCACGTTGCCTCCTGGATGCCCAGCCTGGAGTTGCTGGATTTGGTCAAAATCTAACACATTTACAGTGGGGAGTGTCACACAACACGATGGAGGGTATCATAGAATTTACAGTGCAGAAGGAGGCCATTCAGCCCATCGAGTCTGTCCTCAATGTGACGAAGGACTTCGGCTACACGAGGACTGCATGGTGGTCACTCCTACCAATACTGGCCAAGCAGTTGGTGAGGATGAGGTCAAGTGTGCTTTTCTCTCATTGGTTCCTTCACCACCCTCGCAAATCCAGCCCAGCAGCTATGTCATTGAGGACCCGGCCACTGCTGGACATTGTGTCCACCCAGAGTACATTCTATGCCCTTGCCATCCTCACTGCTTCCTCCAAGTGGTATTCTACCTGGAGGAGTACTGACTCATCAGCTGAGGGTGGACGATACATGGTGATCAACAAGAGGTCTCCTGGCCCATGTTGGCCCGATGCTGTGAAACGTTGTGGGACCCGAAAGCCTGTGTGAATGCGCTCCCAATCTCCACACAAGCCCTCAGATGTTAGTAAGGAGGACTTTTCAGGGTCGACAAAGTTGAGTTTGCCTTTGCAGTTTCCAGTGCCTAGGTTGGTGCAGGGTGATCATCCGGTTTCATTCCTTTGGCTGCAGCTGAATTTCAGAAGGCAGTTAAGAGTCAATGCTGTGAGTCTGGAGTCACGTAGGCCAGACCAGGTAAGACTGGCAGATTTCCTTCCATAAAGGACATTAGTGAACCAGATGGGTTTTGACAATTGTTTCATGGTCATCATTGAATTTTGTACTTCCAGAATTTTATTGAACACAAATTCCACCATCTGCCGTGGTGGGATTCGAGCCTGAGACCATTACCCTGGGTATCAGGATTATTCATCCAGTGACAATACCACACCACTACTGCCTCCCCGTGATATAGCTGTGTGACGGGGCACGGGCGTGTGTGACGGGGCACGGGCGTGTGTGACGGGGCACGGGCGTGTGTGACGGGGCACGGGCGTGTGTGACGGGGCACGGGCGTGTGGGGGGCACGGGCGTGTGTGACGGGGCACGGGCGTGTGTGACGGGGCACGGGCGTGTGTGACGGGGCACGGGCGTGTGTGACGGGGCACGGGCGTGTGTGACGGGGCACGGGCGTGTGAGACGGGGCACGGGCGTGTGAGACGGGGCACGGGCGTGTGAGACGGGGCACGGGCGTGTGCGACGGGGCACGGGAGTGTGCGACGGGGCACGGGCGTGTGCGACGGGGCACGGGCGTGTGCGACGGGGCACGGGCGTGTGTGACGGGGCACGGGCGTGTGAGACGGGGCACGGGCGTGTGAGACGGGGCACGGGCGTGTGCGACGGGGCTCGGGAGTGTATGATGGGAGAGAATTACGTGAAATTAGCCGAAGCAGAGTGAGGAAGCAGTTCGATGTACCAGGAGACGGAGTTTGTAATATACCCACATTGGGAGGGATCAGAAGTATTAATATATATTAAAGGTACAAAAATATTAAATGTGCTAATTAGATGTGCTCTCTCTCCCCTCAGCGGTTGGTTGTCCTTCTGATCGTGGTTATGTGTTTGACGAGTGTGGCCCTCCATGCCCAAAGACCTGTTTTAACAAAGATGTTCCCCTGGGAGTGATTGATGCCCACTGCTTCAAGCCTTGTGTCCCGGGCTGTCAGTGTCCAGCTGGTCTCGTGGAACATGAATCTCACTGTATTGCACCAGAGACCTGTCCCAAAATAATCTACGGTAACCTGTGATTCACACAGGCACAGACACACACACCACGTCAAACACTGCTAGTGCATTTGTAGTCTGTGTTTTTACTGAAAAATGGTGGATTGGAGGAAAAGCTGAAAGGGACATGCCAAGCACACATCCTCTAATGTTTGCCTGTACTCTCAGACAGCAGAACCAGCCAAAAGCCGAGAGAATTTAACTCTTTAAATATATATGGATTGTGAAGTGAAGAGCGATGGGACTCTCTGTTCAGCTGGTGATTGTGTACCTGACATCTGGAGTGCTCCTGTTCATTTTCTACCTTGATTTAAGTCACAGTCTCTGAGCATCGTGACTCTCATTATATTTGTTCACTGTATTAGGTAAATTAGATTTCAATATTTTTTTCGTAAGATTCGGGATCATAGTCCTGTGGAAATATCCAATTAGAGATGGTCGTATAGATTTGGTTTTCCTATAAATGTTGAGAATGGAAACATCAACGTTCCTGAACTTGGTCACATTTATAATCAGCCCAGCACAGCTTAGATATAGAGTAATACTTTCCACATTGTCCCTTTAAACGCTCTAGGGCAGGGGCGGCACAAGTTAGATACAGAATAAATTTCTCCAAGCTGTCCCATCAAACATCCTAGGCAGGGACAGCATGGATTAGACACACGTAGTAAAGCTCCCCATAGCCCAGTATCAATCCCAAATAAATCTACTGTCTCCCTCGCTTCCACCAATTCTCTTTCTTTTGCTGAAGAACATGTCCCGAGTGCAAGATTGCTCTGAAGTGGGCATCAGCCCAGCATTCATAGCAATAGTAGAAGTTGCCTATTTACTCTGTGGGTCCTGTGGTTCTAAAAGATCTTGGTCTTCCTCAAGAAATCCTTAAATACTCCCAACTCAAGTCAATCCTTACGGAGAGAAGCTCTGGAAATCATACGAACAAGCCTTGTGGAGGGAAATTGAGAGGGGATGGACACTGCAAAAAAGGTAAGAATTGAGGGAAGAAAACTTTCCCACTTCTCTCCAAATAATGTTGTGGAATCTATTACATAAACTTTGACAGATAGATGAGGCCCCAGTTTAACATCGCAACTGAAATACGGCACCCACAACAATGCAGTACTCCCTCAGTACTTACTGTCAGTCTGGACTGTGTGCTGAAATCCCTGGAGAAGTGCTTGAACCCAGGGCCTTCTAACTCAGGCAAGAGCAAGCTACCACTGAGTCACATTCAACACCATTAATGGCATGTGATATCCCTGAGCCTGTAGACAGAGATAGGTTATCAGTTGATTGAGTATCTTAACCAGTAGGACCTGTCTATTACTAATTGCAGTAGTTCACCAACATTGGAAAGGTACATCCATGTTCTTCCATCATGGGGTGAGATTCTCATGCGATCTGGAGTTCAGATTTTAAGATTGCAAAATTTATTTAAAGTTATTCTTTATTCACATAATCACTGAGGAGTGTTGATGTCTAGTGTACATTGCAATAAAACCACTTTTTATCATCATTGGCTGATATTGTCTCTTAATTTGTGTGTCCACTTCTGTACAGGGACTGAAGTCACAAGGTGGCCTTTGAGCTGTCCAAAGTGTTACCTGGAAGACGCCTCTTTGTACAGGATGTTAGAATTATAAAACATTCCCAAAACAGCACAAACCTTCTACAATATTTCCCCTACATTGATTCACATTGGAATAAACTCCACAAACCCCCAATATCAGCACTTAACCACATGAGATGTTCATTGCCTATTTCAGACATGCCAACCTCAGGAATTCATCAGGAGGGACAGTAAAATGTATCATTGCGGCCTTCCGTGACTCGTAGGCACCGCGAGAATTGGGGTGCTTTACTGACCCTCTTAATCACATTTTAGTTTTATGTTTTAAGATTCCTTTGTGATTTGTTTAATGCAGTTTCGGGGGCTGCTCCTTTAATTTGTCCCTCAGTTCATTTGACTTGGTTTAATTGATTATTCGTTAAATTCAAAGTAAGAGTGATAGCAACTCAGCACAACGGCAGCAGCACCAAGTTGCCTGCCTGCCTGCAATCCAAATCTTGCACTAATTTAAAACTCAAGGTGCCGGTGCCCCATCTCTTTCAGCCACTGATGCGCTAGACCTCTGAGTATTTCATGCATTTTCTGTTTTTATTTCATCTCTCTATTTTCCAATTCCACAACTCCCTTCCTCTGCACTGTCATGAGCCTTGTCATCTCCATTCAGGTGTTCGAGTCCTTCCTTTTAATTCCCTTTGTTCACATTTCTTTTGTTCCATTTTATTATTTTTGGTCCGTGGACTCATAATCAGAATGCGCCTTTAAGCAGTGGACTTAAACTGAAACAGCCTGATAGTCAGGACAGTGTGTACCAGGATTTGTTTATTGGAGAGGAAAATACAGACTTGTTGATGTCAAGGGAACCTTAAGAACATAAGAACTAGGAGCAGGAGTAGGCCATCTGGCCCCTCGAGTCTGCTCCGCCATTCAATGAGATCATGGCTGATCTTTTGTAGACTCAGCTCCACTTTCCGACCCGAACACCACAACCCTTAATCCCTTTATTCTTCAAAAAACTATCTATCTTTATCTTAAAAACATTTAATGAAGGAGCCTCAACTGCTTCACTGGGCAAGGAATTCCATAGATTCACAACCCTTTGGGTGAAGAAGTTCCTCCTAAACTCAGTCCTAAATCTACTTCCCCTTATTTTGAGGCTATGCCCCCCAGTTCTGCTTTCACCCGCCAGTGGAAACAGCCTGCCCGCATCTATCCTATCTATTCCCTTCATAATTTTATATGTTTCTATAAGATCCCCCCTCAATCTTCTAAATTCCAACGAATACAGTCCCAGTCTACTCAACCTCTCCTCGTAATCCAACCCCTTCAGCTCTGGGATTAACCTAGTGAATCTCCTCTGCACACCCTCCAGAGCCAGTACGTCCTTTCTCAGGTAAGGAGACCAAAACTGAACACAATACTCCAGGTGTGGCCTCACTAACACCTTATACAATTGCAGCATAACCTCCCTAGTCTTAAACTCCATCCCTCTAGCAATGAAAGACAAAATTCCATTTGCCGCCTTAATCACCTGTAAACCAACTTTTTGCGACTCATGCACTAGCACAACCAGGTCTCTCTGCACAGCAGCATGTTTTAATATTTTATTTAAATAATAATCCATTTTGCTGTTATTCCTACCAAAATGGATAACCTCACTTTTGTCAACATTGTATTCCATCTGCCAGACCCTAGCCCATTCACGTAGCCTATCCAAATCCCTCTGCAGACTTCCAGTATCCTCTGCACTTTTTGCTTTACCACTCATCTTAGTGTCGTCTGCAAACTTGGACACAATGCCCTTGGTCCCCAACTCCAAATCATCTATGTAAATTGTGAACAATTGTGGGCCCAACACTGATCCGAGGGAAACCACTAGCTACTGATTGCCAACCAGAGAAACACCCATTAATCCCCACTCTTTGCTTTCTATTAATTAACCAATCCTCTATCCATGCCACTACTTTCCCCTTCATGCCATGCATCTTTATCTTATGCAACAACCTTTTGTGTGGCACCTTGTCAAAGGCTTTCTGGAAATCCAGATGTACCACATCCATTGGCTCCCCGTTATCTACCGCACTGTTAATGTCCTCAAAAAATTCCACTAAATTAGTTAAGAACCAGCTTTGGAGGAAGTCTGTTCGATTGGCTGGCTGGCAATCTGAGAGTTGGCCAGGAGCAGTCTTCTGGCTGACCACAGTCGGTGATTAGTTCCTGCAGAATGCTTCTGAGAGAGCTGGGCAGAAGTGACTAGAGCTTGAAGGGATTAAGAGCTCTCTCTGCTCAAGTAAAGTACTGCATTGTTGTTCTAAACCAGTGTGTGCCTGGCACATCTTTACTATATAGTTGAAATGATCTTGAATCTACAGAGAAAGTAGACAACCTTGTCAGAGAAAAATCTCTCAAGCTTCGAAGGAAGAAGAATTGAAGTGAAAACCTGAACACATGAAAGACTTTAACTGGAAACCATCATAGTGCGTCGGGGATCTTTTATCCTTTTTTATTTTATCACCATTTTTCTTCCCCCTCCACTATGCACGAGAAGATTCCCATGATTAGCCATTTTGCTTTCCCTGGGTCCTAATGTCCCCTGGGTATCTCACACACACAAATTACAGAGCTGGAGCGATGTGCTACGCGGATTGTTCAAGGGTTGTGAATGGCAGAGAGAAATGGACTGTTATTGGCATACTTTGCACATCATATCCTGTTTTCGGAAGTGTTTGGCTACAGAACTGTTAGCCAATACAGAATATACCCCAGAAGTCCTCTTCATTCCCCAGCTCGACCATTGATGCAACATTCCACGTGGCTGGGTTTGCAATTCTGGTTCAATGTTGAGGGAGATGGGTAACCTTTACGGTGTCCTCCACTTAAAGCAAGTTTGGAGTTAATGATGTCAAGAAGGCTCCCAGTCCAAGCTTTAAGAATCCACTGGAAAATGGATTCTCTGAGACGCAGCAACAAGAATGTATCAATGCAGCAAGGAAACATGATCATCTGACTGTTGAGAATGAATGTGTAACTGATATCAGGCAGGATTTTAAAATTGTTTTTATAAAGCATTTTCAGATGGCAAAATATCATTTATGTAAACGGTTCTGACCTGTGTCATGATATGCAGACATGCAGATAATGATATACAGACAGGCAGCTAATGAACACAGAGAACAGGACATGACCAATGAGCAGGCAGGACACTCGGGTGGTATATCACTATAAAAGACACGAGGCACTCACACTCCGCCTCTTTCCACTGATGAACACCTACAGAGTGAGTCAGGGTGTATGTACAGTGTCACACCTCCATCACGTGGCTAAGAGCTAATCTGGTTCAGTCAGACAGAGTAACCACACTTAGGTTAGCAGAGAGTCGAACTCATAGAGAACTGTGCTACTGGTTCAATAAATCAGATTGAATTAACTTCAAGGTCTGGAGTATCTTTTGGTTAAAGCTGCATCCAGTTGCAGCCTGTGTTATCCCAGAGTACATTACACAACAACCTGTTATGGTCATTTTTTAAAAATTTGTTATCGAGGTGAGTGTTGCTGAGTATCACCATAGCTCAGTGGGGTAGACAACTGGTTTGTGATGCAGAACAAAGCCAGCAGCGCAGGTTCAATTCCCATACCAGCTTACCCGAACAGGCGCCAAAATGTGGCGACTAGGGGCTTTTCACAGTAACTTCTGTTGCTAACTTTTGCCATAGTTTAATTGCTCTGTTTTATCACCTTTGCTCTTGAGTCGCCAGGTATCTTTTTGATACCGCCACGTGGTTCAAGTCCGAGTAATGATCAATAATCCAATACACCGCTTAGTAAGATTTAAATCAAAGCACATTTATTATACACAGTAATCACTACTCATGCATAAGTTCGACGTCTAAGCTACTTCTACGACTAACAGGCCAATACTTAACTCGGAACTGGCCCACCAGGTCAGGGAAACGAATGGCCTTTCGTTCGTGTTCTGAGTCTGCGGGATTCAAAGTTGGTACAGATTGGTACCTAGGAGTGCCTATCTCATAGCGAGCGTTGAAGTAAGACTTACTCTATTTCAGCGATGGCTGGACCGGTCACTGTCAAGGGTTGGTTCGCGTTGCTGAGTGACCCGGTCAAGAAGAGAAGCAGAGGGGCCGATTTGAACTTGGGCTTGATTCTTATAGTCCCCAGGGGCGCCGACGAGTCTGGGTTGGCTTTATGTATCTAAATGTTGCTCATTGTTCCCGGGGATTGCTCATTAATATGCAGATGGCTGGTGTTTTGTTATGCTGATCGTTACCGGTATCGATCTTGTCTGGCCTTTCCAGAGGTAAATACACACGCAACCCGCAGCTGCTTGTTTGTGTCCTGTTGGCTGACTTTCCCATCAGCCGTTGCCGTTCGCCATTTTAAATCGGGAATTAGCCATTCTAAATCGGGAGTTAGCCATTTTAACTGGCTACATTCCCTCCTTGTGATCCTAACGCGAAGTGTGAAGGATCACATAACTAACATACAATGAATGTCTGAGGATCCTGGGATTATATTCATTGGAGTTTAGGAGGTTGAGGGGAGATCTAATAGAAACTTACAAGATAATGAATGGCTTAGATAGGGTGGATGTAGGGAAGTTGTTTCCATTAGCAGGGGAGACTAGGACCCGGGGGCACAGCCTTAGAATAAAAGGGAGTCACTTTAGAACAGAGATGAGGAGAAGTGTCTTCAGCCAGAGAGTGGCGGGTCTGTGGAATTCATTGCCACAGAGGGCGGTGGAGGCCGGGACGTTGAGTGTCTTTAAGACAGAAGTTGATAAATTCTTGATTTCCCGAGGAATTAAGGGCTATGGAGAGAGAGCGGGTAAATGGAGTTGAAATCAGCCATGATTGAATGGTGGAGTGGACTCGATGGGCCGAATGGCCTTACTTCCGCTCCTATGTCTTATGTTGCTTTCCATTCCCTGACCTGGGGGACACACTTCCTTCATGGCCTCTGCACTGACCATAGCTATGCAAAAACATTTTAACGAACAATTCTAAGGGCGCTATGTCAAACAAGGACGTGCATTACAAAAGAATAAACTGGGAACCTCTAACTATTCTTAATACACTACACTCACTTAAACATTTCATTATCCTACCTTCCTCAATCATACAACAAAATCATAGCATTTCACACACAGTCTTTCCTGGCTTGGCAGTCAAGCTCAGGATCATACAATCTGCTCATGAACAGTTCTTTGCATTTCTTTATTTACAATAAACGCAAGTGAATGCACTTCATTATAGATCTCGGGTCTGGTCATATCCGAACATAGGGGATCTGATCCTATATACCGGGATTCGAGCGCGGTAGGCTCTCCTTCTCCATTTGCGTAGATGCATAGTCTGCACTAAGCAGCAGAGTATCGCTAATGCTAGTAATGTTTTGATTACATAGGACAGAGAGTACCAGGTTATAAACCTGGCACACCAAGATGCTGTAGTGTCGCTGGTGACTGGGCTCTGGGTACTGTGGGGAAGTGAAACATTAACGGCTGGGGGGCTTGAAGTCATGGGGTTCATGTTCTCGCACAACCAAATGTCCAAAATCATGAGGGTGATCCACGTGAAGGAAGTCCTCATGGCTATTCTCTTTCCTTTTCTTTCTTCTCTTCTCCGAAACAAGCATAGTGTCTGTAACTATCTTTGTTTAATATCTTGTACGCTAGTGTGTCTGTCCTGTAGTGCCAATTACTCGCTTTATAATTGGTCACTATGTGTGACTCCCTCATTTTTTTTCAAAAAACAAATTTTAGGACATGGCACACTTCCCAGTAATGAACCAGTGCTGATTTACCATCCAAATGTTTCAGGATGTAAATAGCATGTGGTTGGCAACCTAAAGGTTACCTAAACAAAACAAAACTTTTTGAACTGAAAGTGCCAAAATGAGGTGCGTATGGGCCACGACGGGTAAGATTTGGATGGAGACCCCGGGTAGGACGGCTACCAATGCCGTGTCTCTCCTACCCGAGCGTAGTTGACCAGAGGGGGGTTCCCAGGCAGGGCGGGTCCCAAGCCGTTTCTCCACTGCCTGAGCAACCGACAAGAATGTGCTAAAAATGTAGTCATCGTGGTGGGGCTGCCGTAGTGGTTCTATCCTTCGAACCAGAAGGGCAGTCACGAACGGGCGTCTGGTTCCTTAACCATTCTCTGCAGACAAGCTCTCAGAGGTTTCTGCTGAACTGGTGTCTGGCAATGGTGAGTCTCTGTAGACAAGTCCTCAGAGGTTTCGGCCAAATAGGCGTGGGGCAGTGAGAAAAAATTCTCCTGTCGGACATACAACATTTAACAAACTTACAAACAACATAAAACATTCTGCAGGTTCCAACAGAAAGGACAACACTTTTCCCAAGCGGTTCCTTTTAAAACATCATCTGGACACCTCAGTTCTCGGTTGCGAACAGGGTCACAAAGGGGTTCTCGGTTTGGGAGTCAGACCCAAGGTTGTCCTCTTCTCCCGGGTGCCAAACTCTTGAGTGTATGAGGGCTGAAAGGGCTGCGTGGTGTGAGGTGGGGTTGCTCTCGTCATTGCGGATGAGTCGGAACAAGTTGTCTCGGTGCCAATAGTTTGTGTCAACTGTGTGGGGACAGAATCGGGGTCGTCAGTGTGGTTCGGTGGTCGGTGGCGGGGTTTATTTAGGAAAGTGATCATGAAGGGATCACTTGGATCGTAGTTGGAGTCGCTGGGTGTGGGTCCTGTTGCATGGGGATAGTAGGGAGGCGTGCTGTGGCTCTCGTCTGAGTCACGGTCGCTGTCTCTGCTGCTGCAGTCTGTGGGCGTTCCGGGGCGGAGTGTATATTTCGGGGGTGGAGTCAAGGTCGAGTCCGTGGCTAGGCTGGACGTGGTGGGGGTTGGTAGGGTTACGTTGGCTGTGGGCGGGGTGTGGTGTGCTGCGTCGAGCATGACGTGGTGTGCGTGGTTCGACTGTGTTCCATATGCCTTCAGCTGGTTAATATGAAACCACACAGTCTTACCATTGGGGTACTTTATTTTATAAACGGAAGGGTTTACTTTGTCCGCAATGGAATATGGACCCGAGTATTTTGGTGACAGGAATGTGCTGGGGTTATATACAGAGAGCATCGCTTGCTGTCCGATACTGTACTCAGTCGCATGCACGGTCTTGTCGAAACAAGCCTTGCTCTGTTTCTTTCTGGTGCCCAATTTTACTGCGGCTGCTAGTTGAGCTGTTTTAACATCTTCCACTAATTGTTGTACTGCTTTCTCGTGTGTGAGGGCCGTCACTTCGGGGCTGGTCAAGTCCAAACCTAACAAATATTCTGTGCCTTTCATGGGGCGTCCGGTCATGAGGGTGTGTGGGGTGTAACCTGTGGAAGTAGAAATTGTGTTACGTATGAATGTCAGCGCAAAAGGGAGGACTGACTCCCAAGTGGTGTTGTTCTGCTGGACCATTTTTCTGAGGGTGGATTTTAGGGTCCGATTCATGCGCTCCACGATACCACTCGACTGTGGGTGGTATGCTATGTGGAATTTTTGGGTGATGCCAAATATTGTGAGGAAGTTCTGCATGACACGTCCCGTAAAATGGGAACCTTGGTCTGATTCAATGCTGCGGGGGAGTCCCCATCTTGTAAAGATGCGGTGGGTTAGAATCTTGGCTGTGGTTTTTGCCGTGTTTGTGCGGGCTGGGAATGCTATCACCCATTTTGTAAATGTGCCAATTACCACAAGTACATATTTATAGCCATTCCTACAAGGGGGCAATGGTCCTATAAAATCGATCTGGAGGTTAGTCCAGGGGCCATTAACGGGTCGGGTGTGGCTGAGTTGAGCCTTTTTGGCATATCTGTCCGGATTATTCTGGGCACAGATAAGACAATTTTCGATGTAATGGTTTACATCATCCTTTAAATTCGGCCACCAACAAAGCTGCTTGAGGTGGGCTGTAGTGGGATCGATTCCCTGATGTCCATGACCGTCATGGAACAAGCAAATCAATTGGTTCCTGTCCTGTTCAGGAACCACATGAAGGGTGTCTTTTAACACCACACCGTCATGTGTGGTCAGTGCATTTCTAAATCTCTCATAGGGAGCTGGATATTTCCCTTTCACAATCACCCTGAGATTGCTGTCCTGCTTCTGGGCCTCCACTAGATCCTCGATCTTTGTCTGTGAGACCTGAACTGCACTCACTGCTGCACTTTCGGGGGGTGTCCAAAGGTATCCGTGTCTGGAGCCTGCTTTGGCCAGCACGTCGTCTTTCACATTTCCAGGGGGGGAGGAACGATGGTGGCTGCGGACTTTGATTATCCCATAAGTCCTGTTCTGGGCTCTTTCTAAAATATGACGGAGCAATGGGGCTGAGGGGAGGGGTTTTCCGTCTGCGGAAACAAATCCTCTTGCTTTCCACAGGGGCAGAAATTCCGTGCGGCTGTTGCAGACATAGAGGCTGTCCGAGTATATGTCTGCTGGGCTGGGGAAGGAATCTAGGTGCTCAACTATATATGCGATGGCCGCGAGCTCTGCTGCCTGCGCGCCTAAGTGTCTGGGTAGTTTTAACGATATTTCCTCGCGGGCTCGCCCCTGCGCGTCCTCGACATAGATACCGCAACCTGTTGTGCGCTTCCCATCCAAGACTGTGGAAGATCCGTCCACATAGATCTATGTGGGCTCACACGTGTCCGTGTGCTGGGGGCTCTGGGTTGAACTATCTATCTTTCTGGGGGGTGTTTTAGCGATAAAGGGGCCTGTGTTGTGGTCTGGAGAGAAAACCTCACATTCATGGGGGTTTCCGGGGTACTGTAAATTGTCGGCTAAGTAGGTGTGTGTCTTTGTCCGTTTGACTGTGATGTCCCGTCCCTGTGTAAGGTTTTCGGGCAATTCGGCCCTTTTTGGACTGCCCAAGAATAAAACCCAGAGACTAAACTGGACACTTTTCAGCCAAGGGAACGTAACCAGATTTCCCAGCAGGCTTGGTCCGCTGAGCTGAGTAGGGGCATGGGTATTTACAAACCCCCCCCAGAAGCTACAAGGAAGAAGGAGCCAGACAACTAGATAAGATTAAAACACAGACAAAGGGGCACGGGAATACACAGGGGGCCTGCCTGCAAGCAGGACAATGGGATGGTCATAGCCCCATGCAGATGTAAATGACTATGCCTCCACCAGAGCAGAATCCAATCAACACCCCATCAACATAGCAAGGTGAGAATAGCAGCCATCTCCGGAGCAGATGGAAGACTTTGAAAATCTTCACAAGAGAGCTTAACCTTGTTATCCCAAAAAGCAGACAGTCTGGGCTCAGTATATTGCGCTGGAAAAGCCCCTTGAAGATAAACGGTAGAAAAAACCAAGTTGGAGGCGGACCTGGGGAGGTACTCCAATCCTGACAGAAGCCACCGGCAGGGACTCACTGGGTGGAGGGGGCGGAGTCGGCGCCAAATTCAAATCGCGGCAGGTCTGCCTGGCTGGAAGGAGCGGACCTGCGAGGAGAACCCGGAAGTTAACAGCTCTGACCGGCTCAAAGGGGGCGGGACCAGCGGGAACTTTAAACTTGGACCGATACAACGCAAAGAGGGAGGAAAACCCGGAAGTCGACAGCTCTGACCGGCTCAAAGGGGGCGGGACCAGCGGGAACTTTAAACCTTACCAATTCAATGCAAAAGGGGCTGGCCGAACACAGGAAAAAGCCAGGTAAAACGGATATAAAAGGGGCTGTGTTTCGATTGAGGGGCTCTTGGCTTGACCTCTCCACCTTCGACTTGACCTCTCGCAGCCTGTGACCGTAAGTACCCTGCAGCAGATTGCGAAACTCCCTTGACCTTGATAGTGGTTGAGGCTCTGGGGAAGGGGACTTGATTTGTGTTTTGTGCCATTGCTAAAACTGTGTAACAATAAGATTTTACGTTGTGTCCGTTATAGTACTTCCTGAATAGACTTAGTTTGTGTAAGAGTTTAAGATTTTATTATAATTTCTTCTGTTTGATGATTTTGACCTGGGTTTTGCAATAAACCTCGATTTGCTGATAATTGGAGTTGTTTAAATTCTTCAATCTCTCACCAGCGATCTCTGACCAAGTCATTGTTAAGATATTCCTCACCTTAATTCCGGGGTCAAGAATCTAGGGTCATCTTGAACGATTCACTCAGGACAGGCTGCTGGTTAGGTAATAAACAGCAGTGTCCTATTCTCTCTCTTGGGAAAGCTACTCCAGCGAAGTAGGAACCGGGTGGGTCTGGATATCTGTGTGATATGAGCCTCAGGCTTCCGGTTAGGGATAAACGGCAGGCTTGATTCAGTGCTCTCTTCCGTGGAGGTGTCCCAGTGCGGCATCCCCTGGCCTCTGAAGTTTCAGTGCCAGCTGGAGAGAGACACACACAGATACTCAAACCCCAGATATCGGCCCAGTCGTGGAGTAGCAGAGATGGAACCCTCTACACCCTGCAAGAGAAGGGTCCATCTAGCTGCTCTTATTTGACTGACGGTACCGTCCTTGAGTCGTCCGTCAAGTAAAAGTTGGGTGGGGGGGGGTGTTCGGTGAGAATTGTGATGGGGTTCAGTCCGGTAATGTACGAAAAATACTGGACTGCCCAGAATACTGCGAGCAGGTGCCTCTCACAGGCTGAGAATCCCTGCTCCACAGCATCTAAAATTCTGGAGGCGTAAGCTACGGGCCTTAACATGTCGTGCCGTTCCTGGAGGAGCACGGCTGAAAGGGTGCGGTCTGTGGTCGCTTCCTCTAAGGCGTAAGGGGAAAGTGGGTCTGGAACTTGTAGTGCGGGGGCTGCTATGAGTGCCTGTTTTAAAGAGTCCACAGCATCCGTATGCTGCGGAAGCCATTCCCAGGGGGCTCCTTTCTTTAGGAGGTCTGAGAGGGGCGCTGCTTTGCTGGCGAAACCGTCAATGTGGTTTCGGCAGTAGCCAACCAGTCCTAAAAATGACCGGAGGGCTGAAACGTTCTGGGGAAGGGGCAATTTAGCAATCAAATCAATCCTTTTATGCTCGATCTCACGTTTACCGTGCGTGATAATTGTTCCCAAATATATCACCTTTTCTTCCAAAATCTGGGCCTTTTTGGGGTTGACTTTACAACCGATTGAGTGTAATAGTTCCAGGAGTTCGGACAGAAGCTCAATGTGCTCTGCTTTGGTGTCTGACTGCAGTAGTAGGTCGTCAACATACTGTACCAGACATTCGGGGCGAGAGAATTTGGCTAAACCATTTGCCAGCTGTCGGTGGAAAATGGAGGGGGAGTTGTGGAATCCTTGTGGCAGGCATGTCCACGTGTACTGCTGTGCTTTAAAGGTGAAGGCAAATTTGTACTGGCACGCCTTTGCCAATGGAATGGACCAGAATCCATTACTGACGTCCAAAACCGTAAAGTATCGGGAATTGAGTCCCTGCTTGAGCATGGTCTCGGGACTTGTTGCTACTGTGGGGGCTGCTGCGGGGATGACTTTGTTGAGTTCCCGGTAATCGATGGTCAGTCGCTATGATCCATCGGGCTTTCTCACTGGCCAAATCGGGGCATTATTAGTGGAGGCTACTGATCTAAGTACGCCCTGCTCTAATAAGCTTTCTATTACCTTGGACATTTCTCCCTCTGCCTCTTGGGGAAATCCATACTGTTTTTGGAGTCTAGGATCAGGTCCTTGTACGGAGCCAGTCATCCGTCCACAGTCGTGCTTGTGGGTCGCGAATGCTGCCCTGTTCTTTTGCAGAACTGCCCTAACCAGCTTGTCCGTACTACGCGTGGTCGGGTTGAACCAAAATTCGCCTACTGCGCTAATTTTGTTCATGTACTCTCCTATGTTGAGCGTTGCGGGGGCTCTTGCGGATTTTGCCATCTTCCAGACACACTGGTTGACTGGATCGAATGAAAGATGGTGGGAATTCATGAAATCGATTCCCAGAATGTGTTCTGCTGTGTGGGGCAGGTCAACTAAAACTACGGGGTGCTTGGTGGTGATGGTTCCGATTTGAATGGGTACAGGGGCTGTGATGTGTCCCTGCTGTGAGTGACCTGTAAAGCCGCTGAGGGTGATAGTGGCTGTAGTGGGCCACGTGTCTTTTTGAAACAGGGTGGAGGAATTTATTGTGGTGTGGGACTCTCCTGTGTCCCAGAGAAATTCGATGGGCTGTCCCCGAATTTTTGCTGCAACTACTGTTCGTCCGGACCTATCCCAAAGGGTGTCGCAGACCCAACTGGGGGAGCCCGTACATCGTCAGTCCGTTTCGGTCAAGTCCGTCTGATCCGAACGGGCGCTAACGCTATGAATGGGCTCTGTCTTTTTCTTAATCAGAGTGCCCGTCTGCTGGGGCATTGCACTCTTTTGCGAAGTGTCCCAACTGTCCGCAGTTGTAACACTCTTGTGACTTGGGTGGGGGGCTGCTATTTCCCCCATTCATCCATGCGGGGTTGTGGTGTGTTGTTTTTACTGCCTGCATATCTGCGCCGGCCTGCTTTTCCTCACTATTCTTAACTGTGGGTTTACTTTGAACAGATTGCTCCCAAGCGCGGGACAATCTTTTCACGACCCACTTCTCGTTATGGACCTCCTCTGAGGGATCATAACTCGTACAGGCTTTCTGTTCTGTTTCTGTGGCATGGGAGCTAAGGGTCTGGGTCCATTTGGCCATGTTGTCTGGGGACAAATGGGCACGGTCTAAGTCTCCAAAGATTGCTGTAAAGTGAATCCACAGGCGTCCAGCAAACGCTGTGGGGTGCTCGGATTTCTTTTGCCTGCATTTGTTGAGGCCATCTACGGGGTCACCCCAGTTATACCCAATCGCATCCAGGATCGCGGTATGCATTTCTGCAAGGGTGCCTCCTCCTACATTCTGTGGGTCGGGAAGGGCTGCTGCTACTGACGGATCTAAACTTAAAACGGTGAGCTTTACATGCTCTCGCTCATCCAGGCCATACATGGTCGTCTGATGTTTAACTGTGGCAAAGAAATGGTGGGGGTCTGAGGTGGGGAGGAACGGTGTAATTTTATCGCACGCGGCCCGTAATTGGGTCACTGTTAAGGGGGTGTAGTATAGAAATTCCATGTCGTCTACTATGGCTGTGCGGCGGGTGGTTACTGGGTTCATTGGAGCGTGAACTATCTGCTGTGTGGGGGGTTGGGGGCGCTTTCCTCTTTTGTGACTTTCCCTGCGCACATGTTCCCTGAACATATGTGCGCTGTTTCGTTCAATTCTTCCCAATCAGGGCCATCTTCCTGATCTAATCTTTCTCCAAAGGTTTCCTGAAAACCTTTTTGAACAGAAAGCAGTAATTGCAGCTCTGCAATTTGCTTCCGGCACTTTGCGTGATCTAGCGTGCTTTGTCTTTGTTCTGTGGTGGCAGCATGGAGTGCTCTTAATGCTGCCTTTAGATCGCTACACTGTCTCTGTAACGCCTCTACCTGTTTTTCCGTTTCTTCTCGTGCCAGGACTGCACGTTGCGTGTCCTGGTAGGCCTTTTCGTATTGAGACTGGAAGCTGCTTAAGTGCGCCAGACAAGACTGGTGAGCCCTTTTGGCGTCATCCACCTCTCCATCTTTTGCTGCCAATTTCCTTCTCAAGTCTAAATTCTCCTTTTCTACCTCGCTTACATCGACCTTACTCATCCGATGTATGCCTTCTACTTCTTTCCGGAGCGTCCTAACGACCTCCTCTGTACCTCGCAATTGTGCTAAGCAGGACACGATTGCCATCGGCTTGCGAGCTTTCCCTAAGCTCTTTTTGTGGATCTCGCTCAGGTTCTCCCACCAAGTATGTCCTATACTCCCGGGACCTGATTCCTCATTATCACAGAATTCATTCCAAGGGGGCCATCCTTTTCCTTTGAGATATTTCCTGATTTCTTCCTCCCAAATGGGACTCTACTGCTGCTCGTTGCTGCGACCGCAAATTCCTCGGGGTTCATTAGGCGCTGCATTGCCTGCATTGCCATCTTTCCTACTCGAATGCTTCTTTTAAATTTGGAACAGGGGGCTAAGGCGGTGCTGTAAATATGGGTACGGCTTTCGCTACTTTCCGATATACAAACTTCCGACAGTTTTGACGCAACAAAAATCTATCAGTTTTACCTTATAGCTGTGTTAGTTACGCATGCATACACACACTTCCGAATTATGACTATTGATCAGAACTGCTTGAACTCTTGTGGTTTTCTGTTTCCAATTGGATCTCTAATTCAAATCCTTGGGTTCTCCCGGAGTGGTTTACCACTTCTAGATCGGGTCCATCAGGATGTCGCCAAATAAATGTTGCTAACTTTTGCCTTAGTTTAACTGCTCTGTTTTATCACCTTTGCTCTTGAGTCGCCAGGTATCTTTATGATACCGCCACGTGGTTCAAGTCCGAATAATGATCAATAATCCAATACACCGCTTAGTAAGATTTAAATCAAAGCACATTTATTGTACACAGTAATCACTACTCATGCATAAATTCTACGTCTAAGCTACTTCTACGACTAACAGGCCAATACTTAACTCGGAACTGGCCACCAGGTCAGGGAAACGAATGGCCTTTCGTTTGGGTTCTGAGCCTGAGGGATTCGAAGTTGGTACAGATTGGTAGCTAGGAGTGCCTATCTCGTAGCAAGCGTTAAAGTAAGACTTACTCTATTTCAGCGATGGCTGGACCGGTCACTGTCAAGGGTTGGTTCGCGTTGCTGAGTGACCCGGTCAAGAAGAGAAGCAGAGGGGCCAAAAGGGTGATTTGAACTTGGGCTTGATTCTTATAGTCCCCAGGGGCTTCCCACCTTTCGGGGCGGACCCTGTACCTGGTTCCACGTGATTGGACTTTGTCCCAATCACTTGGTTCGATTTTCTCCAATGCTGGAGCGATTCCTTGATCGATGGGCGGTCTTGAGGTGGTCGTTCGCCTCCCTTTGTGTAGGCTTCTGCTGGGGCCGACGAGTCTGGTTTGGCTTTATGTATCTAAATGTTGCTCATTGTTCCCGGGGATTGCTCATTAATATGCAGATGGCTGGTGTTTTGTTATGCTGATAGTTGCCGGTATCGATCTTGTCTGGCCTTTCCAGAGGTAAATACACACTCAACCCGCAGCTGCTTGTTTGTGGCCTGTTGGCTGACTTTCCCATCAGCCTTTGCCGTTCGCCATTTTAAATCGGGAGTTAGCCATTCTAAATCGGGAGTTAGCCATTTTAACTGGCTACACGTCATACTTGTGACAATAAAAGGTTATTATTATTATAAGCGCAACATTTATTGCTCACCCTTATTTGTCCTTGAGAAGGTGTTGGTGAGCTCCTTGAACAGCTGCAGTCCGTCTGGTGGAGATACACCCAGATCTTGTTTCTGTTTGACACAACTGAGCAGTTTCCTCGACCATTTCAGAGTCAACCACATCACTGTGGGTATGGAGTCATGTGTAGGCCAGACTGAATTATAAGAGTGGATTTCCTCCTCTGGAGGATATTAATGAACCAGATTGTTTTTTTTATTAATAACAATGATGGTTTCATGAACAATAATGAGACTAGCAATTTATTCCAGATTTATTAATATTTTCCCAGATGTCATAATGGGATTTAAGTCCTTGTGTCTGAAGCATTGGTCTGAGTCTCTGCATTACTAGTCTGGGTCTCTGGATTACTAGTCTGGGTCTCTGGAACACTAGTCTGAGTCTCTGCATTACTAGTCTGGGTCTCTGCATTACTAGTCTGGGTCTCTGGAACACTAGTCTGAGTCTCTGCATTACTAGTCTGGGTCTCTGCATTACTAGTCTGGGTCTCTGGAACACTAGTCTGAGCCTCTGGATTACTAGTCTGAGTCGCTGGAATACTAGTCCGGGTCTCTGGATTACTAGTCTGAGTCTCTGGATTACTAGTCTGAGTCTCTGGAATACTAGTCTGAGTCTCTGCATTACTAGTCTGGGTCTCTGCATTACTAGTCTGGGTCTCTGGAACACTAGTCTGAGTCTCTGCATTACTAGTCTGGGTCTCTGGAATACTAGTCTGAGTCTCTGGATTATTTGTCTGGGTCTCTGGATTACTAGTCTGAGTCTCTGGATTACTAGTTGGCGTCTCTGGAATACTAGTCCGGGTCTCTGGATTACTAGTCTGAGTCTCTGGATTACTAGTCTGGGTCTCTGGAATACTAGTCTGGGTCTCTGGATTACTAGTCTGAGTCTCTGGAATACTAGTCTGAGTCTCTGCATTACTAGTCTGGGTCTCTGGAATACTAGTCTGGGTCTCTGCATTACTAGTCTGGGTCTCTGGATTACTAGTCTGAGTCTCTGCATTACTAGTCTGGGTCTCTGGATTACTAGTCTGAGTCTCTGGATTACTAGTCTGAGTCTCTGCATTACTAGTCTGGGTCTCTGGAATGCTAGTCTGGGTCTCTGCATTACTAGTCTGGGTCTCTGGATTACTAGTCTGGGTCCCTGGATTACTAGTCTGAGTCTCTGCATTACTAGTCTGGGTCTCTGGAATACTAGTCTGAGTCTCTGCAATATTAGTCTGGGTCTCTGGAATACTAGTCTGGATTTCTGGAATACTAGTCTGAGTATCTGGATTACTAGTCTGGGTCTCTGGAATACTAGTCTGAGTCTCTGCAATATTAGTCTGGGTCTCTGGAATACTAGTCTGGATTTCTGGAATACTAGTCTGAGTCTCTGAATTACTAGTCTGGGTCTCTGGAATACTAGTCTGAGTCTCTGCAATATTAGTCTGGGTCTCTGGAATACTAGTCTGAGTATCTGGATTACTAGTCTGGGTCTCAGGATTACTAGTCTGATCTCTGGAATACTAGTCTGAGTATCTGGATTACTAGTCTGGGTCTCTGGATTACTGGTCTGAGCCTCTGGATTACTAGTTTGAGTCTCTGGATTACTGGTCTGAGTCTCTGGATTACTAGTCTGAGTCTCTGGATTACTAGTCTGGGTGTCTGGATTACCAGTCTGGGTTTCTGCATTACTAGTCTGGGTCTCTGGATTACTAGTCTGGGTCTAGCAAGAGGGTAGCCAGGGAACGGGTTGGCCCACTGAAGGATAGACAAGGGAATCTATGTGTGGAGCCAGAGGAAATGGGCGAGGTACTAAATGAATACTTTGCATCAGTATTCACCAAAGAGAAGGAATTGGTAGATGTTGAGTCTGGAGAAGTGGGTGTAGATAGCCTGGGTCACATTGTGATCCAAAAAGATGAGGAGTTGGGTGTCTTAAAAAATATTAAGGTAGATAAGTCCCCAGGGCCTGATGGGATCTACCCCAGAATACTGAAGGAGGCTGGAGAGGAAATTGCTGAGGCCTTGACAGAAATCTTTGGATCCTCGCTGTCTTCAGGGGATGTCCCGGAGGACTGGAGAATAGCCAATGTTGTTCCTCTGTTTAAGAAGGGTAGCAAGGATAATCCCGGGAACTACAGGCCGGTGAGCCTTACTTCAGTGGTAGGGAAATTACTGGAGAGAATTCTTCGAGACAGGATCTACTCCCATTTGGAAGCAAATGGACGTATTAGTGAGAGGCAGCACGGTTTTGTGAAGGGGAGGTCGTGTCTCACTAACTTGATAGAGTTTTTCGAGGAGGTCACTAAGATGATTGATGCAGGTAGGGCAGTAGATGTTGTCTATATGGACTTCAGTAAGGCCTTTGACAAGGTCCCTCATGGTAGACTAGTACAAAAGGTGAAGTCACACGGGATCAGGGGTGAGCTGGCAAGGTGGATACAGAACTGGCTAGGCCATAGAAGGCAGAGAGTAGCAATGGAGGGATGCTTTTCTAATTGGAGGGCTGTGACCAGTGGTGTTCCACAGGGATCAGTGCTGGGACCTAAGCTCTTTGTAGTATATATAAATGATTTGGAGGAAAATGTAACTGGTCTGATTAGTAAGTTTGCAGACGACACAAAGGTTGGTGGAATTGCGGATAGTGATGAGGACTGTCGGAGGATACAGCAGGATTTAGATTGTCTGGAGACTTGGGCGGAGAGATGGCAGATGGAGTTTAATCCGGACAAATGTGAGGTAATGCATTTTGGAAGGTCTAATGCAGGTAGGGAATATACAGTGAATGGTAGAACCCTCAAGAGTATTGAAAGTCAAAGAGATCTAGGAGTACAGGTCCACAGGTCATTGAAAGGGGCAACACAGGTGGAGAAGGTAGTCAAGAAGGCATACGGCATGCTTGCCTTCATTGGCCGGGGCATTGAGTATAAGAATTGGCAAGTCATGTTGCAGCTGTATAGAACCTTAGTTAGGCCACACTTGGAGTATAGTGTTCAATTCTGGTCGCCACACTACCAGAAGGATGTGGAGGCTTTAGAGAGGGTGCAGAAGAGATTTACCAGAATGTTGCCTGGTATGGAGGGCATTAGCTATGAGGAGCGATTGAATAAACTCGGTTTGTTCTCACTGGAACGAAGGAGGTTGAGGGGAGACCTGACAGAGGTATACAAAATTATGAGGGGCATAGACAGAGTGGATAGTCAGAGGCTTTTCCCCAGGGTAGAGGAGTCAATTACTAGGGGGCATAGGTTTAAGGTGAGAGGGGCAAGGTTTAGAGTAGATGTACGAGGCAAGTTTTTTACGCAGAGGGTAGTGGGTGCCTGGAACCCGCTACCGGAGGAGGTAGTGGAAGCAGGGACGATAGGGACATTTAAGGGGCATCTTGCCAAATACATGAATAGGATGGGAATGGAAGGATACGGACCCAGGAAGTGTAGCAGATTGTAGTTTAGTCTGGGTCTCTGGAATACTAGTCTGAGTCTCTGGAATACTAGTCTGGGTCTCTGAATTACTAGTCTGGGTCTCTTGATTACTAGTCCGGGTCTCTGGATTACTAAACTGCGTCTCTGGATTACTAGTCTTGGTCTCTGGATTACTAGTCTGGGTCTCTCGATTACTAGTCTGGGTCTCTGGAATACTAGTCTGGGTCTCTGGAATACTAGTCTAAGTCTCAGGATTACTAGTCTGGGTCTCTGGAATACTAATCTGGGTCTCTGGAATGCTAGTCTGGGTCTCTGGATTACTAGTCTGGGTCTCTGGAACACTAGTCTGGGTCTCTGGAACACTAGTCTGGGTCTATGGATTACTAATCTGAGTCTCTGGATTACTAGTCTGAGTCTCTGGATTACTAGTCTAGGTCTCCGGATTACTAGTCTGGGTCACTGGAATGCTAGTCTGAGTCTCTGGATTACTAGTCTGGGTCTCTGGATTACTAGTCTGTGTCTCTGGATTACTAGTCTGGGTCTATGGATTACTAATCTGAGTCTCTGGATTACTAGTCTGGGTCTCTGGAACACTAGTCTGGGTCTCTGGAACACAAGTCTGAGTCTCTGGATTACTAGTCTGGGTCTATGGATTACTAGTCTGGGTCTCTGGATTACTAGTCTGGGTCTCTGGAATACTAGTCTGGGTCTCTGGATTACTGGTCTGGGTCTCTGGATTATTGGTCTGGGTCTCTGGATTACTAGTCTGGGTTGCTGGAATACTAGTCTGGGTCTCTGGATTATTAGTCTGGGTCTCTGCATTACTAGTCTGAGTCTCTGGATTACTAATCTGTGTCTCTGGAATACTAGTCTGGGTCTCTGGATTACTAGTCTGGGTCTCTGGATTATTGGTCTGGGTGTCTGCATTACTAGTCTGAGTCTCTGGATTACTAGCCTGGGTCTCTGGATTACTAATCTGTGTCTCTGGAACACAAGTCTGGGTCTCTGGAATACTAGTCTGAGTCTCTGGATTACTAGTCTGGGTCTCTGGAATACTAGTCTGGGTCTCTGGATTACTAGCCTGGGTCTCTGGAATACTAGTCTGGGTCTCTGGATTACTGGTCTGGGTCTCTGGATTATTGGTCTGGGTCTCTGGAATACTAGTCTGGGTTGCTGGAATACTAGTCTGGGTCTCTGGATTATTAGTCTGGGTCTCTGGATTACTAGTCTGAGTCTCTGGATTACTAATCTGGGTCTCTGGAATACTAGTCTGGATCTCTGGATTACTAGTCTGGGTCTCTGGATTATTTGTCTGGGTCTCTGCATTACTAGTCTGAGTCTCTGGATTACTAGTCTGGGTCTCTGGATTACTAATCTGTGTCTCTGGAATACTAGTCTGGGTCTCAGGATTATTGGTCTGTGTCTCTGGATTACTAGTCCGAGTCTCTGGATTACTAGTCTGAGTCTCTGGATTACTAAACTGGGTCTCTGGATTACTAGTCTGCGTCTCTGGAATACTAGTCTGCGTCTCTGGAATACTAGTCCGGGTCTCTGGATTACTAGTCTGAGTCTCTGGATTACTAAACTGGGTCTCTGGATTACTAGTCTGCATCTCTGGATTACTAGTCTGAGTCGCTGGAATACTAGTCCGGGTCTCTGGATTACTAATTTAGTCTCTGGATTACTAGTCTGTGTCTCTGGATTGCTAGTCTGTGTCTCTGGATTACTAGTCTTGGTCTCTGGATTACTAGTCTGGGTCTCTGGAATACTAGTCTGGGTCTCTGGAATACTAGTCTAAGTCTCTGGATTACTAGTCTGGGTCTCTGGAATACTAATCTGGGTCACTGGAATGCTAGTCTGAGTCTCTGGATTACTAGTCTGGGTCTCTGGATTACTAGTCTGTGTCTCTGGATTACTAGTCTGGTTCTATGGATTACTAATCTGAGTCTCTGGATTACTAGTCTGGGTCTCTGGAACACTAGTCTGGGTCTCTGGAACACTAGTCTGAGTCTCTGGATTACTAGTCTGGGTCTATGGATTACTAATCTGAGTCTCTGGTTTACTAGCCTGGGTCTCTGGAACACTAGTCTGGGTCTCTGGATTACTAGTCTGAGTTTCTGCATTACTAGTCTGGGCCTATGGATTACTCATCTGGGTTTCTGGATTACTAGTCTGGGTCTCTGTCTTACTAGTCTGAGTCTCTGGATTACTAGTATGGGTCTCTGCATTACTAGTCTGGGTCTCTGGAACACTAGTCTGGGTCTCTGGAACACTAGTCTGGGTCTATGGATTGCTAATCTGAGTCTCTGGATTACTAGTCTGAGTCTCTGGATTACTAGTCTAGGTCTCTGGATTACTAGTCTGGGTCTCTGGGTCTCTGGATTAATAGTCTGGGTCTCTGAATTACTAGTCTAGGTCTCTGGAACACTAGTCTGGGTCTCTGGATTACTAGTCTGAGTCTCTGGATTACTAATCTGGGTTTCTGGATTAATAGTCTGGGTCTCTGGATTACTAGCCTGGGTCTCTGGAACACTAGTCTGGGTCTCTGGATTACATGTCTGGGTCTCTGCATTACTAGTCTGGGTCTCTGGAATACTAGTCTGGGTCTCTGGAACACTAGTCTGGGTCTCTGGATTACTAGTCTGGGTCTCTGGAACACTAGTCTGGGTCTCTGGAACACTAGTCTGGGTCTATGGATTACTAATCTGAGTCTCTGGATTACTAGTCTGAGTCTCTGGATTACTAGTCTAGGTCTCCGGATTACTAGTCTGGGTCTCTGGTCTCTGGATTACTAGTCTGGTCTCTGGATTACTAGTCTGGCTCTCTGGATTACTAGTCCGGCTCACTGGAATACTAGTCCAGGTCTCTGGATTACTAGTCTGAGTCTCTGGATTACTAGTCTGGTTCTCTGGATTATTGGTCTGGGTCTCTGGAATACTAGTCTGAGTCTCTGGATTACTAGTCTGAGTCTCTGGAATACTAGTCTGGGTCTCTGGATTACTAGTCTGGGTCTCTGGAATACTAGTCTGGGTCTCTGGATTACTGGTCTGGGTATCTGGATCATTGGTCTGGGTCTCTGGATTAGTAGTCCGGGCTCTGGATTACTAGTCTGGGTCTCTGGATTATTAGTCTGGGTCTCTGGATTACTAGTCTGGAGTCTGGATTATTGATCTGGGTCTCTGGATTACTAGTCTGAGTCTCTGGATTACTAGTCTGGGCCTCTGGATTACTAAACTGGGTCTCTGGATTACTAGTCTGCATCTCTGGATTACTAGTCTGAGTCGCTGGAATACTAGTCCGAGTCTCTGGATTACTAATTTAGTCTCTGGATTACTAGTCTGAGTCTCTAGAATACTAGTCTGTGTCTCTGGATTGCTAGTCTGTGTCTCTGGATTACTAGTCTGGGTCTCTGGATTACTAGTCTTGGTCTCTGGATTACTAGTCTGGGTCTCTCGATTACTAGTCTGGGTCTCTGGAATACTAGTCTGGGTCTCTGGAATACTAGTCTAAATCTCTGGATTACTAGTCTGGGTCTCTGGAATACTAATCTGGGTCACTGTAATGCTAGTCTGAGTCTCTGGATTACTAGTCTGGGTCTCTGGATTACTAGTCTGGGTCTCTGGAACACTAGTCTGTGTCTCTGGATTACTAGTCTGTGTCTCTGGATTACTAGTCTGGGTCTCTGGATTACTAGTCTGGGTCTCTGGAATACTAATCTGGGTCTCTGGAACACTAGTCTGAGTCTCTGGATTACTAGTCTGGGTCTCTGGAATACTAGTCTGATCTCTGGAATACTAGTCTGTGTCTCTGGATTACTAGTCTGTGTCTCTGGATTACTAGTCTGAGTCTCTGGATTACTAGTCTGGGTCTCTGGAACACTAGTCTGGGTCTCTGGAACACTAGTCTGAGTCTCTGGAATACTAGTCTGGGTCTCTGGAACACTAGTCTGAGTCTCTGGATTACTAGTCTGGGTCTCTGGATTACTAGTCTGGGCCTATGGATTACTAGTCTGGGTCTCTCGATTACTATTCTGGGTCTCTGGAACACTAGTCTGGGTCTCTGGATTACTAGTCTGGGTCTCTGGAACACTAGTCTGGGTCTCTGGATTACTAGTCTGTGTCTCTGGATTACTAGTCTGTGTCTCTGGATTACTAGTCTGGGACTCTGGATTACTAATCTAAATCTCTGGATTACTAGTCTGGGTCTCTGGAATACTAATCTGGGTCTCTGGAACACTAGTCTGAGTCTCTGGATTACTAGACTGGGTCTCTGGATTACTAGTCTGAGTCTCTGGATTACTAGTCTGGGTCTCTGGATTACTAAACTGGGTCTCTGGATTACTAGTCTGCGTCTCTGGAATACTAGTCTGCGTCTCTGGAATACTAGTCCGGGTCTCTGGATTACTAGTCTGAGTCTCTGGATTACTAAACTGGGTCTCTGGATTACTAGTCTGCATCTCTGGATTACTAGTCTGAGTCGCTGGAATACTAGTCCGGGTCTCTGGATTACTAATTTAGTCTCTGGATTACTAGTCTGTGTCTCTGGATTGCTAGTCTGTGTCTCTGGATTACTAGTCTGGGTCTCTGGATTACTAGTCTTGGTCTCTGGATTACTAGTCTGGGTCTCTCGATTACTAGTCTGGGTCTCTGGAATACTAGTCTGGGTCTCTGGAATACTAGTCTAAGTCTCTGGATTACTAGTCTGGGTCTCTGGAATACTAATCTGGGTCACTGGAATGCTAGTCTGAGTCTCTGGATTACTAGTCTGGGTCTCTGGATTACTAGTCTGTGTCTCTGGATTACTAGTCTGGGTCTATGGATTACTAATCTGAGTCTCTGGATTACTAGTCTGGGTCTCTGGAACACTAGTCTGGGTCTCTGGAACACAAGTCTGAGTCTCTGGATTACTAGTCTGGGTCTATGGATTACTAGTCTGGGTCTCTGGATTACTAGTCTGGGTCTCTGGAATACTAGTCTGGGTCTCTGGATTACTGGTCTGGGTCTCTGGATTATTGGTCTGGGTCTCTGGATTACTAGTCTGGGTTGCTGGAATACTAGTCTGGGTCTCTGGATTATTAGTCTGGGTCTCTGCATTACTAGTCTGAGTCTCTGGATTACTAATCTGTGTCTCTGGAATACTAGTCTGGGTCTCTGGATTACTAGTCTGGGTCTCTGGATTATTGGTCTGGGTCTCTGCATTACTAGTCTGAGTCTCTGGATTACTAGTCTGGGTCTCTGGATTACTAATCTGTGTCTCTGGAACACAAGTCTGGGTCTCTGGAATACGAGTCTGAGTCTCTGGATTACTAGTCTGGGTCTCTGGAATACTAGTCTGGGTCTCTGGATTACTAGCCTGGGTCTCTGGAATACTAGTCTGGGTCTCTGGATTACTGGTCTGGGTCTCTGGATTATTGGTCTGGGTCTCTGGAACACTAGTCTGGGTTGCTGGAATACTAGTCTGGGTCTCTGGATTATTAGTCTGGGTCTCTGGATTACTAGTCTGAGTCTCTGGATTACTAATCTGTGTCTCTGGAATACTAGTCTGGATCTCTGGATTACTAGTCTGGGTCTCTGGATTATTTGTCTGGGTCTCTGCATTACTAGTCTGAGTCTCTGGATTACTAGTCTGGGTCTCTGGATTACTAATCTGTGTCTCTGGAATACTAGTCTGGGTCTCTGGATTATTGGTCTGGGTCTCTGGATTACTAGTCCGGGTCTCTGGATTACTAGTCTGAGTCTCTGGATTACTAAACTGGGTCTCTGGATTACTAGTCTGCGTCTCTGGAATACTAGTCTGCGTCTCTGGAATACTAGTCCGGGTCTCTGGATTACTAGTCTGAGTCTCTGGATTACTAAACTGGGTCTCTGGATTACTAGTCTGCATCTCTGGATTACTAGTCTGAGTCGCTGGAATACTAGTCCGGGTCTCTGGATTACTAATTTAGTCTCTGGATTACTAGTCTGTGTCTCAGGATTGCTAGTCTGTGTCTCTGGATTACTAGTCTGGGTCTCTGGATTACTAGTCTTGGTCTCTGGATTACTAGTCTGGGTCTCTCGATTACTAGTCTGGGTCTCTGGAATACTAGTCTGGGTCTCTGGAATACTAGTCTAAGTCTCTGGATTACTAGTCTGGGTCTCTGGAATACTAATCTGGGTCACTGGAATGCTAGTCTGAGTCTCTGGATTACTAGTCTGGGTCTCTGGATTACTAGTCTGTGTCTCTGGATTACTAGTCTGGGTCTATGGATTACTAATCTGAGTCTCTGGATTACTAGTCTGGGTCTCTGGAACACTAGTCTGGGTCTCTGGAACACTAGTCTGAGTCTCTGGATTACTAGTCTGGGTCTATGGATTACTAATCTGAGTCTCTGGTTTACTAGCCTGGGTCTCTGGAACACTAGTCTGGGTCTCTGGATTACTAGTCTGAGTTTCTGCATTACTAGTCTGGGCCTATGGATTACTAATCTGGGTTTCTGGATTACTTGTCTGGGTCTCTGTTTTACTAGTCTGAGTCTCTGGATTACTAGTATGGGTCTCTGCATTACTAGTCTGGGTCTCTGGAACACTAGTCTGGGTCTCTGGAACACTAGTCTGGGTCTATGGATTACTAATCTGAGTCTCTGGATTACTAGTCTGAGTCTCTGGATTACTAGTCTAGGTCTCTGGATTACTAGTCTGGGTCTCTGGGTCTCTGGATTAATAGTCTGGGTCTCTGGATTACTAGTCTAGGTCTCTGGAACACTAGTCTGGGTCTCTGGATTACTAGTCTGAGTCTCTGGATTACTAATCTGGGTTTCTGGATTAATAGTCTGGGTCTCTGGATTACTAGCCTGGGTCTCTGGAACACTAGTCTGGGTCTCTGGATTACATGTCTGGGTCTCTGCATTACTAGTCTGGGTCTCTGGAATACTAGTCTGGGTCTCTGGAATACTAGTCTAAGTCTCTGGATTACTAGTCTGGGTCTCTGGAATACTAATCTGGGTCACTGTAATGCTAGTCTGAGTCTCTGGATTACTAGTCTGGGTCTCTGGATTACTAGTCTGGGTCTCTGGATTACTAGTCTGGGTCTCTGGAACACTAGTCTGTGTCTCTGGATTACTAGTCTGTGTCTCTGGATTACTAGTCTGGGTCTCTGGATTACTAGTCTAAGTCTCTGGATTACTAGTCTGGGTCTCTGGAATACTAATCTGGGTCTCTGGAACACTAGTCTGAGTCTCTGGATTACTAGTCTGGGTCTCTGGAATACTAGTCTGATCTCTGGAATACTAGTCTGTGTCTCTGGATTACTAGTCTGTGTCTCTGGATTACTAGTCTGAGTCTCTGGATTACTAGTCTGGGTCTCTGGAACACTAGTCTGGGTCTCTGGAACACTAGTCTGAGTCTCTGGAATACTAGTCTGGGTCTCTGGAACACTAGTCTGAGTCTCTGGATTACTAGTCTGGGTCTCTGGATTACTAGTCTGGGCCTATGGATTACTAGTCTGGGTCTCTCGATTACTATTCTGGGTCTCTGGAACACTAGTCTGGGTCTCTGGATTACTAGTCTGGGTCTCTGGAACACTAGTCTGGGTCTCTGGATTACTAGTCTGTGTCTCTGGATTACTAGTCTGGGACTCTGGATTACTAGTCTAAGTCTCTGGATTACTAGTCTGGGTCTCAGGAATACTAATCTGGGTCTCTGGAACACTAGTCTGAGTCTCTGGATTACTAGACTGGGTCTCTGGATTACTAGTCTGAGTCTCTGGATTACTAGTCTGGGTCTCTGGATTACTAAACTGGGTCTCTGGATTACTAGTCTGCGTCTCTGGAATACTAGTCTGCGTCTCTGGAATACTAGTCCGGGTCTCTGGATTACTAGTCTGAGTCTCTGGATTACTAAACTGGGTCTCTGGATTACTAGTCTGCATCTCTGGATTACTAGTCTGAGTCGCTGGAATACTAGTCCGGGTCTCTGGATTACTAATTTAGTCTCTGGATTACTAGTCTGTGTCTCTGGATTGCTAGTCTGTGTCTCTGGATTACTAGTCTGGGTCTCTGGATTACTAGTCTTGGTCTCTGGATTACTAGTCTGGGTCTCTCGATTACTAGTCTGGGTCTCTGGAATACTAGTCTGGGTCTCTGGAATACTAGTCTAAGTCTCTGGATTACTAGTCTGGGTCTCTGGAATACTAATCTGGGTCACTGGAATGCTAGTCTGAGTCTCTGGATTACTAGTCTGGGTCTCTGGATTACTAGTCTGTGTCTCTGGATTACTAGTCTGGGTCTATGGATTACTAATCTGAGTCTCTGGATTACTAGTCTGGGTCTCTGGAACACTAGTCTGGGTCTCTGGAACACAAGTCTGAGTCTCTGGATTACTAGTCTGGGTCTATGGATTACTAGTCTGGGTCTCTGGATTACTAGTCTGGGTCTCTGGAATACTAGTCTGGGTCTCTGGATTATTAGTCTGGGTCTCTGCATTACTAGTCTGAGTCTCTGGATTACTAATCTGTGTCTCTGGAATACTAGTCTGGGTCTCTGGATTACTAGTCTGGGTCTCTGGATTATTGGTCTGGGTCTCTGCATTACTAGTCTGAGTCTCTGGATTACTAGTCTGGGTCTCTGGATTACTAATCTGTGTCTCTGGAACACAAGTCTGGGTCTCTGGAATACTAGTCTGAGTCTCTGGATTACTAGTCTGGGTCTCTGGAATACTAGTCTGGGTCTCTGGATTACTAGCCTGGGTCTCTGGAATACTAGTCTGGGTCTCTGGATTACTGGTCTGGGTCTCTGGATTATTGGTCTGGGTCTCTGGAACACTAGTCTGGGTTGCTGGAATACTAGTCTGGGTCTCTGGATTATTAGTCTGGGTCTCTGGATTACTAGTCTGAGTCTCTGGATTACTAATCTGTGTCTCTGGAATACTAGTCTGGATCTCTGGATTACTAGTCTGGGTCTCTGGATTATTTGTCTGGGTCTCTGCATTACTAGTCTGAGTCTCTGGATTACTAGTCTGGGTCTCTGGATTACTAATCTGTGTCTCTGGAATACTAGTCTGGGTCTCTGGATTATTGGTCTGGGTCTCTGGATTACTAGTCCGGGTCTCTGGATTACTAGTCTGAGTCTCTGGATTACTAAACTGGGTCTCTGGATTACTAGTCTGCGTCTCTGGAATACTAGTCTGCGTCTCTGGAATACTAGTCCGGGTCTCTGGATTACTAGTCTGAGTCTCTGGATTACTAAACTGGGTCTCTGGATTACTAGTCTGCATCTCTGGATTACTAGTCTGAGTCGCTGGAATACTAGTCCGGGTCTCTGGATTACTAATTTAGTCTCTGGATTACTAGTCTGTGTCTCAGGATTGCTAGTCTGTGTCTCTGGATTACTAGTCTGGGTCTCTGGATTACTAGTCTTGGTCTCTGGATTACTAGTCTGGGTCTCTCGATTACTAGTCTGGGTCTCTGGAATACTAGTCTGGGTCTCTGGAATACTAGTCTAAGTCTCTGGATTACTAGTCTGGGTCTCTGGAATACTAATCTGGGTCACTGGAATGCTAGTCTGAGTCTCTGGATTACTAGTCTGGGTCTCTGGATTACTAGTCTGTGTCTCTGGATTACTGGTCTGGGTCTATGGATTACTAATCTGAGTCTCTGGATTACTAGTCTGGGTCTCTGGAACACTAGTCTGGGTCTCTGGAACACTAGTCTGAGTCTCTGGATTACTAGTCTGGGTCTATGGATTACTAATCTGAGTCTCTGGTTTACTAGCCTGGGTCTCTGGAACACTAGTCTGGGTCTCTGGATTACTAGTCTGAGTTTCTGCATTACTAGTCTGGGCCTATGGATTACTAATCTGGGTTTCTGGATTACTTGTCTGGGTCTCTGTTTTACTAGTCTGAGTCTCTGGATTACTAGTATGGGTCTCTGCATTACTAGTCTGGGTCTCTGGAACACTAGTCTGGGTCTCTGGAACACTAGTCTGGGTCTATGGATTACTAATCTGAGTCTCTGGATTACTAGTCTGAGTCTCTGGATTACTAGTCTAGGTCTCTGGATTACTAGTCTGGGTCTCTGGGTCTCTGGATTAATAGTCTGGGTCTCTGGATTACTAGTCTAGGTCTCTGGAACACTAGTCTGGGTCTCTGGATTACTAGTCTGAGTCTCTGGATTACTAATCTGGGTTTCTGGATTAATAGTCTGGGTCTCTGGATTACTAGCCTGGGTCTCTGGAACACTAGTCTGGGTCTCTGGATTACATGTCTGGGTCTCTGCATTACTAGTCTGGGTCTCTGGAATACTAGTCTGGGTCTCTGGAACACTAGTCTGGGTCTCTGGATTACCAGTCTGGGTCTCTGGATTACTAGTCTGGGTCTCTGGATTACTAGTCTGGGTCCCTGGAACACTAGTCTGGGTCTCTGGAACACTAGTCTAGGTCTATGGATTACTAATCTGAGTCTCTGGATTACTAGTCTGAGTCTCTGGATTACTAGTCTAGGTCTCCGGATTACTAGTCTGGGTCTCTGGGTCTCTGGATTACTAGTCTGGTCTCTGGATTACTAGTCTGGCTCTCTGGATTACTAGTCCGGCTCACTGGAATACTAGTCCAGGTCTCTGGATTACTAGTCTGAGTCTCTGGATTACTAGTCTGGGTCTCTGGATTATTGGTCTGGGTCTCTGGAATACTAGTCTGAGTCTCTGGATTACTAGTCTGGGTCTCTGGATTACTAGTCTGAGTCTCTGGAATACTAGTCTGGGTCTCTGGATTACTAGTCTGGGTCTCTGGAATACTAGTCTGGGTCTCTGGATTACTGGTCTGGGTATCTGGATCATTGGTCTGGGTCTCTGGATTAGTAGTCCGGGCTCTGGATTACTAGTCTGGGTCACTGGATTATTAGTCTGGGTCTCTGGATTACTAGTCTGGAGTCTGGATTATTGATCTGGGTCTCTGGATTACTAGTCTGAGTCTCTGGATTACTAGTCTGGGCCTCTGGATTACTAAACTGGGTCTCTGGATTACTAGTCTGCATCTCTGGATTACTAGTCTGAGTCGCTGGAATACAAGTCCGGGTCTCTGGATTACTAATTTAGTCTCTGGATTACTAGTCTGAGTCTCTAGAATACTAGTCTGTGTCTCTGGATTGCTAGTCTGTGTCTCTGGATTACTAGTCTGGGTCTCTGGATTACTAGTCTTGGTCTCTGGATTACTAGTCTGGGTCTCTCGATTACTAGTCTGGGTCTCTGGAATACTAGTCTGGGTCTCTGGAATACTAGTCTAAGTCTCTGGATTACTAGTCTGGGTCTCTGGAATACTAATCTGGGTCACTGTAATGCTAGTCTGAGTCTCTGGATTACTAGTCTGAGTCTCTGGATTACTAGTCTGGGTCTCTGGATTACTAGTCTGGGTCTCTGGATTACTAGTCAGGGTCTCTGGAACACTAGTCTGTGTCTCTGGATTACTAGTCTGTGTCTCTGGATTACTAGTCTGGGTCTCTGGATTACTAGTCTAAGTCTCTGGATTACTAGTCTGGGTCTCTGGAATACTAATCTGGGTCTCTGGAACACTAGTCTGAGTCTCTGGATTACTAGTCTGGGTCTCTGGAATACTAGTCTGATCTCTGGAATACTAGTCTGTGTCTCTGGATTACTAGTCTGTGTCTCTGGATTACTAGTCTGAGTCTCTGGATTACTAGTCTGGGTCTCTGGAACACTAGTCTGGGTCTCTGGAACACTAGTCTGAGTCTCTGGAATACTAGTCTGGGTCTCTGGAACACTAGTCTGAGTCTCTGGATTACTAGTCTGGGTCTCTGGATTACTAGTCTGGGCCTATGGATTACTAGTCTGGGTCTCTCGATTACTAGTCTGGGTCTCTGGAACACTAGTCTGGGTCTCTGGATTACTAGTCTGGGTCTCTGGAACACTAGTCTGGGTCTCTGGATTACTAGTCTGTGTCTCTGGTTTACTAGTCTGTGCTTCTGGATTACTAGTCTGGGACTCTGGATTACTAGTCTAAGTCTCTGGATTACTAGTCTGGGTCTCTGGAATACTAATCTGGGTCTCTGGAACACTAGTCTGAGTCTCTGGATTACTAGACTGGGTCTCTGGATTACTAGTCTGAGTCTCTGGATTACTAGTCTGGGTCTCTGGAACACTAGTCTGGATCTCTGGAACACTAGTCTGAGTCTCTGGGAAACTAGTCTGGGTCTCTGGAACACTAGTCTGAGTCTCTGGATTACTAGTCTGGGTCTCTGGATTACTAGTCTGGGCCTATGGATTACTAGTCTGGGTCTCTCGATTACTAGTCTGGGTCTCTGGAACACTAGTCTGAGTCTCTGGATTACTAGTCTGTGTCTCTGGATTACTAGTCTGGGTCTCTGGAACACTAGTCTGGGTCTCTGGAACACTAGTCTGAGTCTCTGGAATACTAGTCTGGGTCACTGGAATGCTAGTCTGAGTCTCTGGAATACTAGTCTGAGTCTCTGGATTACTAGTCTGGGTCTCTGGAACACTAGTCTGAGTCTCTGGATTACTAGTCTGTGTCTCTGGATTACTAGTCTGTGTCTCTGGATTACTAGTCTGAGTCTCTGGATTACTAGTCTGGGTCTCTGGAACACTAGTCTGGGTCTCTGGAACACTAGTCTGAGTCTCTGGATTACTAGTCTGGGTCTATGGATTACTAATCTGAGTCTCTGGTTTACTAGCCTGGGTCTCTGGAACACTAGTCTGGGTCTCTGGATTACTAGTCTGAGTTTCTGCATTACTAGTCTGGGCCTATGGATTACTAATCTGGGTTTCTGGATTACTAGTCTGAGTCTCTGTCTTACTAGTCTGAGTCTCTGGATTACTAGTATGGGTCTCTGCATTACTAGTCTGGGTCTCTGGAACACTAGTCTGGGTCTCTGGAACACTAGTCTGGGTCTATGGATTACTAATCTGAGTCTCTGGATTACTAGTCTGAGTCTCTGGATTACTAGTCTAGGTCTCTGGATTACTAGTCTGGGTCTCTGGGTCTCTGGATTAATAGTCTGGGTCTCTGGATTACTAGTCTGGGTCTCTGGATTATTAGTCTGGGTCTCTGGATTACTAGTCTGAGTCTCTGGATTACTAATCTGGGTTTCTGGATTAATAGTCTGGGTCTCTGGATTACTAGCCTGGGTCTCTGGAACACTAGTCTGGGTCTCTGGATTACATGTCTGGGTCTCTGCATTACTAGTCTGGGTCTCTGGAATACTAGTCTGGGTCTCTGGAACACTAGTCTGGGTCTCTGGATTACCAGTCTGGGTCTCTGGATTACTAGTCTAGGTCTCCGGATAACTAGTCTGGGTCTCTGGGTCTCTGGATTACTAGTCTGGTCACTGGATTACTAGTCTGGCTCTCTGGATTACTAGTCCGGGTCACTGGAATACTAGTCCAGGTCTCTGGATTACTAGTCTGAGTGTCTGGATTACTAGTCTGGGTCTCTGGATTATTGGTCTGGGTCTCTGGAATACTAGTCTGAGTCTCTGGATTACTAGTCTGGGTCTCTGGATTACTAGTCTGAGTCTCTGGAATACTAGTCTGGGTCTCTGGATTACTAGTCTGGGTATCTGGATTATTGGTCTGGGTGTCTGGATTAGTAGTCCGGGCTCTGGATTACTAGTCTGGGTCTCTGGATTATTAGTCTGGGTCTCTGGATTACTAGTCTGGACTCTGGATTACTGATCTGGGTCTCTGGATTACTAGTCTGAGTCTCTGGATTACTAGTCTGGGCCTCTGGAATACTAGTCTGGGTCTCTGGATTACTGGTCTGGGTATCTGGATTATTGGTCTGGGTCTCTGGATTAGTAGTCCGGGCTCTGGATTACTAGTCTGGGTCTCTGGATTATTAGTCTGGGTCTCTGGATTACTAGTCTGGGTCTCTGGATTACTAGTCTGGACTCTGGATTACTGATCTGGGTCTCTGGATTACTATTCTGAGTCTCTGGATTACTAGTCTGGTCCTCTGGAATACTAGTCTGGGTCTCTGGATTACTGGTCTGGGTATCAGGATTATTGGTCTGGGTCTCTGGATTAGTAGTCCGGGCTCTGGATTACTAGTCGGGTCTCTGGATTATTAGTCTGGGTCTCTGGATTACTAGTCTGGACTCTGGATTACTGATCTGGGTCTCTGGATTACTAGTCTGAGTCTCTGGATTACTAGTCTGGGCCTCTGGATTCCTAGTCTGAGTCTCTGGATTACTAGTCTGAGTCTCTGGATTACTAGTCTGGGTCTCTGGATTACTAGTCTGCGTCTCTGGATTACTAGTCTGGGCCTCTGGATTCCTAGTCTGAGTCTCTGGATTACTAGTCTGGGCCTCTGGATTCCTAGTCTGAGTCTCTGGATTACTAATCTGGGTCTCTGGATTACTAGCCTGGTAGGTGTGTGTGTGTGGGTGTTTGTGCGGGTCAGTAGGTGTGTGTGGGTGGGTGTTTGTGCGGGACGGTAGGTGTGTGTGGGTGGGTGTTTGTGGGGGACGGTACGTGTGTGTGGGTGGGTGTTTGTGGGTGACGGTAGGTGTGTGTGGGTGGGTGTTTGTGGGGGATGGTAGGTGTGTGTGGGTAGGTGTTTGTGGGGGACGGTAGGTGTGTGTGGGTGTATTTGCGGGTCGGTAGGTGTGTGTGGGTGGGTGTTTGTGCGGGACGGTAGGTGTGTGTGGGTGGGTGTTAGTGCGGGACGGTAGGTGTGTGTGGGTGGGTGTTTGTGGGGGACGGTAGGTGTGTGTGGGTGGGTGTTTGTTTGGGACGTGAGGTGTGTGTGGGTGGGTGTTTGTGCGGGACGGTAGGTTTGTGTGGGTGGGTGTTTGTGCGGGACGGTAGGTGTGTGTGGGTGGGTGTTTGTGAGGGACGGTAGGTCTGTGTGGGTGGGTGTTTGTGGGGGACGGTAGGTGTGTGTGGGTGGGTGTGTGTGGGGGACGGTAGGTGTGTGTGGGCGGGTGTTTTTGCGGGACGGTAGGTGTGTGTGGGTGTGTGTTTGTGGGGGTCGGTAGTTGTGTGTGGGTGGGTGTTTGTGGGGGACGGTAGGTGTGTGTGGGTGGGTGTTTGTGCGGGACGGTAGGTGTGTGTGGGTGGGTGTTTGTGGGGGTCAGTAGTTGTGTGTGGGTGGGTGTTTGTGGGGGACGGTAGGTGTGTGTGGGTGGGTGTTTGTGCGGGACGGTAGGTGTGTGTGGGTGGGTGTGTGTGGGGGACGGTAGCTGTGTGTGGGTGGGTGTTTGTGTGGGACGGTAGGTGTGTGTGGGTGGGTGTTTGTGCGGGATGGTAGGTGTGTGTGGGTGGGTGTTTGTGCGGGTCGGTACGTGTGTGTGGGTGTGTGTTTGTGGGGGACGGTAGGTGTTTGTGGGTGGGTGTTTGTGCGGGTCAGTAGTTGTGTGTGGGTTGGTGTTTGTGCGGGACGGTAGGTGTGTGTGGGTGGGTGTTTGTCTGGGACAGTAGGTGTGTGTGGGTGGGTGGTTGTGTGGGACGGTAGGTGTGTGTGTGTGGGTGTTTGTGCGGGACGGTAGTTGTGTTTGGGTGGGTGTTTGTCTGGGACAGTAGGTGTGTGTGGGTGGGTGTTTGTGCAGGACGGTAGGTGTGTGTGTGTGTGGGTGTTTGTGCGGGACGGTAGGTGTGTTTTTGTGGGTGTTTTTGCGGGGCGGTAGGTGTGTGTGGGTGGGTGTTTGTCTGGGACAGTAGGTGTGTGTGGGTGCGTGTTTGTGCAGGACGGTTGGTGTGTGTGTGTGGGTGTTTCTGGGGGCGGTAGGTGTGTGTGTGTGGGTGTTTGTGCGGGACGGTAGGTGTGTGTGGGTGGGTGTTTGTCTGGGACAGTAGGTGTGTGTGTGTGGGTGTTTGTGCGGGACGGTAGGTGTGTGTGGGTGGGTGTTTGTGCGGGACGGTAGGTGTGTGCGTGTGGGTGTTTGTGCGGGACGGTAGTTGTGTGTGGGTGGGTGTTTGTGCGGGACGGTAGTTGTGTGTGGGTGGGTGTTTGTGCGGGACGGAAGGTGTGTGTGGGTGGGTGTTTGTGGGGGACGGTAGGTGTGTGTGGGTGGGTGTTTGTGCGGGACGGTAGGTGTGTGTGGGTGGTTGTTTGTGCGGGACGGTAGATGTGTGTGGGTGGGTTTTTGTGCGGGACGGTAGGTGTGTGTGGGTGGGTGTTTGTGCGGGACGGTAGGTGTGTGTGGGTGTTGGTGTTTGTGCGGGACGGTAGGTGTGTGTGGGTGGGTGTTTGTGCGGGACGGTAGGTGTGTGTGGGTGGGTGTTTGTGCAGGATGGTAGGTGTGTGTGGGTGGGTGTTTGTGAGGGACGGTAGGTGTGTGTGGGTGGGTGTTTGTGCGGGACGGTAGGTGTGTGTGGGCGGGTGTGTGTGGGGGACGGTATGTGTGTGTGGGTGGGTTTTTGTGCGGGACGGTAGGTGTGTGTGGGTGGGTGCTTGTGCGGGACTGTAGGTGTGTGTGGGTAGGTGTTTGTGCGGGACGGTAGATGTGTGTGGGTGGGTGTTTGTGCATGATGTTAGGTGCGTGTGGGTGGGTGTTTGTGCGGGACGGTAGGTGTGTGCGGGTGGGTGTTTGTGCGGGACGGTAGGTGTTTGCGGGTGGGTGTTTGTGCGGGACGGTAGGTGTGTGCGGGTGGGTGTTTGTGCGGGACAGTAGGTGTGTGTGGGTGGGTGTTTGTGCGGGACGGTAGGTGTGTGTGGGTGGGTGTTTGTGCGGGACGGTAGGTGTGTGTCGGTGGGTGTTTGTGCGGGACGGTAGGCGTGTGTGGGTGGGTGTTTGTGCGGGACGGTAGGTGTGTGTGGGTGGGGGTTTGTGAGGGACGGTAGGTGTGTGTGGGTGGGTGTGTGTGGGGGACGGTAGGTGTGTGTGGGCGGTTGTTTTGCGCGGGACGGTAGGTGTGTGTGGGCAGGTGTTTGTGCGGGACGGTAGGTGTGTGTGGGTGGGTGTTTGTGCGGGACGGTAGGTGTGTGTGGGTGGGTGTTTGTGCGGGACGGTATGTGTGTGTGGTTGGGTGGTTGTGCATGACGGTAGGTGTGTGTGGGTGGGTGTTTGTGCAGGACGGTAGGTGTGTGTGGGTGGGTGTTTGTGCGGGACGGTATGTGTGTGTGGTTGGGTGGTTGTGCATGACGGTAGGTGTGTGTGGGTGGGTGTTTGTGCGGGATGGTAGGTGTGTGTGTGTGTGGGTGTTTGTGCGGGACTGTAGGTGTGTGTGGTTGGGTGGTTGTGCATGACGGTAGGTGTGTGTGGGTGGGTGTTTGTGCGGGACGGAAGGTGTGTGTGGGTGGGTGTTTGTGGGGGACGGTAGGTGTGTGTGGGTGGGTGTTTGTGCGGGACGGTAGGTGTGTGTGGGTGGTTGTTTGTGCGGGACGGTAGATGTGTGTGGGTGGGTTTTTGTGCGGGACGGTAGGTGTGTGTGGGTGGGTGTTTGTGCGGGACGGTAGGTGTGTGTGGGTGTTGGTGTTTGTGCGGGACGGTAGGTGTGTGTGGGTGGGTGTTTGTGCGGGACGGTAGGTGTGTGTGGGTGGGTGTTTGTGCAGGATGGTAGGTGTGTGTGGGTGGGTGTTTGTGAGGGACGGTAGGTGTGTGTGGGTGGGTGTTTGTGCGGGACGGTAGGTGTGTGTGGGCGGGTGTGTGTGGGGGACGGTATGTGTGTGTGGGTGGGTTTTTGTGCGGGACGGTAGGTGTGTGTGGGTGGGTGCTTGTGCGGGACTGTAGGTGTGTGTGGGTAGGTGTTTGTGCGGGACGGTAGATGTGTGTGGGTGGGTGTTTGTGCATGATGTTAGGTGCGTGTGGGTGGGTGTTTGTGCGGGACGGTAGGTGTGTGCGGGTGGGTGTTTGTGCGGGACGGTAGGTGTTTGCGGGTGGGTGTTTGTGCGGGACGGTAGGTGTGTGCGGGTGGGTGTTTGTGCGGGACAGTAGGTGTGTGTGGGTGGGTGTTTGTGCGGGACGGTAGGTGTGTGTGGGTGGGTGTTTGTGCGGGACGGTAGGTGTGTGTCGGTGGGTGTTTGTGCGGGACGGTAGGCGTGTGTGGGTGGGTGTTTGTGCGGGACGGTAGGTGTGTGTGGGTGGGGGTTTGTGAGGGACGGTAGGTGTGTGTGGGTGGGTGTGTGTGGGGGACGGTAGGTGTGTGTGGGCGGTTGTTTTGCGCGGGACGGTAGGTGTGTGTGGGCAGGTGTTTGTGCGGGACGGTAGGTGTGTGTGGGTGGGTGTTTGTGCGGGACGGTAGGTGTGTGTGGGTGGGTGTTTGTGCGGGACGGTATGTGTGTGTGGTTGGGTGGTTGTGCATGACGGTAGGTGTGTGTGGGTGGGTGTTTGTGCAGGACGGTAGGTGTGTGTGGGTGGGTGTTTGTGCGGGACGGTATGTGTGTGTGGTTGGGTGGTTGTGCATGACGGTAGGTGTGTGTGGGTGGGTGTTTGTGCGGGATGGTAGGTGTGTGTGTGTGTGGGTGTTTGTGCGGGACTGTAGGTGTGTGTGGTTGGGTGGTTGTGCATGACGGTAGGTGTGTGTGGGTGGGTGTTTGTGCAGGACGGTAGGTGTGTGTGGGTGGGTGGTTGTGCGGGACGGTAGGTGTGTGTGGTTGGGTGTTTGTGCGGGACCGTAGGTGTGTGTGGGTGGGTGTTTGTGCAGGACGATAGGTGTGTGTGGTTGGGTGTTTGTGCAGGTTGGTAGGTGTGTGTGTGTGGGTGTTTGTGCGGGACGGTAGGTGTGTGCGGGCAGGTGTTTGTGCGGGATGGTAGGTGTGTGTGGGTGGGTGTTTGTGCGGGACGGTAGGTGTGTGTGGGTGGGTGTTTGTGCGGGACGGTAGGTGTGTGTGGTTGGGTGTTTGTTTGGGACGGGAGGTGTGTGTGGGTGGGTGTTTTTGCGGGACGGTAGGTTTGTGTGGTGGGTGTTTGTGCGGGACGGTAGGTGTGTGTGGGTGGGTGTTTGTGAGGGACGGTAGGTCTGTGTGGGTGGGTGTTTGTGGGGGACGGTAGGTGTGTGTGGGTGGGTGTGTGTGGGGGACGGTAGGTGTGTGTGGGCGGGTGTTTTTGCGGGACGGTAGGTGTGTGTGGGTGTGTGTTTGTGGGGGACGGTAGTTGTGTGTGGGTGGGTGTTTGTGGGGGACGGTAGGTGTGTGTGGGTGGGTGTTTGTGCGGGACGGTAGGTGTGTGTGGGTGGGTGTTTGTGGGGGACGGTAGCTGTGTGTGGGTGGGTGTTTGTGTGGGACGGTAGGTGTGTGTGGGTGGGTGTTTGTGCGGGATGGTAGGTGTGTGTGGGTGGGTGTTTGTGCGGGTCGGTACGTGTGTGTGGGTGTGTGTTTGTGGGGGACGGTAGGTGTGTGTGGGTGGGTGTTTGTGCGGGTCAGTAGTTGTGTGTGGGTTGGTGTTTGTGCGGGACGGTAGGTGTGTGTGGGTGGGTGTTTGTCTGGGACAGTAGGTGTGTGTGGGTGGGTGGTTGTGTGGGACGGTAGGTGTGTGTGTGTGGGTGTTTGTGCGGGACGGTAGGTGTGTTTGGGTGGGTGTTTGTCTGGGACAGTAGGTGTGTGTGGGTGCGTGTTTGTGCAGGACGGTTGGTGTGTGTGTGTGGGTGTTTGTGGGGGCGGTAGGTGTGTGTGTGTGGGTGTTTGTGCGGGACGGTAGGTGTGTGTGGGTGGGTGTTTGTCTGGGACAGTAGGTGTGTGTGTGTGGGTGTTTGTGTGGGACGGTAGGTGTGTGTGGGTGGGTGTTTGTGCGGGACGGTAGGTGTGTGCGTGTGGGTGTTTGTGCGGGACGGTAGTTGTGTGTGGGTGGGTGTTTGTGCGGGACGGTAGTTGTGTGTGGGTGGGTGTTTGTGCGGGACGGAAGGTGTGTGTGGGTGGGTGTTTGTGGGGGACGGTAGGTGTGTGTGGGTGGGTGTTTGTGCGGGACGGTAGGTGTGTGTGGGTGGTTGTTTGTGCGGGACGGTAGATGTGTGTGGGTGGGTTTTTGTGCGGGACGGTAGGTGTGTGTGGGTGGGTGTTTGTGCGGGACGGTAGGTGTGTGTGGGTGTTGGTGTTTGTGCGGGACGGTAGGTGTGTGTGGGTGGGTGTTTGTGCGGGACGGTAGGTGTGTGTGGGTGGGTGTTTGTGCAGGATGGTAGGTGTGTGTGGGTGGGTGTTTGTGAGGGACGGTAGGTGTGTGTGGGTGGGTGTTTGTGCGGGACGGTAGGTGTGTGTGGGCGGGTGTGTGTGGGGGACGGTATGTGTGTGTGGGTGGGTTTTTGTGCGGGACGGTAGGTGTGTGTGGGTGGGTGCTTGTGCGGGACTGTAGGTGTGTGTGGGTAGGTGTTTGTGCGGGACGGTAGATGTGTGTGGGTGGGTGTTTGTGCATGATGGTAGGTGCGTGTGGGTGGGTGTTTGTGCGGGACGGTAGGTGTGTGCGGGTGGGTGTTTGTGCGGGACGGTAGGTGTTTGCGGGTGGGTGTTTGTGCGGGACGGTAGGTGTGTGCGGGTGGGTGTTTGTGCGGGACAGTAGGTGTGTGTGGGTGGGTGTTTGTGCGGGACGGTAGGTGTGTGTGGGTGGGTGTTTGTGCGGGACGGTAGGTGTGTGTCGGTGGGTGTTTGTGCGGGACGGTAGGCGTGTGTGGGTGGGTGTTTGTGCGGGACGGTAGGTGTGTGTGGGTGGGGGTTTGTGAGGGACGGTAGGTGTGTGTGGGTGGGTGTGTGTGGGGGACGGTAGGTGTGTGTGGGCGGTTGTTTTGCGCGGGACGGTAGGTGTGTGTGGGCAGGTGTTTGTGCGGGACGGTAGGTGTGTGTGGGTGGGTGTTTGTGCGGGACGGTAGGTGTGTGTGGGTGGGTGTTTGTGCGGGACGGTATGTGTGTGTGGTTGGGTGGTTGTGCATGACGGTAGGTGTGTGTGGGTGGGTGTTTGTGCAGGACGGTAGGTGTGTGTGGGTGGGTGTTTGTGCGGGACGGTATGTGTGTGTGGTTGGGTGGTTGTGCATGACGGTAGGTGTGTGTGGGTGGGTGTTTGTGCGGGATGGTAGGTGTGTGTGTGTGTGGGTGTTTGTGCGGGACTGTAGGTGTGTGTGGTTGGGTGGTTGTGCATGACGGTAGGTGTGTGTGGGTGGGTGTTTGTGCAGGACGGTAGGTGTGTGTGGGTGGGTGGTTGTGCGGGACGGTAGGTGTGTGTGGTTGGGTGTTTGTGCGGGACCGTAGGTGTGTGTGGGTGGGTGTTTGTGCAGGACGATAGGTGTGTGTGGTTGGGTGTTTGTGCAGGTTGGTAGGTGTGTGTGTGTGGGTGTTTGTGCGGGACGGTAGGTGTGTGTGGGCAGGTGTTTGTGCGGGATGGTAGGTGTGTGTGGGTGGGTGTTTGTGCGGGACGGTAGGTGTGTGTGGGTGGGTGTTTGTGCGGGACGGTAGGTGTGTGTGGTTGGGTGTTTGTGCGGGACGGTAGGTGTGTGTGGGTGGGTGTTTGTGCGGGACGGTAGGTGTGTGCGGTTGGGTGTTTGTGCGGGACGGCAGGTGTGTGCGGGTGGGTGTTTGTGCGGGACGGTAGGTGTGTGTGGGTGGGTGTTTGTGCGGGACGGTAGGTGTGTGTGGGTGGGTGTTTGTGCGGGACGGTAGGTGTGTGTGGTTGGGTGTTTGTGCAGTACGGTAGGTGTGTGTGGGTGTTGGTGTTTGTGCGGGACGGTAGGTGTGTGTGGGTGGGTGTTTGTGCGGGACGGTAGGTGTGTGTGGGTGGGTGTTTGTGCGGGACGGTAGGCGTGTGTGGGTGGGTGTTTGTGCGGGACGGTAGGTGTGTGTGGGTGGGTGTTTGTGAGGGACGGTAGGTGTGTGTGGGTGGGTGTGTGTGGGGGACGGTAGGTGTGTGTTGGCGGGTGTTTGCGCGGGACGGTAGGTGTGTGTGGGCAGGTGTTTGTGCGGGACGGTAGGTGTGTGTGGGTGGGTGTTTGTGCAGGACGGTAGGTGTGTGTGGGTGGGTGGTTGTGCGGGACGGTAGGTGTGTGTGGTTGGGCGTTTGTGCGGGACGGTAGGTGTGTGTGTGTGGGTGTTTGTGCGGGACGATAGGTGTGTGTGGTTGGGTGTTTGTGCAGGTTGGTAGGTGTGTGTGTGTGGGTGTTTGTGCGGGACTGTAGGTGTGTGTGGTTGGGTGTTTGTGCATGATGGTAGGTGTGTGTGGGCAGGTGTTTGTGCGGGATGGTAGGTGTGTGTGGGTGGGTGTTTGTGCGGGACGGTAGGTGTGTGTGGGTGGGTGTTTGTGCGGGACGGTAGGTGTGTGTGGTTGGGTGTTTTTGCGGGACGGTAGGTGTGTGTGGTTGGGTGTTTGTGCATGACGGTAGGTGTGTGTGGGTGGGTGTTTGTGCAGGACGGTAGGTGTGTGTGGGTGGGTGGTTTTGCGGGACGGTAGGTGTGTGTGGTTGGGTGTTTGTGCGGGACGGTAGGTGTGTGTGTGTGAGTGTTTGTGCGGGACGATAGGTGTGTGTGGTTGGGTGTTTGTGCGGGTCAGTAGGTGTGTGTGGGTGGGTGTTTTTGCGGGTCAGTAGGTGTGTGTGTGTGGGTGTTTGTGCGGGACGGTAGGTATGTGTGTGTGGGTATTTGTGCGGGACTGTAGGTGTGTGTGGTTGGGTGTTTGTGCATGACGGTAGGTGTGTGTGGGCAGGTGTTTGTGCGGGATGGTAGGTGTGTGTTGGTGGGTGTTTGTGCGGGACGGTAGGTGTGTGTGGGTGGGTGTTTGTGCGGGACGGTAGGTGTGTGTGGTTGGGTGTTTGTGCGAAACGGTAGGTGTGTGTGTGTGGGTGTTTGTGCGGGACTGTAGGTGTGTGTGGGTGAGTGTTTGTGCGGGACGGTAGGTGTGTGTGGGTGGGTGTTTGTGCGGGACGGTAGGTGTGTGTGGGTGGGTGTTTGTGCGGGACGGTAGGTGTGTGTGTGTGGGTGATTGTGCGGGACTGTAGGTGTGTTTGGTTGGGTGTTTGTGCATGACGGTAGGTATGTGTGGGTGGGTGTTTGTGCAGGACGGTAGGTGTGTGTGTGTGGGTGTTTGTGCGGGACGGTAGGTGTGTGTGGGTGGGTGTTTGTGCGGGTCAGTAGGTGTGTGTGGGTGGGTGTTTGTGCGGGACGGTAGGTGTGTGTGGGTGGGTGTTTGTGCGGGACGGTAGCTGTGTATGGGTGGGTGTTGGTGCGGGACGGTAGGTGTGTGTGTTTGTGGGGGACGGTAGGTGTGTGTGGGTGGGTGTTTGTGCGGGTCAGTAGGTGTGTGTGGGTGGGTGTTTGTCCGGGACGGTAGGTGTGTGTGTGTCGGTGTTTTTGCGGGACCGTAGATGTCTGTGGGTGTGTGTTTGTGCATGACGGTAGATGTGTGTGGGTGGGTGTTTGTGCGGGACGGTAGGTGTGTGTGGGTGGGTGTTTGTGCGGGACGGTAGGTGTGTGTGGGTGGGTGTTTGTGCGGGACGGTAGGTGTGTGTGGGTGGGTGTTTGTGCGGGACGGCAGGTGTGTGTGGGTGGGTGTTTGTGCGGGACGGTAGGTGTGTGTGGGTGTGTGTTTGTGCGGGACGGTAGGTGTGTGTGGGTGGGTTTTTGTGCGGGATGGTAGGTGTGTGTGGGTGGGTGTTTGTGCGGGACGGTAGGTGTGTGTGGGTGGGTGTTTGTGCATGACGGTAGGTATGTGTGGGTGGGTGTTTGTGCAGGACGGTAGGTGTGTGTGTGTGGGTGTTTGTGCGGGACGGTAGGTGTGTGTGGGTGGGTGTTTGTGCGGGTCAGTAGGTGTGTGTGGGTGGGTGTTTGTGCGGGACGGTAGGTGTGTGTGGGTGGGTGTTTGTGCGGGATGGTAGCTGTGTATGGGTGGGTGTTGGTGCGGGACGGTAGGTGTGTGTGTTTGTGGGGGACGGTAGGTGTGTGTGGGTGGGTGTTTGTGCGGGTCAGTAGGTGTGTGTGGGTGAGTGTTTGTCCGGGACGGTAGGTGTGTGTGTGTCGGTGTTTTTGCAGGACCGTAGATGTCTGTGGGTGTGTGTTTGTGCATGACGGTAGATGTGTGTGGGTGGGTGTTTGTGCGGGATGGTAGGTGTGTGTGGGTGGGTGTTTGTGCGGGACGGTAGGTGTGTGTGGGTGGGTGTTTGTGCGGGACGGTAGGTGTGTGTGGGTGGGTGTTTGTGCGGGACGGTAGGTGTGTGTGGGTGGGTGTTTGTGCGGGACGGTAGGTGTGTGTGGGTGTGTGTTTGTGCGGGACGGTAGGTGTGTGTGGGTGGGTGTTTGTGCGGGATGGTAGGTGTGTGTGGGTGGGTGTTTGTGCGGGACGGTAGGTGTGTGTGGGTGGGTGTTTGTGCGGGTAGTAGGTGTGTGTGGGTGGGTGTTTGTGCGGAACGGTAGGTGTGTGTGGGTGGGTGTTTGTGCGGGTCAGTAGGTGTGTGTGGGTGGGTGTTTGTGCGGGTCAGTAGGTGTGTGTGGGTGGGTGTTTGTGCGGAACGGTAGGTGTCTGTGGGTGGGTGTTTGTGCATGACGGTAGATGTGTGTGGGTGGGTGTTTGTGCGGGACGGTAGGTGTGTGTGGGTGGGTGTTTGTGCGGGATGGTAGGTGTGTGTGGGTGGGTGTTTGTGCGGGACGGTAGGTGTGTGTGGGTGGGTGTTTGTGCGGGACGGTAGGTGTGTGTGGGTGGGTGTTTGTGCGGGACTGTAGGTGTGTGTGGGTGGGTGTTTGTGCGGGACGGTAGGTGTGTGTGGGTGTTGGTGTTTGTGCGGGACGGTAGGTGTGTGTGGGTGGGTGTTTGTGCGGGACGGTAGGTGTGTGTGGGTGGGTGTTTGTGCGGGACGGTAGGCATGTGTGGGTGGGTGTTTGTGCGGGACGGTAGGTGTGTGTGGGTGGGTGTTTGTGAGGGACGGTAGGTGTGTGTGGGTGGGTGTGTGTGGGGGACGGTAGGTGTGTGTGGGCGGGTGTTTTTGCGGGACGGTAGGTGTGTGTGGGTGGGTGTTTGTGCGGGACGGTAGGTGTGTGTGGGTGGGTGTTTGTGCGGGACGGTAGGTGTGTGTGGTTGGGTGTTTGTGCGGGATGGTCGGTGTGTGTGTGTGTGGGTGTTTGTGCGGGACTGTAGGTGTGTTTGGTTGGGTGTTTGTGCATGACGGTAGGTGTGTGTTGGTGGGTGTTTGTGCAGGACGGTAGGTGTGTGTGGGTGGGTGTTTGTGCGGGACGGTAGGTGTGTGTGCTTGGGTGTTTGTGCGGGACGGTAGGTGTGTGTGGTTTGGTGTTTGTGCGGGACGGTAGGTGTGTGTGGGTGGTTGTTTGTGCGGGACTGGAGGTGTGTGTGGTTGGGTGTTTGTGCGGGATGGTCGGTGTGTGTGTGTGTGGGTGTTTGTGCGGGACTGTAGGTGTGTTTGGTTGGGTGTTTGTGCATGACGGTAGGTGTGTGTTGGTGGGTGTTTGTGCAGGACGGTAGGTGTGTGTGGGTGGGTGTTTGTGCGGGACGGTAGGTGTGTGTGCTTGGGTGTTTGTGCGGGACGGTAGGTGTGTGTGGTTGGGTGTTTGTGCGGGTTGGTAGGTGTGTGTGTGTGGGTGTTTGTGCGGGACTGTAGGTGTGTGTGGTTGGGTGTTTGTGCATGACGGTAGGTGTGTGTGGGTGGGTGTTTGTGCAGGACGGTAGGTGTGTGTGGGTGGGTGTTTGTGCGGGACGGTAGGTGTGTGTGGTTTGGTGTTTGTGCGGGACGGTAGGTGTGTGTGGGTGGTTGTTTGTGCGGGTCGGTAGGTGTGTGTGGGTGGGTGTTTGGGCGGGACGGTAGGGGTGTGTGGGTAAGTGTTTGTGCGGGACGGTAGATGTGTGTGGGTGGCTGTTTGTGCGGGACGGTAGGTGTGTGTGGGTGGGTGTTTGTGCGGGTTGGTAGGTGTGTGTGTGTGGGTGTTTGTGCGGGACTGTAGGTGTGTGTGGTTGGGTGTTTGTGCATGACGGTAGGTGTGTGTGGGTGGGTGTTTGTGCAGGACGGTATGTGTGTGTGGGTGGGTGTTTGTGCGGGACGGTAGGTGTGTGTGGTTTGGTGATTGTGCGGGACGGTAGGTGTGTGTGGGTGGTTGTTTGTGCGGGTCAGTAGGTGTATGTGGGTGGGTGTTTGGGCGGAACGGTAGGGGTGTGCGGTTGGGTGTTTGTGCGGGATGGTAGGTGTGTGCGGGTAGGTGTTTGTGCGGGACGGTAGGTGTGTGTGGGTGGGTGTTTGTGCGGGACGGTAGGTGTGTGTGGGTGGGTGTTTGTGCGGGACGGTAGGTGTGTGTGGTTGGGTGTTTGTGCAGTACGGTAGGTGTGTGTGGGTGTTGGTGTTTGTGCGGGACGGTAGGTGTGTGTGGGTGGGTGTTTGTGCGGGACGGTAGGTGTGTGTGGGTGGGTGTTTGTGCGGGACGGTAGGTGTGTGTGGGTGGGTGTTTGTGGGGGACGGTACGTGTGTGTGGGTGGGTGTTTGTGGGGGACGGTAGGTGTGTGTGGGTGGGTGTTTGTGGGGGATGGTAGGTGTGTGTGGGTAGGTGTTTGTGGGGGACGGTAGGTGTGTGTGGGTGTATTTGCGGGTCGGTAGGTGTGTGTGGGTGGGTGTTTGTGCGGGACGGTAGGTGTGTGTGGGTGGGTGTTAGTGCGGGACGGTAGGTGTGTGTGGGTGGGTGTTTGTGGGGGACGGTAGGTGTGTGTGGGTGGGTGTTTGTTTGGGACGGGAGGTGTGTGTGGGTGGGTGTTTGTGCGGGACGGTAGGTTTGTGTGGGTGGGTGTTTGTGCGGGACGGTAGGTGTGTGTGGGTGGGTGTTTGTGAGGGACGGTAGGTCTGTGTGGGTGGGTGTTTGTGGGGGACGGTAGGTGTGTGTAGGTGGGTGTGTGTGGGGGACGGTAGGTGTGTGTGGGCGGGTGTTTTTGCGGGACGGTAGGTGTGTGTGGGTGTGTGTTTGTGGGGGACGGTAGTTGTGTGTGGGTGGGTGTTTGTGGGGGACGGTAGGTGTGTGTGGGTGGGTGTTTGTGCGGGACAGTAGGTGTGTGTGGGTGGGTGTTTGTGGGGGACGGTAGCTGTGTGTGGGTGGGTGTTTGTGTGGGACGGTAGGTGTGTGTGGGTGGGTGTTTGTGCGGGATGGTAGGTGTGTGTGGGTGGGTGTTTGTGCGGGTCAGTAGGTGTGTGTGGGTGGGTGTTTGTCCGGGACGGTAGGTGTGTGTGTGTCGGTGTTTTTGCGGGACCGTAGATGTCTGTGGGTGTGTGTTTGTGCATGACGGTAGATGTGTGTGGGTGGGTGTTTGTGCGGGACGGTAGGTGTGTGTGGGTGGGTGTTTGTGCGGGACGGTAGGTGTGTGTGGGTGGGTGTTTGTGCGGGACGGTAGGTGTGTGTGGGTGGGTGTTTGTGCGGGACGGTAGGTGTGTGTGGGTGGGTGTTTGTGCGGGACGGTAGGTGTGTGTGGGTGTGTGTTTGTGCGGGACGGTAGGTGTGTGTGGGTGGGTTTTTGTGCGGGATGGTAGGTGTGTGTGGGTGGGTGTTTGTGCGGGACGGTAGGTGTGTGTGGATGGGTGTTTGTGCGGGTCAGTAGGTGTGTGTGGGTGGGTGTTTGTGCATGACGGTAGGTATGTGTGGGTGGGTGTTTGTGCAGGACGGTAGGTGTGTGTGTGTGGGTGTTTGTGCGGGACGGTAGGTGTGTGTGGGTGGGTGTTTGTGCGGGTCAGTAGGTGTGTGTGGGTGGGTGTTTGTGCGGGACGGTAGGTGTGTGTGGGTGGGTGTTTGTGCGGGATGGTAGCTGTGTATGGGTGGGTGTTGGTGCGGGACGGTAGGTGTGTGTGTTTGTGGGGGACGGTAGGTGTGTGTGGGTGGGTGTTTGTGCGGGTCAGTAGGTGTGTGTGGGTGGGTGTTTGTCCGGGACGGTAGGTGTGTGTGTGTCGGTGTTTTTGCAGGACCGTAGATGTCTGTGGGTGTGTGTTTGTGCATGACGGTAGATGTGTGTGGGTGGGTGTTTGTGCGGGATGGTAGGTGTGTGTGGGTGGGTGTTTGTGCGGGACGGTAGGTGTGTGTGGGTGGGTGTTTGTGCGGGACGGTAGGTGTGTGTGGGTGGGTGTTTGTGCGGGACGGTAGGTGTGTGTGGGTGGGTGTTTGTGCGGGACGGTAGGTGTGTGTGGGTGTGTGTTTGTGCGGGACGGTAGGTGTGTGTGGGTGGGTGTTTGTGCGGGATGGTAGGTGTGTGTGGGTGGGTGTTTGTGCGGGACGGTAGGTGTGTGTGGGTGGGTGTTTGTGCGGGTCAGTAGGTGTGTGTGGGTGGGTGTTTGTGCGGAACGGTAGGTGTGTGTGGGTGGGTGTTTGTGCGGGACGGTAGCTGTGTATGGGTGGGTGTTGGTGCGGGACGGTAGGTGTGTGTGTTTGTGGGGGACGGTAGGTGTGTGTGGGTGGGTGTTTGCGCGGGTCAGTAGGTGTGTGTGGGTGGGTGTTTGTCCGGGACGGTAGGTGTGTGTGTGTCGGTGTTTTTGCGGGACCGTAGATGTCTGTGGGTGGGTGTTTGTGCATGACGGTAGATGTGTGTGGGTGGGTGTTTGTGCGGGACGGTAGGTGTGTGTGGGTGGGTGTTTGTGCGGGATGGTAGGTGTGTGTGGGTGGGTGTTTGTGCGGGACGGTAGGTGTGTGTGGGTGGGTGTTTGTGCGGGACGGTAGGTGTGTGTGGGTGGGTGTTTGTGCGGGACTGTAGGTGTGTGTGGGTGGGTGTTTGTGCGGGACGGTAGGTGTGTGTGGGTGGGTGTTTGTGCGGGACGGTAGGCATGTGTGGGTGGGTGTTTGTGCGGGACGGTAGGTGTGTGTGGGTGGGTGTTTGTGAGGGACGGTAGGTGTGTGTGGGTGGGTGTGTGTGGGGGACGGTAGGTGTGTGTGGGCGGGTGTTTGTGCGGGACGGTAGGTGTGTGTGGGTGGGTGTTTGTGCGGGACGGTAGGTGTGTGTGGGTGGGTGTTTGTGCGGGACGGTAGGTGTGTGTGGTTGGGTGTTTGTGCGGGATGGTCGGTGTGTGTGTGTGTGGGTGTTTGTGCGGGACTGTAGGTGTGTTTGGTTGGGTGTTTGTGCATGACGGTAGGTGTGTGTTGGTGGGTGTTTGTGCAGGACGGTAGGTGTTTGTGGGTGGGTGTTTGTGCGGGACGGTAGGTGTGTGTGCTTGGGTGTTTGTGCGGGACGGTAGGTGTGTGTGGTTTGGTGTTTGTGCGGGACGGTAGGTGTGTGTGGGTGGTTGTTTGTGCGGGACTGTAGGTGTGTGTGGTTGGGTGTTTGTGCGGGATGGTCGGTGTGTGTGTGTGTGGGTGTTTGTGCGGGACTGTAGGTGTGTTTGGTTGGGTGTTTGTGCATGACGGTAGGTGTGTGTTGGTGGGTGTTTGTGCAGGACGGTAGGTGTGTGTGGGTGGGTGTTTGTGCGGGACGGTAGGTGGGTGTGCTTGGGTGTTTGTGCGGGACGGTAGGTGTGTGTGGTTGGGTGTTTGTGCGGGTTGGTAGGTGTGTGTGTGTGGGTGTTTGTGCGGGACTGTAGGTGTGTGTGGTTGGGTGTTTGTGCATGACGGTAGGTGTGTGTGGGTGGGTGTTTGTGCAGGACGGTAGGTGTGTGTGGGTGGGTGTTTGTGCGGGACGGTAGGTGTGTGTGGTTTGGTGTTTGTGCGGGACGGTAGGTGTGTGTGGGTGGTTGTTTGTGCGGGTCGGTAGGTGTGTGTGGGTGGGTGTTTGGGCGGGACGGTAGGTGTGTGTGGGTAAGTGTTTGTGCGGGACGGTAGATGTGTGTGGGTGGCTGTTTGTGCGGGACGGTAGGTGTGTGTGGGTGGGTGTTTGTGCGGGTTGGTAGGTGTGTGTGTGTGGGTGTTTGTGCGGGACTGTAGGTGTGTGTGGTTGGGTGTTTGTGCATGACGGTAGGTGTGTGTGGGTGGGTGTTTGTGCAGGACGGTATGTGTGTGTGGGTGGGTGTTTGTGCGGGACGGTAGGTGTGTGTGGTTTGGTGATTGTGCGGGACGGTAGGTGTGTGTGGGTGGATGTTTGTGCGGGTCAGTAGGTGTATGTGGGTGGGTGTTTGGGCGGAACGGTAGGGGTGTGCGGTTGGGTGTTTGTGCGGGACGGTAGGTGTGTGCGGGTGGGTGTTTGTGCGGGACGGTAGGTGTGTGTGGGTGGGTGTTTGTGCGGGACGGTAGGTGTGTGTGGGTGGGTGTTTGTGCGGGACGGTAGGTGTGTGTGGGTGGGTGTTTGTGGGGGACGGTACGTGTGTGTGGGTGGGTGTTTGTGGGGGACGGTAGGTGTGTGTGGGTGGGTGTTTGTGGGGGATGGTAGGTGTGTGTGGGTAGGTGTTTGTGGGGGACGGTAGGTGTGTGTGGGTGTATTTGCGGGTCGGTAGGTGTGTGTGGGTGGGTGTTTGTGCGGGACGGTAGGTGTGTGTGGGTGGGTGTTAGTGCGGGACGGTAGGTGTGTGTGGGTGGGTGTTTGTGGGGGACGGTAGGTGTGTGTGGGTGGGTGTTTGTTTGGGACGGGAGGTGTGTGTGGGTGGGTGTTTGTGCGGGACGGTAGGTTTGTGTGGGTGGGTGTTTGTGCGGGACGGTAGGTGTGTGTGGGTGGGTGTTTGTGAGGGACGGTAGGTCTGTGTGGGTGGGTGTTTGTGGGGGACGGTAGGTGTGTGTGGGTGGGTGTGTGTGGGGGACGGTAGGTGTGTGTGGGCGGGTGTTTTTGCGGGACGGTAGGTGTGTGTGGGTGTGTGTTTGTGGGGGACGGTAGTTGTGTGTGGGTGGGTGTTTGTGGGGGACGGTAGGTGTGTGTGGGTGGGTGTTTGTGCGGGACAGTAGGTGTGTGTGGGTGGGTGTTTGTGGGGGACGGTAGCTGTGTGTGGGTGGGTGTTTGTGTGGGACGGTAGGTGTGTGTGGGTGGGTGTTTGTGCGGGATGGTAGGTGTGTGTGGGTGGGTGTTTGTGCGGGTCGGTACGTGTGTGTGGGTGTGTGTTTGTGGGGGACGGTAGGTGTGTGTGGGTGGGTGTTTGTGCGGGTCAGTAGTTGTGTGTGGGTTGGTGTTTGTGCGGGACGGTAGGTGTGTGTGGGTGGGTGTTTGTCTGGGACAGTAGGTGTGTGTGGGTGGGTGGTTGTGTGGGACGGTAGGTGTGTGTGTGTGGGTGTTTGTGCGGGACGGTAGGTGTGTTTGGGTGGGTGTTTGTCTGGGACAGTAGGTGTGTGTGGGTGGGTGTTTGTGCAGGACGGTAGGTGTGTGTGTGTGTGGGTGTTTGTGCGGGACGGTAGGTGTGTTTTTGTGGGTGTTTTTGCGGGGCGGTAGGTGTGTGTGGGTGGGTGTTTGTCTGGGACAGTAGGTGTGTGTGGGTGCGTGTTTGTGCAGGACGGTTGGTGTGTGTGTGTGGGTGTTTGTGGGGGCGGTAGGTGTGTGTGTGTGGGTGTTTGTGCGGGACGGTAGGTGTGTGTGGGTGGGTGTTTGTCTGGGACAGTAGGTGTGTGTGTGTGGGTGTTTGTGCGGGACGGTAGGTGTGTGTGGGTGGGTGTTTGTGCGGGACGGTAGGTGTGTGCGTGTGGGTGTTTGTGCGGGACGGTAGTTGTGTGTGGGTGGGTGTTTGTGCGGGACGGTAGTTGTGTGTGGGTGGGTGTTTGTGCGGGACGGAAGGTGTGTGTGGGTGGGTGTTTGTGGTGGACGGTAGGTGTGTGTGGGTGGGTGTTTGTGCGGGACGGTAGGTGTGTGTGGGTGGTTGTTTGTGCGGGACGGTAGATGTGTGTGGGTGGGTTTTTGTGCGGGACGGTAGGTGTGTGTCGGTGGGTGTTTGTGCGGGACGGTAGGTGTGTGTGGGTGTTGGTGTTTGTGCGGGACGGTAGGTGTGTGTGGGTGGGTGTTTGTGCGGGACGGTAGGTGTGTGTGGGTGGGTGTTTGTGCAGGATGGTAGGTGTGTGTGGGTGGGTGTTTGTGAGGGACGGTAGGTGTGTGTGGGTGGTTGTTTGTGCGGGACGGTAGGTGTGTGTGGGCGGGTGTGTGTGGGGGACGGTATGTGTGTGTGGGTGGGTTTTTGTGCGGGACGGTAGGTGTGTGTGGGTGGGTGCTTGTGCGGGACTGTAGGTGTGTGTGGGTAGGTGTTTGTGCGGGACGGTAGATGTGTGTGGGTGGGTGTTTGTGCATGATGGTAGGTGCGTGTGGGTGGGTGTTTGTGCGGGACGGTAGGTGTGTGCGGGTGGGTGTTTGTGCGGGACGGTAGGTGTTTGCGGGTGGGTGTTTGTGCGGGACGGTAGGTGTGTGCGGGTGGGTGTTTGTGCGGGACAGTAGGTGTGTGTGGGTGGGTGTTTGTGCGGGACGGTAGGTGTGTGTGGGTGGGTGTTTGTGCGGGACGGTAGGTGTGTGTCGGTGGGTGTTTGTGCGGGACGGTAGGCGTGTGTGGGTGGGTGCTTGTGCGGGACGGTAGGTGTGTGTGGGTGGGGGTTTGTGAGGGACGGTAGGTGTGTGTGGGTGGGTGTGTGTGGGGGACGGTAGGTGTGTGTGGGCGGTTGTTTTGCGCAGGACGGTAGGTGTGTGTGGGCAGGTGTTTGTGCGGGACGGTAGGTGTGTGTGGGTGGGTGTTTGTGCGGGACGGTAGGTGTGTGTGGGTGGGTGTTTGTGCGGGACGGTATGTGTGTGTGGTTGGGTGGTTGTGCATGACGGTAGGTGTGTGTGGGTGGGTGTTTGTGCAGGACGGTAGGTGTGTGTGGGTGGGTGTTTGTGCGGGACGGTATGTGTGTGTGGTTGGGTGGTTGTGCATGACGGTAGGTGTGTGTGGGTGGGTGTTTGTGCGGGATGGTAGGTGTGTGTGTGTGTGGGTGTTTGTGCGGGACTGTAGGTGTGTGTGGTTGGGTGGTTGTGCATGACGGTAGGTGTGTGTGGGTGGGTGTTTGTGCAGGACGGTAGGTGTGTGTGGGTGGGTGGTTGTGCGGGACGGTAGGTGTGTGTTGTTGGGTGTTTGTGCGGGACCGTAGGTGTGTGTGGGTGGGTGTTTGTGCAGGACGATAGGTGTGTGTGGTTGGGTGTTTGTGCAGGTTGGTAGGTGTGTGTGTGTGGGTGTTTGTGCGGGACGGTAGGTGTGTGTGGGCAGGTGTTTGTGCGGGATGGTAGGTGTGTGTGGGTGGGTGTTTGTGCGGGACGGTAGGTGTGTGTGGGTGGGTGTTTGTGCGGGACGGTAGGTGTGTGTGGTTGGGTGTTTGTTTGGGACGGGAGGTGTGTGTGGGTGGGTGTTTGTGCGGGACGGTAGGTTTGTGTGGGTGGGTGTTTGTGCGGGACGGTAGGTGTGTGTGGGTGGGTGTTTGTGAGGGACGGTAGGTCTGTGTGGGTGGGTGTTTGTGGGGGACGGTAGGTGTGTGTGGGTGGGTGTGTGTGGGGGACGGTAGGTGTGTGTGGGCGGGTGTTTTTGCGGGACGGTAGGTGTGTGTGGGTGTGTGTTTGTGGGGGACGGTAGTTGTGTGTGGGTGGGTGTTTGTGGGGGACGGTAGGTGTGTGTGGGTGGGTGTTTGTGCGGGACGGTAGGTGTGTGTGGGTGGGTGTTTGTGGGGGACGGTAGCTGTGTGTGGGTGGGTGTTTGTGTGGGACGGTAGGTGTGTGTGGGTGGGTGTTTGTGCGGGATGGTAGGTGTGTTTGGGTGGGTGTTTGTCTGGGACAGTAGGTGTGTGTGGGTGGGTGTTTGTGCAGGACGGTAGGTGTGTGTGTGTGTGGGTGTTTGTGCGGGACGGTAGGTGTGTTTTTGTGGGTGTTTTTGCGGGGCGGTAGGTGTGTGTGGGTGGGTGTTTGTCTGGGACAGTAGGTGTGTGTGGGTGCGTGTTTGTGCAGGACGGTTGGTGTGTGTGTGTGGGTGTTTGTGGGGGCGGTAGGTGTGTGTGTGTGGGTGTTTGTGCGGGACGGTAGGTGTGTGTGGGTGGGTGTTTGTCTGGGACAGTAGGTGTGTGTGTGTGGGTGTTTGTGCGGGACGGTAGGTGTGTGTGGGTGGGTGTTTGTGCGGGACGGTAGGTGTGTGCGGGTGGGTGTTTGTGCGGGACGGTAGTTGTGTGTGGGTGGGTGTTTGTGCGGGACGGTAGTTGTGTGTGGGTGGGTGTTTGTGCGGGACGGAAGGTGTGTGTGGGTGGGTGTTTGTGGGGGCCGGTAGGTGTGTGTGGGTGGGTGTTTGTGCGGGACGGTAGGTGTGTGTGGGTGGTTGTTTGTGCGGGACGGTAGATGTGTGTGGGTGGGTTTTTGTGCGGGACGGTAGGTGTGTGTGGGTGGGTGTTTGTGCGGGACGGTAGGTGTGTGTGGGTGTTGGTGTTTGTGCGGGACGGTAGGTGTGTGTGGGTGGGTGTTTGTGCGGGACGGTAGGTGTGTGTGGGCGGGTGTGTGTGGGGGACGGTATGTGTGTGTGGGTGGGTTTTTGTGCGGGACGGTAGGTGTGTGTGGGTGGGTGCTTGTGCGGGACTGTAGGTGTGTGTGGGTAGGTGTTTGTGCGGGACGGTAGATGTGTGTGGGTGGGTGTTTGTGCATGATGGTAGGTGCGTGTGGGTGGGTGTTTGTGCGGGACGGTAGGTGTGTGCGGGTGGGTGTTTGTGCGGGACGGTAGGTGTTTGCGGGTGGGTGTTTGTGCGGGACGGTAGGTGTGTGCGGGTGGGTGTTTGTGCGGGACAGTAGGTGTGTGTGGGTGGGTGTTTGTGCGGGACGGTAGGTGTGTGTGGGTGGGTGTTTGTGCGGGACGGTAGGTGTGTGTCGGTGGGTGTCTGTGCGGGACGGTAGGCGTGTGTGGGTGGGTGTTTGTGCGGGACGGTAGGTGTGTGTGGGTGGGGGTTTGTGAGGGACGGTAGGTGTGTGTGGGTGGGTGTGTGTGGGGGACGGTAGGTGTGTGTGGGCGGTTGTTTTGCGCGGGACGGTAGGTGTGTGTGGGCAGGTGTTTGTGCGGGACGGTAGGTGTGTGTGGGTGGGTGTTTGTGCGGGACGGTAGGTGTGTGTGGGTGGGTGTTTGTGCGGGACGGTATGTGTGTGTGGTTGGGTGGTTGTGCATGACGGTAGGTGTGTGTGGGTGGGTGTTTGTGCAGGACGGTAGGTGTGTGTGGGTGGGTGTTTGTGCAGGACGGTATGTGTGTGTGGTTGGGTGGTTGTGCATGACGGTAGGTGTGTGTGGGTGGGTGTTTGTGCGGGATGGTAGGTGTGTGTGTGTGTGGGTGTTTGTGCGGGACTGTAGGTGTGTGTGGTTGGGTGGTTGTGCATGACGGTAGGTGTGTGTGGGTGGGTGTTTGTGCAGGACGGTAGGTGTGTGTGGGTGGGTGGTTGTGCGGGACGGTAGGTGTGTGTGGTTGGGTGTTTGTGCGGGACCGTAGGTGTGTGTGGGTGGGTGTTTGTGCAGGACGATAGGTGTGTGTGGTTGGGTGTTTGTGCAGGTTGGTAGGTGTGTGGGTGTGGGTGTTTGTGCGGGACGGTAGGTGTGTGTGGGCAGGTGTTTGTGCGGGATGGTAGGTGTGTGTGGGTGGGTGTTTGTGCGGGACGGTAGGTGTGTGTGGGTGGGTGTTTGTGCGGGACGGTAGGTGTGTGTGGTTGGGTGTTTGTGCGGGACGGTAGGTGTGTGTGGGTGGGTGTTTGTGCGGGACGGTAGGTGTGTGCGGTTGGGTGTTTGTGCGGGACGGCAGGTGTGTGCGGGTGGGTGTTTGTGCGGGACGGTAGGTGTGTGTGGGTGGGTGTTTGTGCGGGACGGTAGGTGTGTGTGGGTGGGTGTTTGTGCGGGACGGTAGGTGTGTGTGGTTGGGTGTTTGTGCAGTACGGTAGGTGTGTGTGGGTGTTGGTGTTTGTGCGGGACGGTAGGTGTGTGTGGGTGGGTGTTTGTGCGGGACGGTAGGTGTGTGTGGGTGGGTGTTTGTGCGGGACGGTAGGCGTGTGTGGGTGGGTGTTTGTGCGGGACGGTAGGTGTGTGTGGGTGGGTGTTTGTGAGGGACGGTAGGTGTGTGTGGGTGGGTGTGTGTGGGGGACGGTAGGTGTGTGTGGGCGGGTGTTTGCGCGGGACGGTAGGTGTGTGTGGGCAGGTGTTTGTGCGGGACGGTAGGTGTGTGTGGGTGGGTGTTTGTGCGGGACGGTAGGTGTGTGTGGGTGGGTGTTTGTGCGGGACGGTAGGTGTGTGTGGTTGGGTGTTTGTGCGGGATGGTAGGTGTGTGTGTGTGTGGGTGTTTGTGCGGGACTGTAGGTGTGTGTGGTTGGGTGTTTGTGCATGACGGTAGGTGTGTGTGGGTGGGTGTTTGTGCAGGACGGTAGGTGTGTGTGGGTGGGTGGTTGTGCGGGACGGTAGGTGTGTGTGGTTGGGCGTTTGTGCGGGACGGTAGGTGTGTGTGTGTGGGTGTTTGTGCAGGACGATAGGTGTGTGTGGTTGGGTGTTTGTGCAGGTTGGTAGGTGTGTGTGTGTGGGTGTTTGTGCGGGACTGTAGGTGTGTGTGGTTGGGTGTTTGTGCATGATGGTAGGTGTGTGTGGGCAGGTGTTTGTGCGGGATGGTAGGTGTGTGTGGGTGGGTGTTTGTGCGGGACGGTAGGTGTGTGTGGGTGTGTGTTTGTGCGGGACGGTAGGTGTGTGTGGTTGGGTGTTTGTGCGGGACGGTAGGTGTGTGTGGTTGGGTGTTTGTGCATGACGGTAGGTGTGTGTGGGTGGGTGTTTGTGCAGGACGGTAGGTGTGTGTGGGTGGGTGGTTTTGCGGGACGGTAGGTGTGTGTGGTTGGGTGTTTGTGCGGGACGGTAGGTGTGTGTGTGTGAGTGTTTGTGCGGGACGATAGGTGTGTGTGGTTGGGTGTTTGTGCGGGTCAGTAGGTGTGTGTGGGTGGGTGTTTTTGCGGGTCAGTAGGTGTGTGTGTGTGGGTGTTTGTGCGGGACGGTAGGTATGTGTGTGTGGGTATTTGTGCGGGACTGTAGGTGTGTGTGGTTGGGTGTTTGTACATGACGGTAGGTGTGTGTGGGCAGGTGTTTGTGCGGGATGGTATGTGTGTGTTGGTGGGTGTTTGTGCGGGACGGTAGGTGTGTGTGGGTGGGTGTTTGTGCGGGACGGTAGGTGTGTGTGGTTGGGTGTTTGTGCGAAACGGTAGGTGTGTGTGTGTGGGTGTTTGTGCGGGACTGTAGGTGTGTGTGGGTGAGTGTTTGTGCGGGACGGTAGGTGTGTGTGGGTGGGTGTTTGTGCGGGACGGTAGGTGTGTGTGGGTGGGTGTTTGTGCGGGACGGTAGGTGTGTGTGTGTGGGTGATTGTGCGGGACTGTAGGTGTGTTTGGTTGGGTGTTTGTGCATGACGGTAGGTATGTGTGGGTGGGTGTTTGTGCAGGACGGTAGGTGTGTGTGTGTGGGTGTTTGTGCGGGACGGTAGGTGTGTGTGGGTGGGTGTTTGTGCGGGTCAGTAGGTGTGTGTGGGTGGGTGTTTGTGCGGGACGGTAGGTGTGTGTGGGTGGGTGTTTGTGCGGGACGGTAGCTGTGTATGGGTGGGTGTTGGTGCGGGACGGTAGGTGTGTGTGTTTGTGGGGGACGGTAGGTGTGTGTGGGTGGGTGTTTGTGCGGGTCAGTAGGTGTGTGTGGGTGGGTGTTTGTCCGGGACGGTAGGTGTGTGTGTGTCGGTGTTTTTGCGGGACCGTAGATGTCTGTGGGTGTGTGTTTGTGCATGACGGTAGATGTGTGTGGGTGGGTGTTTGTGCGGGATGGTAGGTGTGTGTGGGTGGGTGTTTGTGCGGGACGGTAGGTGTGTGTGGGTGGGTGTTTGTGCGGGACGGTAGGTGTGTGTGGGTGGGTGTTTGTGCGGGACGGTAGGTGTGTGTGGATGGGTGTTTGTGCGGGTCAGTAGGTGTGTGTGGGTGGGTGTTTGTGCATGACGGTAGGTATGTGTGGGTGGGTGTTTGTGCAGGACGGTAGGTGTGTGTGTGTGGGTGTTTGTGCGGGACGGTAGGTGTGTGTGGGTGGGTGTTTGTGCGGGTCAGTAGGTGTGTGTGGGTGGGTGTTTGTGCGGGACGGTAGGTGTGTGTGGGTGGGTGTTTGTGCGGGATGGTAGCTGTGTATGGGTGGGTGTTGGTGCGGGACGGTAGGTGTGTGTGTTTGTGGGGGACGGTAGGTGTGTGTGGGTGGGTGTTTGTGCGGGTCAGTAGGTGTGTGTGGGTGGGTGTTTGTCCGGGACGGTAGGTGTGTGTGTGTCGGTGTTTTTGCAGGACCGTAGATGTCTGTGGGTGTGTGTTTGTGCATGACGGTAGATGTGTGTGGGTGGGTGTTTGTGCGGGATGGTAGGTGTGTGTGGGTGGGTGTTTGTGCGGGACGGTAGGTGTGTGTGGGTGGGTGTTTGTGCGGGACGGTAGGTGTGTGTGGGTGGGTGTTTGTGCGGGACGGTAGGTGTGTGTGGGTGGGTGTTTGTGCGGGACGGTAGGTGTGTGTGGGTGTGTGTTTGTGCGGGACGGTAGGTGTGTGTGGGTGGGTGTTTGTGCGGGATGGTAGGTGTGTGTGGGTGGGTGTTTGTGCGGGACGGTAGGTGTGTGTGGGTGGGTGTTTGTGCGGGTCAGTAGGTGTGTGTGGGTGGGTGTTTGTGCGGAACGGTAGGTGTGTGTGGGTGGGTGTTTGTGCGGGACGGTAGCTGTGTATGGGTGGGTGTTGGTGCGGGACGGTAGGTGTGTGTGTTTGTGGGGGACGGTAGGTGTGTATGGGTGGGTGTTTGCGCGGGTCAGTAGGTGTGTGTGGGTGGGTGTTTGTCCGGGACGGTAGGTGTGTGTGTGTCGGTGTTTTTGCGGGACCGTAGATGTCTGTGGGTGGGTGTTTGTGCATGACGGTAGATGTGTGTGGGTGGGTGTTTGTGCGGGACGGTAGGTGTGTGTGGGTGGGTGTTTGTGCGGGATGGTAGGTGTGTGTGGGTGGGTGTTTGTGCGGGACGGTAGGTGTGTGTGGGTGGGTGTTTGTGCGGGACGGTAGGTGTGTGTGGGTGGGTGTTTGTGCGGGACTGTAGGTGTGTGTGGGTGGGTGTTTGTGCGGGACGGTAGGTGTGTGTGGGTGTTGGTGTTTGTGCGGGACGGTAGGTGTGTGTGGGTGGGTGTTTGTGCGGGACGGTAGGTGTGTGTGGGTGGGTGTTTGTGCGGGACGGTAGGCATGTGTGGGTGGGTGTTTGTGCGGGACGGTAGGTGTGTGTGGGTGGGTGTTTGTGAGGGACGGTAGGTGTGTGTGGGTGGGTGTGTGTGGGGGACGGTAGGTGTGTGTGGGCGGGTGTTTGTGCGGGACGGTAGGTGTGTGTGGGTGGGTGTTTGTGCGGGACGGTAGGTGTGTGTGGGTGGGTGTTTGTGCGGGACGGTAGGTGTGTGTGGTTGGGTGTTTGTGCGGGATGGTCGGTGTGTGTGTGTGTGGGTGTTTGTGCGGGACTGTAGGTGTGTTTGGTTGGGTGTTTGTGCATGACGGTAGGTGTGTGTTGGTGGGTGTTTGTGCAGGACGGTAGGTGTGTGTGGATGGGTGTTTGTGCGGGACGGTAGGTGTGTGTGGGTGGTTGTTTGTGCGGGACTGTAGGTGTGTGTGGTTGGGTGTTTGTGCGGGATGGTCGGTGTGTGTGTGTGTGGGTGTTTGTGCGGGACTGTAGGTGTGTTTGGTTGGGTGTTTGTGCATGACGGTAGGTGTGTGTTGGTGGGTGTTTGTGCAGGACGGTAGGTGTGTGTGGGTGGGTGTTTGTGCGGGACGGTAGGTGTGTGTGCTTGGGTGTTTGTGCGGGACGGTAGGTGTGTGTGGTTGGGTGTTTGTGCGGGTTGGTAGGTGTGTGTGTGTGGGTGTTTGTGCGGGACTGTAGGTGTGTGTGGTTGGGTGTTTGTGCATGACGGTAGGTGTGTGTGGGTGGGTGTTTGTGCAGGACGGTAGGTGTGTGTGGGTGGGTGTTTGTGCGGGACGGTAGGTGTGTGTGGTTTGGTGTTTGTGCGGGACGGTAGGTGTGTGTGGGTGGTTGTTTGTGCGGGTCGGTAGGTGTGTGTGGGTGGGTGTTTGGGCGGGACGGTAGGTGTGTGTGGGTAAGTGTTTGTGCGGGACGGTAGATGTGTGTGGGTGGCTGTTTGTGCGGGACGGTAGGTGTGTGTGGGTGGGTGTTTGTGCGGGTTGGTAGGTGTGTGTGTGTGGGTGTTTGTGCGGGACTGTAGGTGTGTGTGGTTGGGTGTTTGTGCATGACGGTAGGTGTGTGTGGGTGGGTGTTTGTGCAGGACGGTATGTGTGTGTGGGTGGGTGTTTGTGCGGGACGGTAGGTGTGTGTGGTTTGGTGATTGTGCGGGACGGTAGGTGTGTGTGGGTGGTTGTTTGTGCGGGTCAGTAGGTGTATGTGGGTGGGTGTTTGGGCGGAACGGTAGGGGTGTGCGGTTGGGTGTTTGTGCGGGACGGTAGGTGTGTGCGGGTGGGTGTTTGTGCGGGACGGTAGGTGTGTGTGGGTGGGTGTTTGTGCGGGACGGTAGGTGTGTGTGGGTGGGTGTTTGTGCGGGACGGTAGGTGTGTGTGGTTGGGTGTTTGTGCAGTACGGTAGGTGTGTGTGGGTGTTGGTGTTTGTGCGGGACGGTAGGTGTGTGTGGGTGGGTGTTTGTGCGGGACGGTAGGTGTGTGTGGGTGGGTGTTTGTGCGGGACGGTAGGCGTGTGTGGGTGGGTGTTTGTGCGGGACGGTAGGTGTGTGTGGGTGGGTGTTTGTGAGGGACGGTAGGTGTGTGTGGGTGGGTGTGTGTGGGGGACGGTAGGTGTGTGTGGGCGGGTGTTTGCGCGGGACGGTAGGTGTGTGTGGGCAGGTGTTTGTGTGGGACGGTAGGTGTGTGTGGGTGGGTGTTTGTGCGGGACGGTAGGTGTGTGTGGGTGGGTGTTTGTGCGGGACGGTAGGTGTGTGTGGTTGGGTGTTTGTGCGGGATGGTAGGTGTGTGTGTGTGTGGGTGTTTGTGCGGGACTGTAGGTGTGTGTGGTTGGGTGTTTGTGCATGACGGTAGTTGTGTGTGGGTGGGTGTTTGTGCAGGACGGTAGGTGTGTGTGGGTGGGTGGTTGTGCGGGACGGTAGGTGTGTGTGGTTGGGCGTTTGTGCGGGATGGTAGGTGTGTGTGTGTGGGTGTTTGTGCGGGACGATAGGTGTGTGTGGTTGGGTGTTTGTGCATGACGGTAGGTGTGTGTGGGCAGGTGTTTGTGCGGGATGGTAGGTGTGTGTGGGTGGGTGTTTGTGCGGGACGGTAGGTGTGTGTGGGTGGGTGTTTGTGCGGGACGGTAGGTGTGTGTGGTTGGGTGTTTGTGCGGGACGGTAGGTGTGTGTGGTTGGGTGTTTGTGCATGACGGTAGGTGTGTGTGGGTGGGTGTTTGTGCAGGACGGTAGGTGTGTGTGGGTGGGTGTTTGTGCGGGACGGTAGGTGTGTGTGTGTGGGGGTTTGTGCGGGACGATAGGTGTGTGTGGTTGGGTGTTTGTGCAGGTTGGTAGGTGTGTGTGTGGGTATTTGTGCGGGATGGTAGGTGTGTGTGGGTGGGTGTTTGTGCGGGACGGTAGGTGTGTGTGGGTGGGTGTTTGTGCGGGACGGTAGGTGTGTGTGTTTGGGTGTTTGTGCGGGACGGTAGGTGTGTGTGTGTGGGTGTTTGTGCGGGACTGTAGGTGTGTGTGGGTGAGTGTTTGTGCGGGACGGTAGGTGTGTGTGGGTGGGTGTTTGTGCGGGACGGTAGGTGTGTGTGGGTGGGTGTTTGTGCGGGACGGTAGGTGTGTGTGTGTGGGTGATTGTGCGGGACTGTAGGTGTGTTTGGTTGGGTGTTTGTGCATGACGGTAGGTATGTGTGGGTGGGTGTTTGTGCAGGACGGTAGGTGTGTGTGTGTGGGTGTTTGTGCGGGACGGTAGGTGTGTGTGGGTGGGTGTTTGTGCGGGTCAGTAGGTGTGTGTGGGTGGGTGTTTGTGCGGGACGGTAGGTGTGTGTGGGTGGGTGTTTGTGCGGGACGGTAGCTGTGTATGGGTGGGTGTTGGTGCGGGACGGTAGGTATGTGTGTTTGTGGGGGACGGTAGGTGTGTGTGGGTGGGTGTTTGTGCGGGTCAGTAGGTGTGTGTGGGTGGGTGTTTGTCCGGGACGGTAGGTGTGTGTGTGTCGGTGTTTTTGCGGGACCGTAGATGTCTGTGGGTGTGTGTTTGTGCATGACGGTAGATGTGTGTGGGTGGGTGTTTGTGCGGGACGGTAGGTGTGTGTGGGTGGGTGTTTGTGCGGGACGGTAGGTGTGTGTGGGTGGGTGTTTGTGCGGGACGGTAGGTGTGTGTGGGTGGGTGTTTGTGCGGGACGGTAGGTGTGTGTGGGTGGGTGTTTGTGCGGGACGGTAGGTGTGTGTGGGTGTGTGTTTGTGCGGGACGGTAGGTGTGTGTGGGTGGGTGTTTGTGCGGGATGGTAGGTGTGTGTGGGTGGGTGTTTGTGCGGGACGGTAGGTGTGTGTGGGTGGGTGTTTGTGCGGGTCAGTAGGTGTGTGTGGGTGGGTGTTTGTGCATGACGGTAGGTATGTGTGGGTGGGTGTTTGTGCAGGACGGTAGGTGTGTGTGTGTGGGTGTTTGTGCGGGACGGTAGGTGTGTGTGGGTGGGTGTTTGTGCGGGTCAGTAGGTGTGTGTGGGTGGGTGTTTGTGCGGGACGGTAGGTGTGTGTGGGTGGGTGTTTGTGCGGGACGGTAGCTGTGTATGGGTGGGTGTTGGTGCGGGACGGTAGGTGTGTGTGTTTGTGGGGGACGGTAGGTGTGTGTGGGTGGGTGTTTGTGCGGGTCAGTAGGTGTGTGTGGGTGGGTGTTTGTCCGGGACGGTAGGTGTGTGTGTGTCGGTGTTTTTGCGGGACCGTAGATGTCTGTGGGTGTGTGTTTGTGCATGACGGTAGATATGTGTGGGTGGGTGTTTGTGCGGGACGGTAGGTGTGTGTGGGTGTGTGTTTGTGCGGGACGGTAGGTGTGTGTGGGTGGGTGTTTGTGCGGGATGGTAGGTGTGTGTGGGTGGGTGTTTGTGCGTGACGGTAGGTGTGTGTGGGTGGGTGTTTGTGCGGGTCAGTAGGTGTGTGTGGGTGGGTGTTTGTGCGGAACGGTAGGTGTGTGTGGGTGGGTGTTTGTGCGGGACGGTAGCTGTGTATGGGTGGGTGTTGGTGCGGGACGGTAGGTGTGTGTGTTTGTGGGGGACGGTAGGTGTGTGTGGGTGGGTGTTTGTGCGGGTCAGTAGGTGTGTGTGGGTGGGTGTTTGTCCGGGACGGTAGGTGTGTGTGTGTCGGTGTTTTTGCGGGACCGTAGATGTCTGTGGGTGGGTGTTTGTGCATGACGGTAGATGTGTGTGGGTGGGTGTTTGTGCGGGACGGTAGGTGTGTGTGGTTGGGTGTTTGTGCGGGATGGTAGGTGTGTGTGGGTGGGTGTTTGTGCGGGACGGTAGGTGTGTGTGGGTGGGTGTTTGTGCGGGACGGTAGGTGTGTGTGGGTGGGTGTTTGTGCGGGACTGTAGGTGTGTGTGGGTGGGTGTTTGTGCGGGACGGTAGGTGTGTGTGGTTGGGTGTTTGTGCAGTACGGTAGGTGTGTGTGGGTGTTGGTGTTTGTGCGGGACGGTAGGTGTGTGTGGGTGGGTGTTTGTGCGGGACGGTAGGTGTGTGTGGGTGGGTGTTTGTGCGGGACGGTAGGCATGTGTGGGTGGGTGTTTGTGCGGGACGGTAGGTGTGTGTGGGTGGGTGTTTGTGAGGGACGGTAGGTGTGTGTGGGTGGGTGTGTGTGGGGGACGGTAGGTGTGTGTGGGCGGGTGTTTGTGCGGGACGGTAGGTGTGTGTGGGTGGGTGTTTGTGCGGGACGGTAGGTGTGTGTGGGTGGGTGTTTGTGCGGGACGGTAGGTGTGTGTGGTTGGGTGTTTGTGCGGGATGGTCGGTGTGTGTGTGTGTGGGTGTTTGTGCGGGACTGTAGGTGTGTTTGGTTGGGTGTTTGTGCATGACGGTAGGTGTGTGTTGGTGGGTGTTTGTGCAGGACGGTAGGTGTGTGTGGGTGGGTGTTTGTGCGGGACGGTAGGTGTGTGTGGTTGGGTGTTTGTGCGGGACGGTAGGTGTGTGTGTGGGTGTTTGTGCGGGACGTTAGGTGTGTGTGGTTGGGTGTTTGTGCGGGTTGGTAGGTGTGTGTGTGTGGGTGTTTGTGCGGGACTGTAGGTGTGTGTGGTTGGGTGTTTGTGCATGACGGTAGGTGTGTGTGGGTGGGTGTTTGTGCAGGACGGTAGGTGTGTGTGGGTGGGTGTTTGTGCGGGACGGTAGGTGTGTGTGGTTTGGTGTTTGTGCGGGACGGTAGGTGTGTGTGGGTGGTTGTTTGTGCGGGTCGGTAGGTGTGTGTGGGTGGGTGTTTGGGCGGGACGGTAGGTGTGTGTGGGTAGGTGTTTGTGCGGGACGGCAGATGTGTGTGGGTGGCTGTTTGTGCGGGACGGTAGGTGTGTGTGGGTGGGTGTTTGTGCGGGACTGTAGGTGTGTGTGGTTGGGTGTTTGTGCATGACGGTAGGTGTGTGTGGGCGGGTGTTTGTGCAGGACGGTATGTGTGTGTGGGTGGGTGTTTGTGCGGGACGGTAGGTGTGTGTGGTTTGGTGTTTGTGCGGGACGGTAGGTGTGTGTGGGTGGTTGTTTGTGCGGGTCAGTAGGTGTGTGTGGGTGGGTGTTTGGGCGGAACGGTAGGTGTGTGTGGGTAGGTGTTTGTGCGGGACGGTAGATGTGTGTGGGTGGGTGTTTGTGCGGGACGGTAGGTGTGTGTGGGTGGGTGTTTGTGCGGGACTGTAGGTGTGTGTGGTTGGGTGTTTGTGCATGACGGTAGGTGTGTGTGGGTGGTTGTTTGTGCGGGTCAGTAGGTGTGTGTGGGTGGGTGTTTGGGCGGAACGGTAGGTGTGTGTGGGTAGGTGTTTGTGCGGGACGGCAGATGTGTGTGGGTGGCTGTTTGTGCGGGACGGCAGATGTGTGTGGGTGGCTGTTTGTGCGGGTTGGTAGGTGTGTGTGTGTGGGTGTTTGTGCGGGACGGTAGGTGTGTGTGGTTGGGTGTTTGTGCATGACGGTAGGTGTGTGTGGGTGGGTGTTTGTGCAGGACGGTATGTGTGTGTGGGTGGGTGTTTGTGCGGGACGGTAGGTGTGTGTGGTTTGGTGTTTGTGCGGGACGGTAGGTGTGTGTGGGTGGTTGTTTGTGCGGGTCAGTAGGTGTGTGTGGGTGGGTGTTTGGGCGGAACGGTAGGTGTGTGTGGGTAGGTGTTTGTGCGGGACGGTAGATGTGTGTGGGTGGGTGTTTGTGCGGGACGGTAGGTGTGTGTGGGTGGGTGTTTGTGCGGGACGGTAGGTGTGTGTGGGTGGGTGTTTGTGCGGGACGGTAGGTGTGTGTGGGTGGGTGTTTGTGCGGGACGGTAGGTGTGTGTGGGTGGGTGTTTGTGCGGGACGGTAGGTGTGTATGGGTGGGTGTTTGTGCGGGACGGTAGGTGTGTGTGGGTGGGTGTTTGTGGGGGACGGTAGGTGTGTGTGGGTGGGTGTTTGTGCGGGACGGTAGGTGTGTGTGGGTGGGTGTTTGTGGGGGACGGTAGGTGTGTGTGGGTGGGTGTTTGTGCGGGACGGTAGGTGTGTGTGGGTGGGTGTTTGTGCGGGACGGTAGGTGTGTGTGGGTGGGTGTTTGTGCGGGACGGTAGGTGTGTGTGGGTGGGTGTTTGTGCGGGGCGGTAGGTTTGTGTGTAACCAGGGACTCCGTCAGGACCTGTTGTTTTCCAAGGGTTCACTTTGAAGTAGACTGATCTGACTTCGGAAGCTGTGACGGTCGGTATGCGTGTGTCCGAGGTTACTGGGGCAGTTGACAACGGTTTGTTCGTTTCCTGCTCAAAGCGAGTATAGAATGCATTTACTTTAATAAACGTTTTATTGAGGTATTTATGGTTATATAACAGCAACAGAAGAAACAATGTGCATACAATTAGAAACATAATGTAAAAGCCGTCTCCCTCCCTCACAGGTCCCACCTTTACTCACCCCCTACTCTAAACTAAACTAACCCCCCCCCCCCCCCCCGGCCTTTCTGCTGACAGTTAATTTTCCCCAACAAGTCGATGAACGGTTCCCACCTCCGGGTGAACCCTAACATTGACCCTCTAAAGGCAAACTTGATTTTCTCCAAACAGAGAAAGCTAGCCATGTCAGATGCCAGGTCTTCGACTTTGGGGGCTTTGAGTCCCTCCAAGCTAATAATATCCGTCTCCGGGCTACCAGGGTAACGTCTGCCTCTTTCTCCTCCTGGATTTCGGGTCTTCCGACACCCTGAAAATCACCACCTCTGGACTTGGTGCTGTCGTGTTATCCACCCTGGGGTAACACGGACTGCAACGAGATGCAGATGAACGGTAACGCAGACAGCAAACGTAGGCGTTGGTTCAATACGACTTATTGAACTTATGTAACAATGCACACAGCTGGCTGTGGGTTGACACTCTACTACTCAAAGTATACTAACTCTAACTAACTGAACCAGGCTAGCTCTAATCCACGTGTAGAAGGTGCTGACTAGTATGTACACCCTGACTGTCACTCCAGTTGTCACCAGTGGAAAGAGGCGGAGTGCTGATGCCTCGTGTGTTTTATAGTTGGAAGACCCCCTCTGGTGTTCTGTCTGATGATTGGTTGTGTTCTGTCCTGTATGTTGATTGGCTGACCTGGGTGTCTGTCACTGCCTGTTCTTACCTCATGATGTGCATGGATATATATTATGACAGGTGCTACTCTTGTTTTTAACACCTTGGACATGACATCCGCCAACCTCTGCCCAGAATCCCCTAAGCTTTGGGCATGCCCAGAACATATGAACATGGTTCGCTGGTCCTCCCGTACACCTTGTGCACCTATCTTCCACCCCAAAGAACCTGCTCATCCAGGCCACTTTCAAGTGGGCACGGTAAACGACCTTAAACTGTATCAGGCTGAGCCTGGCACATGTTGTGGACGCGTTGACTCTACTCAACACGTCCGCCCAGAGACCATCCTCTATCTCTCCTCCCAACCCCTCTTCCCACTTGTGTCTCAGTTCCTCAGTCTGCGTTTCCTTTGACCCCATGAGTTCCTTGTAAATGTCAGAACCCTCCCTTCTCCCACCCACATTCTGGAAACTACCCTGTCCCGTATCCCTCTTGGTGGTAGGAGCGAGAAGGTTGAGCCCTGCCTGCATAGGAAGTCCCGCGCCTGCAGGTACCTAAACTCATTCCCTCCCGTCAATTCAAATGTATCCTCCAGCTCCCTCAGACTGGAAAAGCTTCCCTCTATAAACATATCTCCCATCCTCTCAATCCCTGCTCTGTCACCTCCGGAACTCCCGTCCATCCTTCCCGGGGCAAACCAGTAATTATTGCAGATTGGAGACCAGACCGAAGCTCCCTCTGCTCCCACATGTCTCCTCCATTGCCCCAGACTCTCAGGGCCACCACCACGGGGCTGGTGGAGTACCGTGCCGGCGGGAACGGCAGAGGCGCTGTTACCAATGCCCCCAAACTGGTGCCCTTGCATGATGCCACCTCCACACGCTCGCATACCGACCCCCTCGCCAACCACCACAATCACCCACATCCTAATCCTGGCTATATTCGCCGCCCAATAATAATTACTAAAGTTCGGCAGCGCCAGCCCGCCCTCCCCCCGGCTCCACTCCAGCATCCCCTTTTTTACTCGTGGGGTCTTGTCCGCCCATACAAAGCCAGTGATCACCTTGTTGACCCGTTTTAAAAGGGACCGTGGAATAAAGATGGGGAGATACTGAAACACAAACAGGAATCTTGGAAGGGCTGTCATTTTCACTGTCTGCACCCTCCCAGCCAGTGACAATGGGAGCACGTCCCACCTTCGGAAATCTTCCTTCATTTGGTCTACTAGTCGGGCCAGATTTAACTTGTTTAGCCGTTCCCATTCCCGTGCCACCTGGATGCCTAGGTACCGAAAGCTTCCCCCTGCCACTCTAAACGGCAGCCCCCCCAGTCGCCTCTCCTGCCCCCTTGTCTGGATCGATCGCCAGCGGCTCTATGGCCAGTGCGAATAACAGCGGGGAGAGGGGGCATCCCTGCCTCGTCTCCCGGTGCAGCCTAAAATAGCCCGATGTTAACCTGTTCATCCGTACGCTCACCACGGGAGCCAGATACAGCAGCCTGACCCAGTCGATAAATCTCCGTCCAAATCCAAACCACCCCAGTACCTCCGACAGATATTCTCATTCCACCCGATCAAATGCCTTCTCTGCATCCATTGCGACCACTACCTCCACGTCCCTACCCTCTGGGGGCATCATGACCACACCCAGCAACCTCCTTACGTTGGCCGCCAACTGCCTACCCTTAACCAATCCCGTCTGGTCCTCACCAATCACGTCCGGAACGTAGTCTTCAATCCTAGTGGACAAGATTTTGGCCAACAGTTTGGGGTCTACATTTAATAAGGAGATCGTCTATAGGACCCGCATAGCTCCGGGTCCTTGTCCCGCTTCAGGATCAATGAGGTTGTAGCCTGTGACATCATCAGGGGAAGTCCCCCTCTTTCCCTTGCCTCATTAAATGTCCTCATCAACAGTGACCCCAGTATCCCAGAGAACTTCTTTTAAACTCCACTGGGTACCCGTCCGGCCCCGGGGCTTTACCCGACTGCATGGCCTTCAGCCCTTCTGCTATTTCCTCCAACCCGATCGGGGCCCCCAGCCCTTCTACCAACCCTTCCTCCACCTTCGGGAACCTCAGCCCCCCTAAGAATTGCCTCATCCCCTCCGGCCCAGCTGGGGGGTTCCGACTCATACAGCCTGCTGTAGAATTCCTTAAACGCCTTATCAACCCTTGCTGAATCTCCGACCAGGTTTCCGTCCCCGTCCCTTTCTTTCCCAATCTCCCTGGTCGCCTCCCTCTTTCTGAGCTGCTGTGCAAGCATTCTGCTGGCCTTCTCTCCATATTCATATATCGCCCCCCTCGCCTTCCTCAGCTGCTCCACCGCCTTCCCTGTAGTTAACAAGCCAAACTCCGCCTGTAGCCTCTGTCGTTCCTTTAAAAGCCCTGCTTCTGGGGCCTCCGCATAACTCCTGTGGACCTGCCGTATTTCCCTTATCAATCGGTCCGTTTCTGCTCTGTCTGCCTTCTCCCTGTGGGCCCATATCGAGATCAGCTCCCCTCTAACCACCGCCGTCAGCGCCTCCCAGACCATTGCAGCCGAGAATTCCCCTGTGGCATTAACTTCCAGGTAGTTCTGGATACATTTCCTCAGCCGCCCACACACCTCCTCATCCGCTAAAAGTCCCACGTCCAGCCTCCAGTGCGGGCGCTGGCTACTCTCCTTGCTCACCTGTAGCGCAACCTAGTGCGGGGCATGATCCGAGATAGTGATCGCTGAGTACTCAGTGTCCACTTCTCCCGTCAGCAAAGCCCTGCCCAGGATAAAAAAGTAAATCCGGGAGTACACTTTATGCACATGTGGGTAGAAGGAGAACTCCTTCACTCTCGGCCGCCCAAATCTCCCTGGGTCCACCCCCCCATTTGCTCCATAAACTCCTTTAGCTCCTTTGCCATTGCTGCCACCCTGCCTGTCCTTGAGCTCAACCGGTCTAGCCCTGGGTCAGTGACTGCGTTAAAGCCCCTCCCCATGACCGACTTGTGCGAACCCAGGTCCGGTATCTTCCCCAACATCCTCTTTATGAACTCCACCCCATCCCAATTTGGCGGGTACGCATTCACGTGTACCACTGGCAACCCCTCCAGCTTCCCACTAACCATGATGTAACGGCCTCCCACAACTGCAACTATTCTTCCCACCTCGAATGACACTCGCTTGTTAATCAGGATTGCGACCCCTCCAGTCTTAGAATCCAGCCCCGAGTGAAAAACCTGTCCAATCCATCCCTTCCTTAATCTTATCTGATCAGCTACTCTAAGGTGCGTCTCCTGTAACATTACCTCGTCCGCCTTCAGTCCCCTCAAATGTGCGAGGACGCGTGCCCTCTTAACTGGCCCATTTAGCCCTCTTAGCTTCTCGCCCCTCCCCTCCCCCTGCCGATCAGGCGTCGCCTTTCTTGGGCCAGTCTCCAGCCCGTGTCCCACGCATCCGCAGGCTCACCCCCAGGCAGCCTCCGCCCCCGACCTCCTTTTTGTCCCACAGCAAAAGTCCCTCCCCCGTCAGCAGAACATTTCCCCCTCCCCTCCCCCTCTAGTAACAGCACTATGCAAACCATCCCCTTGAACAAGCATAACATCTGCTCACCCCCCACTGCGTTTCCGTGAGCTCGCCCGCCCAGCTAGCTTGGTGACCCCCGGCCATGGTGCCAGACATTTTCCCACCTATTGTTCCTCCCCCCCTCCCCCACTCGGACACACACATGCAAAAGCAAACAATCCCAACACAATTGCCCGAAAGAAACACAAAAAAAATCTTCATTTTGACTTGTCCAACTCCAACCAACCCCTTGTCGGTCAGGTCTGTCTCTTGACAAAGTGTTGACTCGTTTCCATTCTCCAATTATCTCATTGCCCTTCTGGTGGGGTCTTTTGCTGACCTCCTTCTGGGGCTGTTCAGTGCCCTCTTGTATCCTCTTTCCAGGGTCTTCGATTGCCGCCTCTATGAAGTCTTCCATTGCTTCTTCCTGGAGGTCTTCGTTTCTTATGGACCATTTTTGAGAGATACTCTCTTTTGGGGCGTCCTTCAATTTTTCTGTCCATAGCCAGATTGTTTATTCTTGTGGTTGTTGCTTTAAGGGCCACTTAATGCATTAAATGCATGAAAATCTGTCTTTTTTTTTGCTCACTCAGCTGCAGGCTTTGTGTGTTTTTCCCAGTCACTTGGAGTTTTGCTGTTCCATTTTTTACAACTTATAAAACGTCACTTTTGCTGATGGAAATGGCGATCAGTTTTTTCCCTCTCTTGGCTGTTTCGAGAGCCCTTCTTTTTCTTATTTTTTGATGTGCTGTTTTTTTTTGTCATTTTAACTCAGCAACTCTTGTTTTTCTTTCAGCCAAGTTCGATTTTCCTTAAACTCAGTCACAGCTCTTGCTTCTGAGGGTTATTTTCTCTTATTTCTTTGGACACATCGCTAAACCTTTTGCCCAGCCGGCCACCCCAGGTTTGTTCAGCGTCTGTCCCTCAGGGTCTGGCAATATCTCAACATCTCAAATGGACCCACTTGCTCAAAGACAGGCATTCGGGGGTGAGCATATTCTTGTTCCTCAGACTTCGATTAAAAACAGGATACTCACAGGTGTCGGGCCAGAGGCAGTGTCACCACAATCTTATCCTCGTCATCAGATGTAATGATGCAATTTCACAAACATCATTAGAAACACAAATGGTATGAATTAAAAGGAAAAACTGTGCAGAGGCCAGTAGCCACATGGCTGCCCTAGTCCCCTATACGTCTTCCATATTTGGGTAGGGTGCTCTTTCCAAGAGCCAGTGCAGGCTCGATGGGCCGAATGGCCTCCTTCTGCACTGTAAATTCTATGATTCTATGTCTTCTGCCTCAGAGAGGGCTCCACCCCCTGGGGCGTTACCCACTCTCATCCCAATTGGTCCCCAAAGCTAGTGACCCTCTTCAGTGGTGTTGCCCTTAAAGGGACAATTACCACAAATCACTACAGCAGGATTCAGTCAGAATTAATGGATATGGTGGATGTGGCTTGTGCTAACATTCCTGGAAAGGCAGTGGGCTGGTTTGTGAAAGACCCAGTGGATACCTGTGTGTATGTGGACAGGACAGATGATGACATGTCAGGGGCATTGGAAGAGGGAAGGACAGTTCTAGGTGTAAAGGGGCCAAGTGCCTTTGTAAACTTGGCACACTTTCCATTACCTTCAGTGTATCCCCAGGTCCTCACGCTTTCTACTGGGAGATGCCAGGACGTTAGCTGGGTTGTAGCTTTCCTCACCAGCCAACAACGCATTGAGTCACCCTAAAGTATTGCAGTGCTGGGTGAGTGTCTGCCTTCCATTACGTTGCCAGGTGTAGTAGCAATATTGCTGAGGCAATGAACTGAGCGAAATACTGGAAGAGCTCGGAATGGCCCCTGTGACTATCATTCTACGCCTGCCATGTTTCAGCAGGACATTGGGCTGTGCTTGTGCAGGTTCCAAAAATCAGCTTCTCCCGATGAGGTCAGTAAATGTGAAGCATTGATGTTGTTCATTGCCAGGGTGCAAATTCCTCACGATGATGCTGCCGTGACCTTCAATGTGAATTTGCTGACACAGCATCGAAACAGTCCAGAGTAGTGGAGCCCCTTGTGGGCTCATTCGTGCTTCCCCTTCAAGGCATTAGGTGAAGCAACAAGTCAAAGGGTTAACAGGGAATTATCTAACACGTACTGCACACGTTTCTGCGAATGCAAAATCTGCCACTCACAATGGGTGAGTTTTCAGGCTCACCATTCATTAGGCGATTCCCAAAGGACAGGGAGGACAGTGCACATGATACCCTCGGAGGACCTTTTCAGAAAAGGTGATATGAGGTCTTCAGTCCTCGAGAATGAACAGCTTTATCCAGGAGGGGCGATATCATTGCTGGAGTGAAATGGATCATGGATATCACAGCAGGAACAAGGATGTTGTGTCTATTTTTATGCTGCAGCACAGGGCTGAAATTGCGAAAAGAAATTACTCTGGTTTGTTTGGCAACCAACAAATTGGACAAATGCAAATGAACTTGGCATTTCAAGGTCACTCCGAATGCTTGTACAAGACCACTGGCCCATTCCAGGATCCTGAAAAGGAATGTGTTGCCTTCCGAGGATCTGCCCAGCCAATTCCATAGAATCCCTACATTGCAGAAGGACACATTCCTTTTCAGGATCCTGGAATGGGCCAGTGGTCTTTTACAGGCATTGGGCAGTGACCTTGAAATGCCAAGTTCATTTGCATCTGTCCAATTTGCAATATATGGATTCTATGGAATAGCGCCCCTCCTGGATAAAGCTGCTCATTGCAGCAGGAGGCCATTCAGTCCATCGAGTCTGCACCAGCACTCCGAAAGTGCACTCTACCTAGGCCCACTCCCCCGCCCTATGCCCGTAGCTCAAGGCTGGAATCAAACCCGGGTCCCTGGTGCGGTGAGGCAGCAGTGCTAACCGCTGTGCCATGCCGCCCTCCTGACATTTCTTCTGACATCCATGCAGCGCCAGCTGAAGAAGCAGTAGCCACCTGTGCTAAACTGGAACTTGGTGAAGTCCACTTCCCATTACATTGTCTCCAAATTGTGACTCTGGTCTACAGTGGGACGGAGTTGGGAAGTCATTCCCAACGTGCTTTCATCAGCTTTCCCCTTCAAATCCGTCTCCATAAGGGCAGAAAAATTCAGCCCCATTTGAATGTCTCAGAGCTGCCAGATTCAGATTGGGCCGAAAGGTCTACTTTGCTGCTGTAAATATTGATGATTCGAATTCATTGCACTTGCAGTACCACCACCTGCCTGCAGATGATGGTGTTTAGCTACAGGAACACTGAGTCTCAGCAGTGCCACCAGGTGGCCTGTACTGGAGCTACAACATCTTTGCTTGCAGCATTGGATAATTAGTAACTTTGTAAAATTGTTGCACTATTATCACTACACAACAGCTACCTGCATTTATATAACATCTTTCACCGAATAAAAACATTCCAAGCTGCCTGACCCGAACATTTGTATTCTGAAACAAAAACAGAAAATATTGGACAATCCCAAGACAAAGGACAACCTGGAACAGGGAACTGATGGAGTGGGGTGGGCGGGAGAATAGGGAGGGAAAACCAGATCGAAATGAAAATAAATTGATAGAAATAAAAATGGGGTGAATGTGGAGGAGAGAGTTCACAGTGGGAAGTTGTTGAACTGCTTGTGGGCAGACAATGTTGTACAGTAGAGGACCCAAACTTCCCTGTCACTTGCCATTTCAACTCACCGCCCTTCTCTCGTGTCTATACGTCAATCTCTAGCCTGCTGCAATATTCACTGAACCCCAGCGAAAACCAGAGGAACAGCACCTCATCTTCTGATTAGCCACCTCACAAACTTACGGACTTAACATGGAGTTGAACAACTTCTGACTGTGAATTCTCTCCTCCACCTTCACCCCATCCCTTGCGTTACCCACTATTTGATTTTGATATTTCGCTTGTCCCCCTAATGTTTCTCTACTGTACTCTTTGTATTCATCTCCTGAACTCTGAATACAACATTTATCAGAAACCTCCCTTTTGTGTTTGATTTTAATCTCTGTAACTTTAGTTATACAGGGAGCTGCAGCATTAGATTCCTTTCCTTTTCCCCTTGTAGCTGGGTGTCTGGTCTGTACACAAACCAGCTCCACTTTGGAGCCTTCCCACTGCTCATTGACTGTTTCACCAGGCAATCCAACTGGGTCAGATTTCTTCCCCATTCACTGAAATGAGCCCTCCTCCAGGGGAGGATCATCCTGGCAAAGATTGAGGATTATTGGAAGTGATGGATGGGATGAGTTTGGTGAAACATTGTATTGACTGAGAGCCTGCCTCATTAGCGAGGTTGATCTGAACTTGGCGAGGGGACTGGGTGTGGGTTTGGAGGAGGTGGTGGTGAGGTTCTTGGCTTGGGGTCTGTGGGTGTGGAGAATGGGGAGGGGTGTTGCGGGTGTGGGAGGTGCGGGGAGGGATGTTGCGGGTGTGGGGGGTGCGGGGAGGGATGTTGCGGGTGTGGGGGGTGCGGGGAGGGGTGTTGCGGGTGTGGGGGGTGCGGGGAGCGATGTTGTGGGTGTGGGAAGGGTGAGGACAAGTGGCAGACCTCATGGCGATGCTGAAGTTGAAGACCTAGGGCCATTTTAATTCAATGATGTGGAGATGTCGGCGTTGGACTGGGGTGGGCACAGTAAGAAGTCTTACAACACCAGGTTAAAGTCCAACAGGTTTGTTTCGAATCGCTAGCTGCGCTCCGAAAGCTAGTGATTTGAAACAAACCTGTTGGACTTTAACCTGGTGTTAGAAGATTTTAATTCAAGGCCTCATTGATATCGATGCCCAGTGATGGTCTGGGGCAGGGGAGACCTGTACAGGATGGATGGGGTACATCTCAACAGAAGTGGCACTAATATATGGACAGGGAGATTTGCTAGTGCTGAGGGGTGGGTTTTAACTAGCTTGTCGGGGGGGTGGGAACCTGAAGAGTGACCCAAATTGGAGGGAAACAAAGTTGGTAACAGGAAGTAGTAGTGGGACTGGAAAGCAGGAGCAATAAAGCAAAACATCAAGTATACATTGAATATGGAATGGTGACAAAAAGACAAAGTTAAGGGTTCTCTACCCGAATCCAAGCAGCATTCGTAACTAGATGGATGACCATAAGGTATAAATAGAGGTAATTAGGATATACTTCCAATTCAGAAACATGCTTGCATGGTGACAAAGACTGGGAACGGAATATTCAATGTATAGAAATAGTTTTACCATTATCAGTTAATCAGTTCTTAACACAGGGAATAATCTACTATCTTTACCAGCTGTTAACTCCAATTAAGCAACCCAATACAGTTTAAATGCCACTTGTAAATAAAGTTAATTAAACAGGTTTACAGGTTATGCTGTGTAGAGACTTTTGGTGAGAGTTCCTTTCAAGAATAGATCCACTTCTGTTCAACTAACAGCATTTGGCAAAACTGCTATTCAACTTAAAATCCTATATCAAACTGCAAAACTACAGGTAGACTTGGCTCCTCCTATTAATGACATCATCTGTAGCCCACTAAGCTTCATGACCTGCTTATGTAGGTCGAAACACCACTCCCTGATCATTATCTACACTCTAGGGAATCTTCTACAATCAAAACACAGTTCCTTTAGCCCTTCATCTGTAACTAAGTGAGTGGTTAAAATCAATAATTACCTCACTATTTATTTAGCAGACACATTGTCTGGGTACCTTAACCAAGGATCTTTAATGTTATTACTACAATAAATATAGACCTTAACCCAGGCTTTTAAAAAATATTACTGCAACAGGTATAAAATATAATATATAACAACTTCTACATTTATCACATCTCCCCTTAAAGAAGAAATGAACAAGCAATATTAAAAGATGGCTTTATTTTCCAAAGTCTTTACAACTTCAAACATTACACTATCTGATACATATCTCATCATATTTATGCATGCAAACGTAAACATCAGCATAGTCTTCCTTTCCCAACTTTGAATGTTCCATTCTTCTTTTATCTCAAAGTTATGATGAAGCATCTGCAATCACGTTTTCTCGTCCATCTGCATGTATAATTTTCAAGTTATATGGTTATTGCAAAAACTTCCATCTAAACAGTTGTGTATTTCGATCTTTAAGGTTCTCCAGAAACCTCATGGATTATGGTCATTACAAACAGTTGTCTCTGATAAATTGTCAGCAACATAACTGTCAAAATGTTCCAACGATACCAAACTCATTGTCTCTTTCCTGATGGTCGAAAACTACTTTTGATGAACATCTAGTTTTTTGGAAAAATAACCAACAGGTCTTGCTGTACCTTTGCCACCGTCTTGTAATAATACAGCACCAACGCTTACATTAGTCACATCAATGGCCACCTTAGATTGCTTGACATAATAATTTGGTGTCACCAAAACTGGTGAGGTGGTTAAAAGTTTTCAGATTATCAAATTCCTCCTGACATTCATGCCCAGAGATCTCAGAACTGCTTTTCCTGTTGATGGTATTGCGAATTCCCCAATAGCTTTTGTTTTCCCATTCTGTGAGGCCATTGACCATGCCCAATCAAATGGCCTAAGAACGTGACTTGAGCTTTCGCAAATTCACTTTTAGTCAAGTTTTGCACTCAGAGTCTACTTCTGTGTATGCTTTCTGACACAACTGTTTTATCTCTCAATCTCCAGCTATATCATTAGCCAGGATAAACTGTATTCCCAAAAAAATCCTACCACCGCTTCACCATGTTTCACTGGATTCTCTAACCATACTTTACATAATGGAATACTACTCACTTCACCAGTAATCCCACATATTACCACCTTTTCTGGCAATACTCCTTCCGAACAACATATCTCCTTAACTCTCACCTTTAAAAATTGACTTGCTCCTGTACCTCTTAATATCTTAACCTCCTGGCCTACTCTGTGCACACAAGTAAACCTTACCTTCACAAGAAAAATCTTTAAAATGATCTGGGACTTGCTTCGCCTCCAACCTCTGAACCAGTCGTCCGCTCTTCTGCACCTCTTCAGCTGCAGGAATGATATTTTTTCCCACTTTAATAAACCCACTGGCTTATCCTGTTATCAAGAGTCTGTCTTCCTAGTACTTTTCTTAAGGTACCAACACTGCGACTTTGTGTGTCCCCCCTTATTTGTGATATGGTACAAATTAAGTAATGGCATGATGGGAAAACTGGTCAATGGGAAGACTGGCTGAAAGGTTTGATACAATACCAGAAAGACTGAAACTACTCATTCCAGCTCACCAGGCCCAGGTAAAGAATGCTGCCCTAACCATTTTCAGACTAGTATGGCTGTAGGCCAACTCTGCATAACCTGAAGTCTGAAAAGATCAGTGAAGGTCGAGCCATTCCAAAACACCGGACCTCGGCAACTCCTGATAAAACGAACTCGTCATAACCCAGGGCCGTAGGAATTTAAAACAAAGATAAGTTCAGGAAGAAACAAATCTATTCTGACCTTTCAATGTTCCCTCTGAGGACTAAATAATGGTATGAGTGATATGACCAAACATGGTCTGGTCTTTGCTTCCGTTTGTATTTCCGATCAAACTCCTGACCATACTGGTGTTACATAATCTTGATAAAGATAACGTATAAATATTGAGCTAATTCTCCGCGAAAGCGTGGAACTTGTGAAAGACTGAGCAGTTTTGTTGACTGCTCTCTGACTTCAAGTTTCAGCCATTACTGCATGCAGTTGTTTTTGAAAATAAAGCTTGTTATTCTGTCTTAGCGAGTGTGTTGTATCTTTTTACTACAGAAGCGGGAAAATATTGATTTTTGACATTTTGGCACAAGCGAGCAGTTACCAATATCCTGCGTGAATTCCGTGGGGGACTGAAGAAGTGATCGAGCCAGACCCGGAGGAAAGAGGCAGATGCCGGCACAAGGTAAAATTAACCTTGGTCTCTCTCTCTCTCTCTCTCTCTCTCTCGGATTGGTGGTTCGACTCCTCATCCCTGACGGAAGTAACTAAACAGGGGACAGTGCTCGAATCTAAATTGTACTTATTAAATTGTTAGTCGAGTTCTCCGGGTCAGGGACCCCAATTGTGGTTAGCCTTAGGTCAGGGACCTCTTGCTTGTTTTACAGGTTTAAGTTTGGGTAAGGGACCTCTCATACAGTTTGGGTCAGGGACCCTGCAATTTGATTTGGTACCAGGGATTTTTTTTTGATTGCCAGGGCACATTTTATTGACATTATGGGACAGAGTTTAGACAAAACCGGGGGCAATTCCCCTCTATTTTTCACGTGCTCTGAAAACCCTTCTCATGAACGTAATTTACGAAGATTATCTGCAGCGCTGAACAATAAATTGGGTAACGATATTTGGCCACTAGGGGGCACTTGGAACTACGATAATTGCATTTCTGCTCGGAAAATCATTTGGCAGACAAACGCCGGCTTCCACTAAGCACCACGAACAATCACTATTCATGACTTGGAGAGATAACGCCCGTAGAAAAGGGATTGATGATTGTGTGGACGATAAAGCAAAAAATTGGGAGACTTTAAAATTGGAATGTGAACTTTGGGATAGAAAGCATAAACAACAAGGCGAAAATAAAAAATCTCCAACCAATAGGCAAAGAGGGCTAGCCAATCAAATTAAACGAAAGGAGGATCCTCCCAGTTGCTCTGGCATGCCGGTGTTTCCCTATTCAGGCGATACAGAAGAGGAGGAGGATTTGACCCCTGGACTCCACCCTCATCCTGCACACCCCGATTCTACAATTCCACCGTCCCAAGTCCAGACTCCCCCTTATGGTCCCACTGTCAATGAAACTCCTGCTAACGCATCCCCCGTGGCAACACGCACTCGGTCACATACGCAAGCCGTTGATATGGAACAACCTTTCACCTCTGTTAATCAGGCTTTTCTTGATTTATCACTCCAACTTAAGGAGGAGGAAACTTTTCCGCCACCACCTCCCCCCCGCAAATTATCCCATTAGGAGTGTTATTAACCCCCACACTGGTGATAATGACGACCCATTCATTGAGGTGTGACAGGCTTTTAAACCCCATGAGCTCTGTTTGATCATGGCCCAATGTCCCTCCTGCAAAGAGGACCCAGAGGGGTTCACTGAGTTTTTGAGGAGAACTGCGACCATGTACGGTGCTACCGCACGTGATCAATATTCACTGATTTATTCATCCCTTCCCCCAGAATTAGGGGAAAGATGGAAAAATGAATTAGGACTTCATGGGGACACGTGGACGGCCTTCAGCTCCGCACACCAAACGGAGGACGATCAGCGTACTTTAATGTTCCCTGCACTAAAACGGGCTCTCCTTAAACCCGTTGACATCGCCAAACTCCTTGAATGGACCCCCACTTCTAAGGAAGATGGTCCAGAATTTTTTGACCGCTTTTGTGGCGTTTACACTCTTTACTCCAGGGACATTGCTTTCAATGCAGGCACACAGTCTCCCCAATTTAATGCACTATTAATGCAGGTTTTGCATCCAGTATTCAAACTAAGAACATGGACTGGTCTGACAATTCTAAACCTCAAATGAAACGTGCTGTGTCTTACTATTGGAGCAATGGCCGCCACCGTGAGACCTGTTACAAAGACACTTCGCCCAGAATTAAATCCGAATTCGTCCAACATCCCTCTCAAAGAAGAGCTCCTGAAGGTCAGAACTCTCAGACAGATTCACGTTACTATCGCCCAGATTGCACGGACCCTCCTGAATTTGGTTACCGCTCACAGGCTCCTCACCCCTTCACTCCGCACATGGAGGATTTCGACAGCGCTCCTCCGCGTTGTCGTCCTGCCAAATATAATGTCACTTGCTTCAACTGTCAATGTACAGGCCACTACGCCAGGGATTGTCCAGCACCCCGACGACAAGGTAGATTTCAACCCCGTCGGCAGACACCCTTCACTGCCTCTAACCCGTACTGACTAGCCCGATCGAACTTTCCGGCCCTTTCAGCGGATCACTCTGACGAGCCCGCTGCTACGATTTACATAGAGGGCGTGCCTATCCCCTTCCTGATTGACACCGGCGCGACTCATTCTACGCTAGACTGGACATTAATTCAGAAACATTGCTTTCCCCTTTCCGATAAGCATGTGGAACTTGCTGGTTTCATGGGGGAAAGTGCTGTTTATCCGCTTACGAAGCCGCTCTCTGTTCAATTTGAGGGCCGGGAATGTTGCATCCCTTTCACAGTTACCCGCGTCCTCGGTGTCAACCTGGCCGCACGTGACTTGCTGTGTCCCTTGCAGGTGGAAATTGTTTGCCTTGATAACGGCATTACTATATCAGCTATCCTGCAGGCCCAGCTTCGGAATTTTCCCCTTTTCACTCCTCCACAGTGGTGGTCGGTTGATTTTGATCCCTCACACTTTTCACCTCCCTTAGATATTCCCGATCCACATGTCACTCTTTCCTACAATCATACAGGATGCTCGCCTGATTTAGAGAGCATTTACCATGACACCCTCGGTTCTCACCAATCCGTTTCCTTTGTTGGCCTCGCTAAGGGAAAAGAAGGGTCTGCCTTTCTTGTCAATTTACCCCATGGCCTCTGGCGTCAGTCGGGACTTGTGTCACCCCACGTGACCCTTTCTGTGAACGAAGGCTACAGTGCCAAGTCCTTGGGATTTCTGTCAGCTGCACTGCGAGGACAAGCTGATCCTTTCTTTAATGGAAGTCAAATCCTACCCGCAGGCACTTTAGAATATTTTCAATGCCCATTTGTCCTCATTGGCACACTGCACCACCATCGTTCAGTCCAAACAACGACCTCTGAACTATCCGCAGATTTATGGGCGGCTTCCAAACACGAAGTTGGTCTCACTAATGTCCCTCCTGTTGTTATTAAAGTTAAACCTAACATGCCCTTGCCCTCGATTTCACAGTACCCTTTGCGCCCTGAGGCTGAAGAAGTAGTCTCGGTCATGATTCAATCGTACCTTCATCAGGGAATTGTGGTACCATGCCAGTCGCCCTGTAACACCCCGATTCTTCCAGTTCCTAAGATAGGAAGACCATCCAAATGGCGTTTGGCCCAAGACTTCCGACGTATTAATCAGATAGTGGAACCCTTACATCCTATTGTCCCAAACCCGGCGACAATCCTTAGTAATGTCCCACCGGAAGCGACTATGTTCACCCTTGTTGATTTACATTTATTTTTTTGCGATACCCCTCACCCCTGAATCACAGTATTTGTTTGCCTTTACATTTAAGGGCAACCAATACACTTGGACTAGGCTCCCACAGGGCTTCATTCATTCTCCAACCCTTTTCTCACAAGCATTGCACTCCCAGTTAGCGACATTATCAACTCCTGGTGGCTCCACCATCATCCGATATATTGATGACTTACTCCTTGCCAGCCCTGACGTCAATGCTAACAAGCGTGACACCGTTTACCTGCTCATCCGTCTCCATTCATGGGGCTATGTGATCCCGCCCACTAAAGTTCGTAAAGGCCAACGGCAGGTCAGATTTTTGGGTGTCCTAATAAGTGCTACGGATCGCTCCCTTACTCAGGAACACGTTACTCCTGTACTGCAGACCCCATTTCCTACATCGCCCAAGCAGGTGCGAGCCTTTTTAGGATTGGTGAACCTTTTGCAGACAATGGATTCCGAATGTTACTGTCCATACTAAAGATTTAATTCCGTACTCCTCTCAAAATGCTCCTCTTAAGTTTGAACATCCTGATTCAGCAAAACAATCTTTTGTTACTCTCAAAAACGCCCCAGCGCTAGGACGACCCATGTATGACAGACCCTTTCAGGTGAACGTTAATGTTCTTTTTTTTTTTAAATAATATTTTATTGAAAATTTTTGGTCAACCAACACAGTACATTGTGCATCCTTTACACAACATTGTAACAATACAGATAATAATGACCTTTTTTAAATTTAAACAAAAACAACAACAAATAAATAAATATTAAATAACAAAAAATAAAAACTAGCCCTAACTGGCAACTGCCTTGTCTCAGGCCACACCCCCCCCCCCCCCCATCCCCCCCCATCCCTCCCACCCCCCAAGTCCTGGGCCGCTGCTGCTGCCTTCTTTGTTCTCCCCTATCTATCTTTCCGCAAGATATTCGACGAACGGTTGCCACCGCCTAGTAAACCCTTGAGCCGACCCCCTTAGGACGAACTTAATCCGCTCTAACTTTATGAACCCCGCCATATCATTTATCCAGGTCTCCACCCCCGGGGGCTTGGCTTCTTTCCACATTAGCAATATTCTGCGCTGGGCTACTAGGGACGCAAAGGCCAAAACATCGGCCTCTTTCGCCTCCTGCACTCCCGGCTCTTGTGCAACCCCAAATATAGCCAACCCCCAGCTTGGTTCGACCCGGACTCCTACTACTTTCGAAAGCACCTTTGTCACCCCCATCCAAAACCCCTGTAGTGCCGGGCATGACCAAAACATATGGGTATGATTCGCTGGGCTTCTCGAGCACCTCGCACACCTATCCTCCACCCCAAAAAATTTACTGAGCCGTGTTCCAGTCATATGTGCCCTGTGTAATACCTTAAACTGAATCAGGCTTAGCCTGGCGCACGAGGACGACGAGTTTACCCTGTTTAGGGCATCTGCCCACATCCCCTCCTCAATCTCCTCCCCTAGCTCTTCTTCCCATTTCCCTTTTAGTTCGTCCATCATAGTCTCCCCTTCGTCTCTCATTTCCCTATATATATCCGACACCTTACCGTCCCCCACCCATTTCTTTGAGATGACTCTGTCCTGCACCTCTTGTGTCGGGAGCTGCGGGAATTCCCTCACCTGCTGCCTCGCAAAAGCCCTCAATTGCATGGACCTGAATGCATTCCCTTGGGGCAACCCATATTTCTCGGTCAGCGCTCCCAGACTCGCAAACTTCCCATCCACAAATAGATCTTTCAATTGCGTTATACCTGCTCTTTGCCACATTCCATATCCCCCATCCATTCCCCCCGGGGCAAACCTATGGTTGTTTCTTATCGGGGACCCCCCCAGTGCTCCGGTCTTTCCCCTATGTCGTCTCCACTGTCCCCAAATCTTCAGTGTAGCTACCACCACCGGACTCGTGGTATAGTTCCTTGGTGAGAACGGCAATGGGGCTGTCACCATAGCCTGCAGGCTGGTCCCCCTACAGGACGCCCTCTCTAATCTCTTCCACGCCGCTCCTTCCTCCTCTCCCATCCACTTACTCACCATTGAAATATTAGCGGCCCAATAATACTCACTTAGGCTCGGTAGTGCCAGCCCCCCCCTATCCCTACTACGCTGTAAGAATCCCTTCCTCACTCTCGGAGTCTTCCCGGCCCAAACAAAACCCATGATACTCTTTTCTATCCTTTTGAAAAAAGCCTTCGTGATCACCACCGGGAGACACTGAAACACAAAAAGGAATCTCGGGAGGACCACCATCTTAACTGCCTGCACCCTCCCTGCCATTGACAATGCTACCATATCCCATCTCTTGAAATCTTCCTCCATCTGTTCCACCAACCGCGTCAAATTTAGCCTGTGCAATGTGCCCCAATTCTTAGCTATCTGGATCCCCAGGTAACGAAAGTCTCTTGTTACCTTCCTCAACGGTAGGTCTTCTATTTCTCTACTCTGCTCCCCTGGATGCACCACAAACAGCTCACTCTTTCCCATGTTCAATTTATACCCTGAAAAATCCCCAAACTCCCCAAGTATCTGCATTATTTCTGGCATCCCCTCCGCTGGATCCGCCACATATAGTAGCAGATCATCCGCATATAAAGATACCCGGTGTTCTTCTCCTCCCCTAAGTATTCCCCTCCATCCCTTGGAACCTCTCAGCGCTATCGCCAGGGGCTCAATCGCCAGTGCAAACAGTAATGGGGACAGAGGACATCCCTGCCTTGTCCCTCTATGGAGCCGGAAATATGCCGATCCCCGTCCATTCGTGACCACACTCGCCACTGGGGCCCTATACAACAGCTGCACCCATCTAACATACCCCTCTCCGAACCCAAATCTCCTCAACACCTCCCACAGATAATCCCACTCCACTCTATCAAATGCTTTCTCGGCATCCGTCGCCACTACTATCTCCGTTTCACCCTCTGGTGGGGCCATCATCATTACCCCTAACAACCTCCGTATGTTCGTGTTCAGCTGTCTCCCCTTCACAAACCCAGTTTGGTCCTCATGAACCACCCCCGGGACACATTCCTCTATTCTCATTGCCAATTCCTTGGCCAAGACCTTGGCATCTACATTGAGGAGGGAGATTGGTCTGTAGGACCCGCATTGTAGCGGATCCTTTTCCTTCTTTAAAAGAAGCGATATCGTTGCTTCTGACATAGTCGGGGGCAGTTGTCCCCTTTCCTTTGCCTCGTTGAAGGTCCTCGTCAGTAGCGGGGCGAGCAAGTCCAAATATTTTCTGTAAAATTCAACTGGGAATCCGTCCGGTCCCGGGGCCTTTCCCGTCTGCATGTTCCTAATTCCTTTCACCACTTCTTCTACCGTGATCTGTGCTCCCAATCCCATCCTTTCCTGCTCTTCCACCTTGGGAATTTCCAGCCGATCCAAAAACTCCATCATTCTCTCCCTCCCATCCGGGGGTTGAGCTTCATACAATTTTTTATAAAATGTCTTAAACACTTCATTCACTCTCTCCGCTCCCCGCTCCGTCTCTCCATCTTCGTCTCTCACCCCCCCTATTTCCCTCGCTGCTCCCCTTTTCCTCAATTGGTGTGCCAGCAATCTGCTCGCCTTCTCTCCATATTCATACTGTACACCCTGCGCCTTCCTCCATTGTGCCTCTGCAGTGCCTGTGGTCAGCAAGTCAAATTCCACATGCAGCCTTTGCCTTTCCCTATACAGTCCCTCCTCCGGTGCTTCCGCATACTGTCTGTCCACCCTCAAAAGTTCTTGCAACAACCGCTCCCGTTCCTTACTCTCCTGCTTCCCTTTATGTGTCCTTATTGATATCAGCTCCCCCCTAACCACCGCCTTCAACGCCTCCCAGACCACTCCCACCTGAACCTCCCCATTGTCATTGAATTCCAAGTACTTTTCAATGCATCCCCTCACCCTTAAGCACACCCCCTCATCCGCCATTAGTCCCATATCCATTCTCCAGGGTGGACGCCCTCTTGTTTCCTCCCCTATCTCCAAGTCTACCCAGTGTGGGGCATGATCCGAAATGGCTATAGCGTATATTCCGTTCCCCTCACCCTCGGGATCAATGCCCTACCCAACACAAAAAAGTCTATGCGTGAATAGACTTTATGGACATAGGAGAAAAACGAGAACTCCTTACTCCTAGGTCTACTGAATCTCCACGGGTCCACCCCTCCCATCTGCTCCATAAAATCCTTAAGCACCTTGGCTGCTGCCGGCCTCCTACCAGTCCTGGACTTCGACCTATCCAGCCTTGGTTCCAACACCGTGTTAAAGTCTCCCCCCATTATCAGCTTTCCGGTCTCTAGGTCTGGGATGCGTCCTAGCATTCGCCTCATAAAATTGGCATCGTCCCAATTCGGGGCATACACGTTTACCAACACCACCATCTCTCCCTGTAATTTGCCACTCACCATCACGTATCTGCCCCCGTTATCCGCCACTATAGTCTTTGCCTCGAACATTACCCGCTTCCCCACTAATATAGCCACCCCCCTGTTTTTCGCATCCAGCCCCGAATGGAACACCTGCCCTACCCATCCTTTGCGCAACCTAACCTGATCTATCAGTTTCAGGTGCGTTTCCTGTAACATGACCACATCTGCTTTAAGTTTCTTAAGGTGTACTCGTGCCCTCTTTATCGGCCCGTTAAGCCCCCTCACGTTCCACGTGATCAGCCGAGTTGGGGGGCTTCCCACCCCCCCCCCTTGCCGGTTAGCCATCATCTTTTTCCAGCTTCTCGCCCAGTTCCCACGCGGCTGTATTTCTCCCAGACGGTGCCCCCCCGCCCATCCTTTCCCGCACCCACTCCCCCCTTTCCCCAGCAGCAGCAACCCAGTAATTCCCCCTCCCCCCCCCCGCTAGACCCCCCGCTAGCATAATTACTCCCCCCATGTTGCTCCCAGAAGTCAGCAAACTCTGGCTGACCTCGGCTTCCCCCCGTGATCACGGCTCGCCCCGTGCGGCGCCCCCTCCTTCCTGCTTCTCTATTCCCGCCATAATTATCATAGCGCGGGAACCAAGCCCGCGCCTCTCCCTCGGCTCCGCCTCCCCCATCACCACCTGTGGGAGAAAGAAAAGTTACCATACCGCAGGATTAATCATACAATCCCTCTTCGCCCCCCCCCCCCCCACTCGTCCCACCACTTTGTCCAAACGTTCATTTTCGTAGTCCAATCATTCCAATTTTTCTTCTACAATAAAAGTCCACGCTTCATCCGCCGTCTCAAAGTAGTGGTGCCTCCCTTGATATGTGACCCACAGTCTTGCCGGTTGCAGCATTCCAAACTTTATCTTTTTTTTGTGAAGTGTAGAGGGTGCCATCTCTGCTACTCCACTACTGGGCCGATATCTGGGGTTTGAGTATCTGTGTGTGTCTCTCTCCAGCTGGCACTGAAACTTCAGAGGCCAGGGGATGCCGCACTGGGACACCTCCACGGAAGAGAGCACTGAATCAAGCCTGCCGTTTATCCCTAACCGGAAGCCTGAGGCTTATATCACACAGATATCCAGACCCCCACCAATGCCCAGGTGATTCTCTCTCTTGCCGGTGGTGCAACACCCACCCGGTTCCTACTTCGCTGGAGTAGCTTTCCCAAGAGAGAGAATAGGACACTGCTGTTTATTACCTAACCAGCAGCCTGTCCTGAGTGAATCGTTCAAGATGACCCTAGATTCTCGAACCCGGAATTAAGGTGAGGAATATCTTAACAATGACTTGGTCAGAGATCGCTGGTGAGAGATTGAAGAATTTAAACGACTCCAATTATCAGCAAATCAAGGTTTATTGCAAAACCCAGGTCAAAATCATCAAACAGAAGAAATTATAATAAAATCTTAAACTCTAACACAAACTAAGTCTATTCAGAAAGTACTATAACGGACACAACGTAAAATCTTATTGTTACACAGTTTTAGCAATGACACAGAACACAAATCAAGTCCCCTTCCCCAAAGCCTCAACCACTATCAAGGTCAAGGGAGTTTCGCAAGCTGCTGCAGGGTACTTACAGTCACAGGCTGCAGGAGGTCAAGTCAAAGGTGGAGAGGTCAAGCCAAGAGACCCTCAATCGAAACACAGCCCCTTTTATATCCGTTTTACCTGGCCTTTTCCTGTGTTCGGCCAGCCCCCTTTGCATTGAATTGGTAAGGTTTAAAGTTCCCGCTGGTCCCGCCCCCTTTGAGCCGGTCAGAGCTGTCGACTTCCGGGTTTTCCTCCCCCTTTGCGTTGTATCGGTCCAAGTTTAAAGTTCCCGCTGGTCCCGCCCCCTTTGATCCGATCAGAGCTGTTCGCTTCCGGGTTCTCCTCGCAGGTCCGCTCCTTCCAGCCAGGCAGACCTGCCGCGATTTGAATTTGGCGCCGACTCCGCCCCCTCCACCCAGTGAGTTCCTGCCGGTGGCTTCTGTCAGGATTGGAGTACCTCCCCCAGGTCCGCCTCCAACTTGGTTTTTTCTACCGTTTATCTTCAAGGGGCTTTTCCAGCGCAATATACTGAGCCCAGACAGTCTGCTTTTTGGGATAACAAGGTTAAGCTCTCTTGTGAAGATTTTCAAAGTCTTCCAGCTGCTCCGGAGATGGCTGCTATTCTCACCTTGCTATGTTGATGGGGTGTTAATTGGATTCTGCTCTGGTGAAGGCCAAGTCATTTACATCTGCATGGGGCTATGACCATCCCATTGTCCTGCTTGCAGGCAGGCCCCTTACAGCATTACCATGCCCCTTTGTCTGTGTTTTAATCTTATCTAGTTGTCTGGCTCCTTCTTCCTTGTAGCTCCTGGGGGGGTTTGTAAATACCTATGCCCCTACTCAGCTCAGCGAACCAAGCCTGCTGGGAAATTTGGTTACGTTCCCTTGGCTGAAAAGTGTCCAGTTTACAGTCTCTGGGTTTTATCCTTGGGCAGTCCAAAAAGGGCCGAATTGCCCGAAAACCTTACAGATGCCCCTTCGATACGTCCCTACCTGCTTGGACCGTATCGACACAGGTGAAGGGCAATCATTTCCTTTTGTGTGGACCGTAGGCCCCCCCTCAACAACATGCGAAACTACAAGTCCCAAGACAGTTCCCTTAATCTAGGCTACCCCTAATTTCCTTGAAAGGGAAAGACAAGACCATAATTAATTCAAACACACAGTAACATACACACATTTCACCGGAACCCCAAACGTAAGGGTCCCTGTACATATATCACAATCAAGTAACTGAAACCCGCGAATCCATACACCTATTTACATTTGAATCTCTTTATTTCACTAAGGATCCTCTTTTCTTGGCTGCACTTCGCTTCTTCCCGTTGAAGGCTCTTCATTTTTCCTCCGTCGTCGATACCTGCAGCTGAAAGGTTCAGTACAACTGAGGCGACAGCATAATGTACCCCCTGGTACAACATTTTCTTTGTGGGGACAAACACTAAACCATTCTCAGGCCCCCCTGGTGGTGATCGGACAGTTGTGAGGGTCGATTGGTTGGGCTGTGGGCAGGGGTTGCTTTACCTGAACCAGCAGTTCGGTAGCTTTTACAGTCATCCCTTCCCTGGGCGTTACACATCCCTCCCCACTGCGGTCAATTCATCCCGTTCCCTGGGTTCTGCCGCCGCCTAACAAAAGTGATCGATGCCCCTTGTGGACATGCCTTGGTAGACCCCCATAAACACAAATAAATGCCCTGGTCAGAAGCCCACCACTTATCCCAGCAAACGGTGATCCTACCCGGTGACCCCGTGATGGTCCGGTAGGTGTTGTTGTCCAGGCGTTCCCAGTCCGAGGACCGATCCCTCATGTCCAGGCTCAGCTTCCTGAGCCACCACCATCTCCCCAAAGGAACGTCCCCCTTACAGGTTAACCACACCCGCCTGCCCTCAGTCACCCTAACCCGGTCAGTCGCCACCTGTATCTCCTCGCAGAGTACAGAGGCCTCTCCATAGGTGAAGCTCTGGTGGCTGGAGTACCTGGTCGAGTTCGACCCCAGCCACCCAGGCCACCTCCCCAGGTGTGAGTAGCGGGTCTGCTCTGTGGCCACCTGGTCTTCCTGTCCGGTAGTGACAAGAGGGGCTCTGCCGCCAGAGCACCCATAGACAAAGGACTCTCGCCTCTGCGTAGTTCTCCCGGTCCCACCATCGCCAAGATCAGCAAACTCCACATCGTCAGGTGCCCCATCTGTAAAAGAGACAAAACACATCCCTGCCTCTACAGAACTACCTACCTTAAAGTGCATGGCTTCTATCCAGCGGCAGCAGCAGCTCCCGCTTTTAAGTTGGGAAATTGACATGAAATTGCCGCAGCCTGTCTGTGGTTCTGTGTCCACAGCCCGGCTCCACCAGGGTCCTAGTGCCTGCTGCTCAATCATTATTTCACTGCACTATGCGCTTCTGTGATCCCACGATCCTAAATAACCCACACACCACTAAACATTAATTAGAACTAACAGGGGAAAATGATATATACAATGCCACCCGTCTCCGGGTGGCCAAATTAAAACTGGACCCCGCTATACTGGGGCAGTTCACCTGTTTGGACCAACGGCTCGGGCCAGACCGTCCCCTCCCGGGGGTCCGGACTGCCCCTTGCCTCTCCTTCCCCAACAGGGTTCGGGGATCCCTCAGCGCTCCCTTCTACTCGGGCCCCCTTACTGCGGGACCGGGTTCTAGGGAGGTGTGATGGGGACCATCTTACCGGGGGCTTGGAGACCCGATTGCTCCTTCGTCCCCTGGATGGTTCCCACGCCCAAGGTGATACCTCCCTCTTCTCTGCCTCCCTAGCCTCTATACTAAGGCAGGCCACCTGACCCACAGGTAAGGGCTTGGGAATCGTTACTGTCCCTGGGCTGGGTGCTTGCAGCACTGTCGGTTTCTTTGGGACTGCCCCTTCGGGACAGCACCTTGTCACCGGTTGTGTGACCGTGGAGTCAGGGACCTCCCCCACCGTCGTTAATTCTACGGGGGGTTTCTCCACTACCACCCCCAGTCTTCCCCCCACCTTGCTCTTTCTTGCCCTTATGGGGTGGAACAATTTAAATTGACTGATGTGGCGTTCGCATGGGTCCCACCTTAAGGGATTTAAACTGCAAATAGCCGCTGAGGCAGCCTCCAGAATGGGACCCTGCACCTGGACCGGACCAGGGTCTGGGGCTAGAACTACCCCTGCGCTCCCTTTTTCCTGAGGCTGCTCCCTGGGTCGTCATACGGGTTCTTGTGGTGTGGGTGCGGGCAGGCCCTGGCCCGTTGCCATTGCCACCTGTCCCAACCCAGCTGATAGGCTCTGCAAAAAGGCTAAAAGTTTTTTTAATTCGATGGTTTCCGGGGCAGCTGCTCCTGCCGCCGGGGTCTGACTCTTTACTGCGGGAGCCCTCTCCTCCTTGCTAGGGTTCTCACACTCCCTCTTGAAATGCCCGGCCTTACCACACCCGTTGCATACCGGTCTCTTGTCGGAGGTCCGGGTGCCCTCATGCTTCCACTCTCTCTTAGGGGGTGCTGGTGTGATTCCATGCACCTGACCCTTATGGGGCTTTTCCTCACTCCTTTCCCCATTGCGATATGCAAGTGTGAGTTTTCTAAGGACCTCTGCCTCATTAAGGTCCGGACTCTGTGGGTCGAACCAGTGTTCGGCCTTTGCCCTAACGTGAGGGAGACAGTTAGCTACGAGGGTCTTCAGCCAGTGGGCTGTTCTCTCATCTAAATTCTGCCTATCCGCGGGAGTCCCACACGCCTCCACATAGACAGTCCACAGCCTGTCTGCGAACATAATTGGCGATTCCCCTAGCTGCTGCTTGGTTTCCCCCACCCTCATGAAAGGGCTACCCAGATTCAAGCCCATTGCCTCCAGAACAGCAGTCCGTGCTGCCACCCATGTGTCAGGTCGTCCCCCATTCCCGGAGGTCACTGCCCTGCATAGTTGGGGATCTAGGGTCATCAGGAGCATCCTTATTTGCTCCCCCTCGTCGCAGTCATTAATGCTGGCTGCCTGCTCCACCTCCATAAAATGAAGCGACGGATCCCCTTTTGGAGTTAGCCTGGGAACGTGGGCCACCATCCCCCTGAGCGCGGATGCCCCATGAGGAATGATAATGTCGCCCTCAACCAGTCCCCTATTTGCCAGCCCCGCCGGGGGACCATACCTTCTCTGCCTGACAGGGCACATCTGCCCTACCTGGGGTTCCTGCTCCTCCGCCTCACTGTCTGACTCTTCTTCTCCTGTGTCCTCTCGCCCTACCACCCCTGGGTTAACTACCCACACAGGAGATGCTGTTACCTGGGGATCCCTCTCTGCTCCCCCTTGGGCCCGTCCCTTCCTGGACTCCCCGTTCCCCGCCTGCCGACCCGGGCACGATCCCGGTGCCTCAGGAGGCGGTCTATTCCCCTTGGCCTTTGGGGAATCATCCGCTGCGAGGAACACCTTGCCCCTAGGGAACCCCCCTGGACCTACCAGGTGTACCTGTCCCCTGACCTTGGACAAGGTCTCCTCCAACTCCGTTATTCGTGCCTGGCACGGCCCATGAGCACAGTCCCCTACTTCCTCGCGAGCCACTCGGTACGCTGCCTGGATGTCCCGGAACTTCCCCTCCAGCTTCCTACACTGCTCTGTACTCCGAGCATAGAGTTCCTGGAGCCTCCGTTCCTTTTCTTTACCCTCCACTATCTGGCAGTGGAGATAGTCCTTCTCGCACCGGTTAGACTCGCTTTCCTGTAGGCTGCCCTGTTTAATTTCTGCCAATTCCTCCCGCAGTCGTTCCGCTGCGCTAGCGCTGTCCTGTTTAATTTCTGCCAATTCCTCCCGCAGTCGTTCCGCTGCGCTAGCGCTGTCCCCTGCGCTGGCCCTCACTTCTCCCAACTCCTGCTCTAATTCTTCGACCCTTCGCTCTGTTTTGACTACCTGCTGGGACAGGCAGACCAGCCAAACTGCCTTCTCCAAGTGCCTTTTGTGCGCCTTACTTTCTGTCCATGCAGCCGCTGCCATTACAGGTCGCTCCGCATTGATTAGTTCTGAGACCCAAGGTTTGGTGAGGTTGACCTTTTGCCACATATACGAGGAGATTCTCTCCTCCATTTTACTTCGTTCCCTCACCCCCTCTGCCAAGTCACATACTCCAAACCACCGGGGTCCTGCCGCGGTCGCCATTGTAGAGGGTGCCATCTCTGCTACTCCACTACTGGGCCGATATCTGGGGTTTGAGTATCTGTGTGTGTCTCTCTCCAGCTGGCACTGAAACTTCAGAGGCCAGGGGATGCCGCACTGGGACACCTCCACGGAAGAGAGCACTGAATCAAGCCTGCCGTTTATCCCTAACCGGAAGCCTGAGGCTTATATCACACAGATATCCAGACCCCCACCAATGCCCAGGTGATTCTCTCTCTTGCCGGTGGTGCAACACCCACCCGGTTCCTACTTCGCTGGAGTAGCTTTCCCAAGAGAGAGAATAGGACACTGCTGTTTATTACCTAACCAGCAGCCTGTCCTGAGTGAATCGTTCAAGATGACCCTAGATTCTCGAACCCGGAATTAAGGTGAGGAATATCTTAACAATGACTTGGTCAGAGATCGCTGGTGAGAGATTGAAGAATTTAAACGACTCCAATTATCAGCAAATCAAGGTTTATTGCAAAACCCAGGTCAAAATCATCAAACAGAAGAAATTATAATAAAATCTTAAACTCTAACACAAACTAAGTCTATTCAGAAAGTACTATAACGGACACAACGTAAAATCTTATTGTTACACAGTTTTAGCAATGACACAGAACACAAATCAAGTCCCCTTCCCCAAAGCCTCAACCACTATCAAGGTCAAGGGAGTTTCGCAAGCTGCTGCAGGGTACTTACAGTCACAGGCTGCAGGAGGTCAAGTCAAAGGTGGAGAGGTCAAGCCAAGAGACCCTCAATCGAAACACAGCCCCTTTTATATCCGTTTTACCTGGCCTTTTCCTGTGTTCGGCCAGCCCCCTTTGCATTGAATTGGTAAGGTTTAAAGTTCCCGCTGGTCCCGCCCCCTTTGAGCCGGTCAGAGCTGTCGACTTCCGGGTTTTCCTCCCCCTTTGCGTTGTATCGGTCCAAGTTTAAAGTTCCCGCTGGTCCCGCCCCCTTTGATCCGATCAGAGCTGTTCGCTTCCGGGTTCTCCTCGCAGGTCCGCTCCTTCCAGCCAGGCAGACCTGCCGCGATTTGAATTTGGAGCCGACTCCGCCCCCTCCACCCAGTGAGTTCCTGCCGGTGGCTTCTGTCAGAATTGGAGTACCTCCCCCAGGTCCGCCTCCAACTTGGTTTTTTCTACCGTTTATCTTCAAGGGGCTTTTCCAGCGCAATATACTGAGCCCAGACAGTCTGCTTTTTGGGATAACAAGGTTAAGCTCTCTTGTGAAGATTTTCAAAGTCTTCCAGCTGCTCCGGAGATGGCTGCTATTCTCACCTTGCTATGTTGATGGGGTGTTAATTGGATTCTGCTCTGGTGAAGGCCAAGTCATTTACATCTGCATGGGGCTATGACCATCCCATTGTCCTGCTTGCAGGCAGGCCCCTTACAGCATTACCATGCCCCTTTGTCTGTGTTTTAATCTTATCTAGTTGTCTGGCTCCTTCTTCCTTGTAGCTCCTGGGGGGGTTTGTAAATACCTATGCCCCTACTCAGCTCAGCGGACCAAGCCTGCTGGGAAATTTGGTTACGTTCCCTTGGCTGAAAAGTGTCCAGTTTACAGTCTCTGGGTTTTATCCTTGGGCAGTCCAAAAAGGGCCGAATTGCCCGAAAACCTTACAGAAGTACCGCTTTGGCCCGATTAAAGCTCGCCCTCCTTCTCGCCACCTCCGCACTCCAATCTTGATAGACGCGGATCACCGCGTTCTCCCATTTACTACACCGAGTTTTCTTCGCCCATCTAAGGACCATTTCTCTATCCTTAAAACGGAGAAATCTCACCACTATGGCTCTGGGAGCTTCTCCTGCTCTCGGTCCTCGCACCATAACTCGGTATGCTCCCTCCACCTCCAACGGACCCGTCGGGGCCTCCACTCCCATTAACGAGTGCAGCATCGTGCTCACATATGCCCCGACGTCCGCCCCCTCCACACCTTCAGGAAGGCCAAGAATCCTCAAGTTGTTCCTCCTTGCGTTATTTTCCAGTGCCTCCAACCTCTCCACAGATCGTTTCTGGTGTGCCTCCTGTATCTCCGACTTCACCACCAGGCCCTGTATGTCGTTTTCATTCTCTGCTGCTTTCGCCTTCACGACCCGAAGCTCCTGCTCCTGGGTCTTTTGTTCCTCTTTCAGCCCTTCAATCGCCTGTAATATCGGGGCCAACAACTCTTTCTTCATTTCCTTTTTTATCTCCTCCACGCAGCGTTTCAAAAACTCTTGTTGTTCAGGGCCCCATATGAAACTGCCACCTTCCGACGCCATCTTGGTTTCTGCTTGCCTTCCTTGCCGTTGTTCCAAAGGATCCGTTGCAATCCGGCCACTTTCCTCTCCTTTTTCCATCCGTGTCCAGGGGGAACACCCTTCTGGTTTACCGCACGGTGTTTTCAGCCGTTAAAATTGCCATTGGGGCTCCTATCAAGAGCCCAAAAGTCCGTTTCACAGGGAGCTGCCGAAACGTGCGACTCAGCTGGTCATCGCCGCACCCGGAAGTCAACGTTAATGTTCTTGATGAATGTGCCACTGGTGTTCTAACACAAGAACCCGGTGACCGGCGTCGCCCGGCCGCCTACTATTCTACAAAATTGGATCCTGTAGCTTGCTGCCTACCTCCCTGCACCCAAATTCTTACGGCTGTCCATTTGTTAGCACAGGCAGCCTCTCGCCTGACCCTTCACCAGCCAGTACAAGTGCATACCTTGCACTCTATTGTGGCTCTCCTAACATCTCAGCAAACCCAGCATCTGACTCAAGCCCGCTTGAGCCGCTATGAGGTTTCACTATTGCAAAACCGCTACCTATCTTTTCATTACTGTTCTACCTTAAATCTTGCTGTGTTCCTCGAACAGCCCCGCGATAACCTTGCGGACCCGCCGCACGATTGTTTGCTTCGGAATCACTTCCTTACCGCGCCTCGCCCGGATTTAACGGACCGGCCTATTGATAATCCCGATCTAATTTTTTATGTTGATGGCAGTTCCTCCATTTCTCCCACTGGCATCCCACAGTCGGGATATGCCGTGGTAACCGACACTGATGTGCAGGAAGCAGCAGCCTTCGAGACCCCTGTCTCCGCACAAAAAGCCGAGCTATTTGCCCTCACTCGAGCATGTATTTTGGCCACAGATAAAAGTACTAATGTTTACACTGATTCTAGGTATGCCTTTGGCGTGACCCACGATTTTGGTCGCCTCTGGCAACAGCGAGGCTTTCTCACCTCTGCGGGAGCCCCCATTCAAAATGCCCTTTGGGTTAAAAATCTCCTCGATGCTATTCAGCTGCCCCATCAATTGGCATTAAGGGGGACACTCCTGTTCAATTAGGAAATGCCCGTGCTGATTCGGCTGCTAAGGCTGCGGCTATATCAGCCTCTCTGATTGTTCCCAGTGGGGCTAATCAGGCTCTAAACCAGGTACCTGCATTAGGAACGAAGGGCATGCCAGACATAACGGAAGTTCAAAATTTACAGAGGGCCGCCTCTGATTCCGAGCGCATACTATGGAAGTCAATGGGGTGTTCACACTCCTTGACACAAGACCTCTGGCTTATCCCCGTTGGTCAGGTTTGTGTTCCAGATTCGTTATTGCCGGTACTTATTGATTATTTGCATTCTTGTACCCATCTTGGCAAGGAGGTAATAGTACAGCTACTCCTGAAAACCTGGTGGCACCCAGATTTGAATACAGCAGCACAAACGCGGCTGGACCGATGCATTATTTGCATGAAACATATGAGGGTAAAGGCATTAAATGCCCTCCAGGAACCACTCCCTTGCCAGATGGCCCTTTTGCCTGCATACAGCTTGATTTTATCGAATTGCCAAAAGCACAGTGCTATAAATATTGTTTAGTAATAATCAATGTGTTTAGTAAATGGATTGAAGCCTTCCCCACCACTAATTGTATGGCACATACAGTGGTGAAGTTGTTGTTAACGGAAGTCATCCCTCGTTTTGGGGTACCCAAAATGGTGAGCTCAGACAATGGACCACATTTTGTAGCTCGGATCAACACTGAATTGTACGAAGCACTCGTAATTAAACAGCAACTGCACTGCGCGCATCACCCGCAGGCTGCAGGAATTGTGGAAAGAGCCAACGGGACTTTAAAAGAAAAATTATCTAAATTAACTGAAGAAACTGGATTAAATTGGCTAAAAGTATTACCCTTGGCACTGTTTCACATGCGAGTGAGTCCACATTTGCGGACTGGACTGTCAGCTGCAGAGATAGTCTATGGTCGGCCAATGAGGACTCCCTGGGATGCCCATGAAAAACCCCTAGAGGGAGTAGACCTCCATGTGATGGGGGAACAAATGCAGAACTATTTGAAGCAATTAACACTTTCTCTGAAATTTCTCCACTCACAGGTAAAACAGGCACATCTCCCAGTAACGGCAGGGACAGCCGTCCCTCGATAGCCAGTGATCAAACCCGGAGACCACGTGTTGGTGAAAAACTGGGACAGAAAGAAACTAGGACAATGCTGGAGCGGACCCTTCCTCGTACTGCTGACTACACCGACTTCCATCAAACTTGAAGGACGTTCAAGTTGGATACATCTATCCAATTGCAAGAAGATAGTCTCCAACCCAGACGAGAACACAGGATGAAGATCTTCAGTATAATTTTTGGACTCGCTGGACTATTTAGCCTTAATGGCCACTTGGTAGTAAAAAAAACTACCTAAACAAGACCTGCCTTCCAATACCTATTTATATATGTCATATCTTTGTGCCGAAAAATTGAACGTAAGCAAGTGTTGGGTTTGTACCCACATCCCCGTCCATTCGAGGGAAGGAATACCTCTCCAATCCCTCCCCTTTCATATCGCAGAGACGGTTGAATGGATTTTACGACAAAATCAAACAGGGAGCAGGGGAAATAGGGCGGATATGGAAATATGGAGATCTGCTGGCTATGACATGACCAAATTTTCAGCTTCGTATCAACCTACCTATAATCATGCCTTGACTCCACCCTCCCTCACTGTCCACTCGTATAATGTTCAAGGTTCCATGTGTTTTAATAAATCTGGGAAAGGAAAGTTAATGGGGCAAAGTAGGTGCAACCTTACAGTTGACTGGCAAGGACTGGTACCAGGCATATCCAACAAGGGCATGTTTAACTGTGATTGGTCCAGGGTATGGAATATAACCTCTAACATTTCATGGGGACAGACATCCCCAATCCGCTGGATGACATCAGCTGATGATTTTACGGCCTATAATGGAACTTATTCCATATGCGACACTAAAGCATATCCATGGCTCCCCATTGATTGGACAGGATCCTGCTTTTTGGGATATGTTGTACCTCAAATGCGTCACCGACCCACCCTTAAGCACTCCCCCTCGCGAGCAAAAAGGACTATTTCTAAAACGGAACAGTTCTTTATGATGGCCTTTCCCTTGTACGGAACGGGCAAGGCATCCGATGAAATGATCCACATGGCCACAGCATTGGAACAACTGGCGAACACAACGACAGCAGAAGCCAGGGAAACTGGACAGGCACTGGCTGAGGTCTCAGCTGAGCTAGTAGCTGTCCGAACCGTGGCATTACAAAATCGACTGGCTTTGGATTATCTGTTAGCCTCGCAGGGAGGAACGTGCGCTATCATAGGTCAGGAGTGCTGTACTTATATTCCAGATGGCTCTGAAAATATCACTAATCTGGCCGACCATATTAAGAGACAGGCTGCTGAAATTCAAGAGATTGGCAGTGAATTTCATGACTATAACCCGCCGGGTTGGCTAGGATGGTTGGGTCACGAATTATTTGATTGGATCTTTAAGGCCTTCATTCTACTACTCCTAATTCTACTAGGGATAGGATTGCTTGGTTGCTTATGTAAATGCATTTTCTAATGAGTCATGGATATACCTATTTAACTAGTTGTCACGATGTGACAAAAGGAGGGAATATGATATGGTACGAATTAAGTAATGGCATGATGGGAAAACTGGTCAATGGGAAGACTGGTCAAAAGGTTTGATACAATACAAGAAAGACTGAAACTACTCATTCCAGCTCCCAGGCCCAGGTAAAGAATGCTGCCCTAACCATTTTCAGGCTAGTATGGCTGTAGGCCAACTCTGCATAACTTGAAGTCTGAAAAGATCAGTGAAGGTCGAGCCATTCCAAAACATCGGACCTCGGCAACTCCTGATAAAACTAACTCGTCATAACCCAGGGCCATAGGAATTTAAAACAAAGATAAGTTCAGGAAGAAACAAATCTATTCTGACCTTTCAATGTTCCCTCTGAGGACTAAATTGAGTCGATTTTGGCGTGAGAACAGCTGGTGAGTCAGTTTCAACGGGAGCATTGCGGAAGTGGTTGCTGGGAGGTAAGTCTGTCCTTTAAAAGCACTTGTCTTTGCAGGGGCAGGCCAGTCGATTTCGGCGGGAGAATCAGCTGGTGAGTCAGTTTCAGCGGGAGCATTGCGGAAGTGGCTGCTGGGAGGTAAGTCAACCTTTTAAAAGCACTTGTCTTTGCAGGGGCAGGCCAGTCGATTTCGGCGGGAGAACAGCTGGTGAGTCAGTTTCAGCGGGAGCATTGCGGAAGTGGTTGCTGGGAGGTAAGTCTGTCCTTTAAAAGCACTTGTCTTTGCAGGGGCAGGCCAGTCGATTTCGGCGTGAGAACAGCTGGTGAGTCAGTTTCAGCGGGAGCAGTGCGGAAGTGGCTGCTGGGAGGTAAGTCAACCTTTAAAAGCACTTGTCTTTGCAGGGGCAGGCCAGTCGATTTCGGCGGGAGAATCAGCTGGTGAGTCAGTTTCAGCGAGAGCATTGCGGAAGTGGCTGCTGGGAGGTAAGTCAACCTTTAAAAGCACTTGTCTTTGTAGGGGCAGGCCAGTCGATTTCGGCGTGAGAACAGCTGGTGAGTCAGTTTCAGCGAGAGCATTGTGGAAGTGGCTGCTGGGAGGTAAGTCAACCTTTAAAAGCACTTGTCTTTGCAGGGGCAGGCCAGTCGATTTCGGCGGGAGTGGAGCTGGCTGGTTAGTCAATTTCAGCAGGAGCTGAGAATTTTTCTTTCTTTTTTTTAAAATTAGTTTTTTAGGCGGGAACAGGAAGTCGACCCGCAGACGTCTGGGAAGACCCTCACCAATAAATTCTGGTGGAGAGGAAACCCGAGACACTACGCGTGTAGTGTCTCCCACCCGCCCTCCTTCTCTAACCTAATAATAAAACCCATTGGTCTGAGGTAAGTACCATATTTTATTATATTATTATTATTTTTTATAAAAATTTAGTTTAGTTGTTAGCCAGATCTTGGTAGAAAGTAAGAGGAATGGCAGGGAAGGGAGTGCAATGTTCCTCCTGCAGGATGTTTGAGGTGAGGGATGCAGTTAGTGTCCCTGCTGATTTTACCTGCAGGAAGTGCTGCCATCTCCAGCTCCTCCAAGACCGAGTTAGGGAACTGGAGCTGGAGTTGGAAGAACTTTGGATCATTCGGGAGGCAGAAGGGGTCATAGATAGCAGCTTTAAGGAATTAGTTACACCAAAGATTGGAGATAGGTGGGTAACTGTAAGAGGGACTGGGAAAAAGCAGTCAGTGCAGGGATCCCCTGCGGCCGTTCCCCTGAGAAACAAGTATACCGCTTTGGATACTTGTGGGGGGGGGGGACTTACCAGGGGTAAGCCATGGGGTACGGGCCTCTGGCACGGAGTCTGTCCCTGTTGCTCAGAAGGGAAGGGGGGAGAGGAGCAGAGCATTAGTAATTGGGGACTCGATAGTCAGGGGCACAGATAGGAGATTTTGTGGGAGCGTGAGAGACTCACGTTTGGTATGTTGCCTCCCAGGTGCAAGGGTACGTGATGTCTCGGATCGTGTTTTCCGGGTCCTTAGGGGGAGGGGGAGCAGCCCCAAGTCGTGGTCCACATTGGCACTAACGACATAGGTAGGAAAGGGGACAAGGATGTCAGGCAGGCTTTCAGGGAGCTAGGATGGAAGCTCAGAACTAGAACAAACAGAGTTGTTATCTCTGGGTTGTTGCCCGTGCCACGTGATAGTGAGATGAGGAATAGGGAGAGAGAGCATTTAAACACGTGGCTACAGGGATGGTGCAGGCGGGAGGGATTCAGATTTCTGGATAACTGGGGCTCTTTCTGGGGAAGGTGGGACCTTTACAGACAGGATGGTCTACATCTGAACCTGAAGGGCACAAATATCCTGGGGGGGAGATTTGTTAGTGCTCTTTGGGGGGGTTTAAACTAATGCAGCAGGGGCATGGGAACCTGGATTGTAGTTTTAGGGTAAGGGAGAATGAGAGTATAGAGGTCAGGAGCACAGATTTGACGTCGCAGGAGGGGGCCAGTGTTCAGGTAGGTGGTTTGAAGTGTGTCTACTTCAATGCCAGGAGTATACGAAACAAGGTAGGGGAACTGGCAGCATGGGTTGGTACCTGGGACTTCGATGTTGTGGACATTTCGGAGACATGGATAGAGCAGGGACAGGAATGGATGTTGCAGGTTCCGGGGTTTAGGTGTTTTAGTAAGCTCAGAGAAGGAGGCAAAAGAGGGGGAGGTGTGGCGCTGCTAGTCAAGAGCAGTATTATGGTGGCGGAGAGGATGCTAGATGGGGACTCTTCTTCCGAGGTAGTATGGGCTGAAGTTAGAAACAGGAAAGGAGAGGTCACCCTGTTGGGAGTTTTTTATAGGCCTCCTAATAGTTCTAGGGATGTAGAGGAAAGGATGGCGAAGATGATTCTGGATATGAGCGAAAGTAACAGGGTAGTTATTATGGGAGACTTTAACTTTCCAAATATTGACTGGAAAAGATATAGTTCGAGTACAATAGATGGGTCGTTTTTTGTACAGTGTGTGCAGGAGGGTTTCCTGAAACAATATGTTGACAGGCCAACAAGAGGCGAGGCCACATTGGATTTGGTTTTGGGTAATGAACCAGGCCAGGTGTTGGATTTGGAGGTAGGAGAGCACTTTGGGGACAGTGACCACAATTCGGTGACGTTTACGTTAATGATGGAAAGGGATAAGTATACACCGCAGGGCAAGAGTTATAGCTGGGGGAAGGGCAATTATGATGCCATTAGACGTGACTTGGGGGGGATAAGGTGGAGAAGTAGGCTGCAAGTGTTGGGCACACTGGATAAGTGGGGCTTGTTCAAGGATCAGCTACTGCGTGTTCTTGATAAGTATGTACCGGTCAGACAGGGAGGAAGGCGTCGAGCGAGGGAACCGTGGTTTACCAAGGAAGTGGAATCTCTTGTTAAGAGGAAGAAGGAGGCCTATGTGAAGATGAAGTGTGAAGTTTCGGTTGGGGCGATGGATAGTTACAAGGTAGCGAGGAAGGATCTAAAGAGAGAGCTAAGACGAGCAAGGAGGGGACATGAGAAGTATTTGGCAGGAAGGATCAAGGAAAACCCAAAAGCTTTCTATAGGTATGTCAGGAATAAGCGAATGACTAGGGAAAGAGTAGGACCAGTCAAGGACAGGGATGGGAAATTGTGTGTGGAGTCTGAAGAGATAGGCGAGATACTAAATGAATATTTTTCGTCAGTATTCACTCAGGAAAAAGATAATGTTGTGGAGGAGAATGCTGAGCCCCAGGCTAATAGAATAGATGGCATTGAGGTACGTAGGGAAGAGGTGTTGGCAATTCTGGACAGGCTGAAAATAGATAAGTCCCCGGGACCTGATGGGATTTATCCTAGGATTCTCTGGGAGGCCAGGGAAGAGATTGCTGGACCTTTGGCTTTGATTTTTATGTCATCATTGGCTACAGGAATAGTGCCAGAGGACTGGAGGACAGCAAATGTGGTCCCTTTGTTCAAAAAGGGGAGCAGAGACAACCCCAGCAACTATAGACCGGTGAGCCTCACGTCTGTAGTGGGTAAAGTCTTGGAGGGGATTATAAGAGACCAGATTTATAATCATCTAGATAGGAATAATATGATCAGGGATAGTCAGCATGGCTTTGTGAAGGGTAGGTCATGCCTCACAAACCTTATTGAGTTCTTTGAGAAGGTGACTGAACAGGTAGACGAGGGTAGAGCAGTTGATGTGGTGTATATGGATTTCAGCAAAGCGTTTGATAAGGTTCCCCACGGTAGGCTATTGCAAAAAATACGGAGGCTGGGGATTGAGGGTGATTTAGAGATGTGGATCAGAAATTGGCTAGATGAAAGAAGACAGAGGGTGGTGGTTGATGGGAAATGTTCAGAATGGAGTACAGTCACAAGTGGAGTACCACAAGGATCTGTTCTGGGGCCGTTGCTGTTTGTCATTTTTATCAATGACCTAGAGGAAGGCGCAGAAGGGTGGGTGAGTAAATTTGCAGACGATACTAAAGTCGGTGGTGTTGTCGATAGTGTGGAAGGATGTAGCAGGTTACAGAGGGATATAGATAAGCTGCAGAGCTGGGCTGAGAGGCGGAAAATGGAGTTTAATGTAGAGAAGTGTGAGGTGATTCACTTTGGAAGGAATAACAGGAATGTGGAATATTTGGCTAATGGTAAAGTTCTTGAAAGTGTGGATGAGCAGAGGGATCTAGATGTCCATGTACATAGATCCCTGAAAGTTGCCACCCAGATTGATAGGGTGGTGAAGAAGGCCTATGGAGTGTTGGCCTTTATTGGTAGAGGGATTGAGTTCCGGAGTCAGGAGGTCATGTTGCAGCTGTACAGAACTCTGGTACGGCCGCATTTGGAGTATTGCGTACAGTTCTGGTCACCGCATTATAGGAAGGACGTGGAGGCTTTGGAGCGGGTGCAGAGGAGATTTACCAGGATGTTGCCTGGTATGGAGGGAAAATCTTATGAGGAAAGGCTGATGGACTTGAGGTTGTTTTCGTTGGAGAGAAGAAGGTTAAGAGGAGACTTAATAGAGGCATACAAAATGATCAGGGGGTTGGATAGGGTGGACAGTGAGAGCCTTCTCCCGCGGATGGATATGGCTGGCACGAGGGGACATAACTTTAAACTGAGGGGTAATAGATATAGGACAGAGGTCAGAGGTAGGTTCTTTACGCAAAGAGTAGTGAGGCCGTGGAATGCCCTACCTGCTACAGTAGTGAACTCGCCAACATTGAGGGCATTTAAAAGTTTATTGGATAAACATATGGATGATAATGGCATAGTGTAGGTTAGATGGCTTTTGTTTCGGTGCAACATCGTGGGCCGAAGGGCCTGTACTGCGCTGTATCGTTCTATGTTCTATGTTCTAAATAATGGTATGAGTGATATGACCGAACATGGTCTGGTCTTTGCTTCCGTTTGTATTTCCGATCAAACTCCTGACCATACTGTCACATAATCTTGATAAAGATAATGTATAAATATTGAGCTAATTCTCCGCGAAAGCGTGGAACTTGTGACAGACTCAGCAGTTTTGTTGACTGCTCTCTGACTTCAAGTTTCAGCCATTACTGCATGCAGTTGTTTTTGAGAATAAAGCTTGTTATTCTGTCTTAACGAGTGTGCTGTATCTTTCTACTACAGAAGCGGGAAAATATTGACTTTGACATATTACAATGAAAACATTTATGTTTCTTAACTCTCTTCCACCCGCAATAAGTTTCCTTTGTAACCTAAGGCAAATATTGCTCACTATCTCCAACTAGAGCTTTGCTTTGACCACCTGTGGATTTCTTATTTCACCCGTTTCTATCCTTCACAGATTAAAATTGATGCCAAAAATCGAACCTTGATTTCTGAACTATTTCAAAATCATTGTCCATTTCTGCTGCCTGCCGAGCTCTTCCATATGAGTTCTCATGACTGCGGGAAGTGAATCTTTAAATTCCCCCAAAATAATAATTTCCCTCAGAACTTCAAACGTCAGGCCTATTTTTAATGCTCTCATCCACCTATCAAAATTATTTCGTTTGATTTTTTTCAAATTCTATACATGTCGGACCTGGTTCTTTCCTTAGATTTCTAAACTTGTGTATAGGCTTCTGGCACACGTTCCAATACACTTAAAATGTTTTTTTCTCACCTCATCATAATCCCTAGATTCCATCTCTGGTAATGCTGCAAATACTTCACTGGTTCTACCTACTAACTTTGTTTGAATCAAAACCCATATGTTTTTTGGCCAATTCAATTGTTTAGCTACTTTCTCAAATGAGATAAAAAAATATCTTCCACATCTTCCCCGCCAAACCTTGGCAGCACTTGAATATACACTAGGAAGGGCTACCCCTCACTCTAGATTTTCCACAACATCTACATTTATCTGTAACCTTTTAAGTTTATAATCTCTTTGCAGTTCCATTTTCCAAAGTTCAGATTCTCTCTTATTGCTTCCACAATTTCCGTCCTTTTCTTATTGCCACTCTTTCTTTCCTTTGCTTCTTCCAATGCCACTTTCTCTCTATCTTTTCCTTTTAATTCCAATTCAAACTGTCTAATTTCTTTAACTGTTTAGTTTGTAAATGAATGTTTGCTAATTCTGATCATTCAGACCGTATCTCTGGCCAATTTAAATGCTGAGTTATTGCTTTAATTATCTCCACCTTCCTCACCCCTTCAGGTCAGGTCAACCGCAGCTTGACCACCAAATGCAAAATCTTGGTTTTAACCACCCTTTGTAAACCAGCCGGAGTGGTCTCTTTCACACCCAGGAAACTCTTAGCCATTGAACGAGCCATTTTACCGGCCACTCCCCTAATTAAACTGACGTGAGTATCAAACATGAAAGAAATCAACAGTTCCTCACAAATTCTGCCTTTGAATTCCATAATCCCAAGTCAAACAAGGAACTATACTTTTTAATCCCAGTAAAGAGCCCTCAATTTTGTTCGGACACTGGACCAGACGCCAACATTTGTTAGGATACCGTTGAGGACCCCAAACAATTTTTTTTAATTTGTAAATCTGTGAGGAAATAATATTTCACTCCAGGAGTGATGACCCTGACCAAGAGGCATCTTTTATGTAGAAACAAACTTTAATTTAAACACAGAATTAACCATCAAAGAAATATCAGTTAAACAGCTCTTAAACACAAAGAAAAACTTAAACTTACTTACTGTACCTACTACTAACATCAATTAAGCAGTCCAATACAGCTCAAAAGCCACTTATAAATAAAGCTAACAAAACAGATAGTTGCTTAGCTGTGCAGAGACTTTTGGAGAGAGTTCCTTTCAAGAGCAGGTCCGGTTCAACCTAGCATTTGGAAAAGCTGCTGTTCAACTTAAAATCCTATATCAAACTGCAAAACTACAGGCAGACCTGCCTGCTCCCATTAATTACATCACTTGTATCCCACTAGGTTCCAGGACATGCTTAGCGAGGACTAAACACCACTCCCTCATAAATTATCTACACTCCAGGGAATATACAGCAATCAAAACACAATCCCATTAGCCCATTATCTGTAACCAAGTGAATGGTTAAAATCAATAATTACCTCACTCTTGTATGACTCCTTAATTACAGCTTCATCAGACACACAGTCTGAACACCTTAACCAAGGTTCCATAATAATATTACTGCAACAAATATATACATTACTTCAACAGATATAAAATATAATAGTTAATGATTTCTATATTAATTACATGGGGCATTGTATTAATCAGGAGTTGAGAGAAGCATGTAGCATTATTGATACAATAATCATGGGTGACTTTAATTTAATAATAATCTTTTTATTGTCACAACTAGGTTTACATTAGCACTGCAATGAAGTTAATGTGAAAATCCCCTAGTCACCACACTCCAGTGCCTCTTTGGGTACACTCCCCCTCCCCCCACACCCCCAGCCATTCCAGACCAGTCCACACCTGATACCCATTGGACAGAGCACTGAGGCAGATTGTAACGGTGGTGACAGGTGTTTAATGTGAACGGATATATGCAGATTTGTGCCCTAGCCCCTGTAAGTAAACTGTGCCCTGCACCCGTGCCAAGCACTAGTGTCTAACTTCCTGGCCTTATGGGCCCGAACGCTACATCTAGGTGGTTTACCAGACGGTACAGCAGGAGTGGAGGAGGCCTGCTGTGATTCCGCCCTGCAACCTGGTTTCCCATTGTTACATTCTGGTGCTTGGAATAAATATACTAAAGAAAGTATAGTTTTAGACCAGTTAAAGTTGTTTGTTGAACAATTGCATGGGTAAGATAACTATAAGAATATTATCAAAAACTACTAACTATAATAAATTAACGATGAACTACTGCAAATTGTGACTATCCACTACGAAGACCCTCTATCAACTCCCTAGGTAACAGTGTCACGTGGTTGTTCTCTACTGCCACCTGCTGGTTGGAGGTCTTGTCTCTCACCATATACATGATTGTTTATGCATATCATCACATCCCCTTTCCTTTGGAAATGTAAAGTTTTACATACATTATCTCAATTTTCTATAAAATATACACGATATGCCTAATGTGTTCATTATTCACAGATTTACAGTTCATCACAGGTTCAATCTGTCCGACTTTCTCCTGAGCATTAGTTGAACCTGTGAGTTTGCTTGATTTTCATTTGTTCTCAAAGACGATTCTTGCTGATTTTCTTGACTTTGCACATTTTCTTCTTGTTCTGGTTCTGTACGCTGAGGTATCTCTTGTTCTGTTGTCCTTGAATTGCTTACAATATCATCTTGTGGTTCCATAACAAAAGGTTGCTGAACCTTCAGCAAGGCTCTCCTGTTTCGTCTTAGAACTTCCTTTTTCTAATGGTTGTAGCCGACTTGATGTTTTGTCGTAATACCTCTTCTGTCTCTTTTTTTGAAACATGAGCTTCCTCACCAGTTTTCGATTTGTTTGTTCCAATGGAATGTGTGGTAAAGTTGTTCTAAGCTTTCTGTATTAAAAGTTTTGACAAGTTGCACAATGTTCGATCATGCCCTGAATATCTTGATTGCTTCCCAGCCAGTATACGTCTCCCTGGCTCATCTTTTACATTTCTCTACGTCTAAGTGCCCTTCATGAATCTTTTTCAGAATCATTGGTCATAATGATTTTGGAATTACAATTCTATTCTGCCTTATCAAGAAACCATTAGCTGTATTTAGCTCTGCTCTGATATTATAGGAGTTAGAGCAAGATCCTTTCGTCCATCCCTCTGTGAGATATTTCCTTATCTTCAGCAAGGTTTCATCTTTAGTGGTGTCATGGCAATATCCCTTTAAGAAATGTGTGTTTATCAAATAGCTTCAGTGATGTCATTGTGTGGGTGGAGCTGGGCAGTGGCTCTGGTTTTTACTTTCGTTTTGAGCTGGGAGCTGGCTGTGGCTCTGTGTTTTACGTTCGGTTTAGACGGTTGGGAGCTGCATTCAGACAAAGAAGGTTTATTTTGGTCTCTCTCTCTCTATATATGTTAAAAGGTATCCAGATCACTTGATAATTTAAAAGTGATACCTGTTTTCTGTAAAGAACTCAAACCTACTGTTCTGTTAAAAAGGGTTTCACTGGTCTTGGATGGTGTTATCAAAGTGAGACAGTTGGAAGGAGAAGTTGTTGAGGGGTATATTCTTCAAGAGAACTGTAGCTGTGTGGGGGGGGGGGTGTATGTTTGTAGTGGATAAAAATGCTTATTGGGTGTGTTTATAAAATGTTAACTGAAATTGTAGAGTAAATTTTGCTTTTGATTTAAAGTGCTTAAGGCCTCTGTTGCATAACACCTTGAGCTCCTCATAACCAAAATCTATAAACAGTTGTCGGTCAGGTGAACTCCATGATCTACTTTGGTGTTCTCTAACCCCTGGCCCATAACAGTGGTTTCATCTCTTATTTGTTTTTAAAAAATAAATTTAGACTACCCAATTCATTTTTTTTCCAATTAAGGCACAATTTTAGGTTTGCCAATCCACCTACCCTGCTCACCTTTGGGTTGTGGGGGCGAAACGCACGCAAACACGGGGAGAATGTGCAAACTCCACACGGACAGTGACCCAGAGCTGGGATCGAACCTGGGACCTCGGCGCGGTGAGACAGCCGTGCTAACCACTGTGCCACCATGCTGCCCCATATCTTATTAGTTTTGACTTCTCATCTGAGATTGGAAAGGATTCCGTCACAAAATTCACTTGTGCGTGTACATCCTGCTCCAAGTGTTGCTCTTCTTACATGTCCGCAGCACGAGATAGTGCATCCGCGACAACAAGATGTTTACCTGGCATATAGATTAAATCAAAATCATATACTTGTAACTTCATTACCATGCATTGTATCCTGGGTGACATCGCGTTTAGATTCTTTTTTACTATCGTCACATGTGATTTACGGTCAGTTTCCACTGAGAATGTCGGTAGGTCATACACGTAGTCATGGAATTTGCTTAATCCATTTATTAAGCCCAAGCACTCTTTTTCTATTTGAGCGTATGTGTCAGTCATTGACCTTGAAGCATAGGAATTGGAAGTCAATTCTTGTCATTTTCTTGCTGCAATAGTATTGCTCCCAACCCATCTTTCAACGCATCTGTCATTTCTTTGTCTTCATCGTAGGATCAAAAAAAGTTAACACATGTGCTGTAGTCAATGCTTCCTTTACCATTTGCCATTCATGTTCATGTCTGTCCGACCAGTGGAAAACAGTGTCCCTGTTTATTGATTCTCTCAGGCACATTGTTTTCACTGAAAGATTAGGAATACATTTCCTTCAAGGTTTATCAAGCCAAGCATCCTGAGGACTCCTTTCTTGTCAGTAGGACGTGACATGTTTAAAATCGGCTTGATATTTTCTTGGTCAGGTTGCATCCTTTAGCAGAAGGTTTGTCTCCAGAGAAAGTGATTTTTTCGACACCAAACTGACATTTGGCTTTATTCAGTTTCAATCCACGCTTTTTGATGCTTCTCAGCACTTTGACAAACCTTTCGTCGTGGCTCTTCTCTTGTTGAGCCCCATACAATAATGCTGTCAACGTATACTCTGACGCCTGGGATGCCTTCTACGATGTGTACAATTGCCCGATGGAAAATTTCAGATGCTGAAATTATATCAAATGGCATTCTGAGAAAACAGTATTGCCCAAACAGAGTATTGATGGTGCGCAGCTCTAACCGCAGGAAGTCATACAGGTCACCCAACCAAGCTGCTACCCGGTGGCAATGCCGACCGCCACTCCAGCAAAATTCATTGCCGTGCAATCAGAGAGGCGAAAGCCAAGACATCGGCCTTCCTCCTCTCCATGAGCTCCGGCCAGAATCTTCCCAATTTTTCACAACCCCAAAACCTCTCACGCTCATTTCCTATCGCCTGAAAGAACCCACTCATTCTCGCCCGAGTCATATGCACCCTGTGCACTACCTTAAACTGTATCAGGCTCATCCTTGCACAAAAGGAGGTCCCGTTTACCCTTCTCAGTGCCTCACTCCATACTCCCCAATTAATCTCCATTCCCAACTCTGCTTCCCATTTCTCCTTGATCTTCACCACCCGCTCGCCTCCCTGCTCCCCCAGCCACTTATATATATCCCCAATTCTTCCCTCCTCTTCCACATCCGGAAGCAGCAGTCGCTCCAGCAGGGTGTATCCCGGCAATCTAGGAAACCCCTTCCAGACCTTTCGTGCAAAGTCCCTAACCTGTAGATACCTGAACTCACTACCCCTCGGCAGCTCTCCCCTCTCCCTCAGCTCCTCCAGACTGGCGAACCCTTCCTCCAAATACAAATCCCTCACCTTGACCAGCCCCACTCCCCTCCACCTCCTGTATACACTATCCATCCTCCCCGGCTCAAACCCATGATTCTCGCACAGCGGCGTTAGCACCGACATCCCTTCCACCCTAAAATGCCTCCTCAGCTGATTCCATATCTTCACCGTGGACTGCACCACTGGGCTCCCTGAATACCTACTCGGAGCCATTGACAATGCTGCCGTCACCATAGCCCTCAAACTAGACCCCTTACAAGATTCCTCCTCCATCCTAACCCACTCTACCCTTTCTCCTTCCCACCACTGCCTCGCCTTGTCCACATTCACCGCCCAATTATAATGAAGCAAGTTTGACAACGCCAACCCCCCCTGCTGCCTCTGCCTCTGTAGCAGGGCCCCCCCCCCCCCACTCGGCACCTTCCCCGCCCATACAAAGTCAGAGATGATTGTGTCCACTTTCCGAAAAAAGGCTTTTGGTATAAAGATCGGTACAGCCTGAAAGATAAACAAGAACCTTGGCAAAATATTCATTTTCACCACTTGGACCCTCCCCGCCAACGTTAAGTGCAGTGTATCCCACCTCTTAAGATCCTCTCTGACCTCCCCCACTAGCTTCGTTAAGTTCCACTTGTGGAGCCCCGTCCATTCCCTCGCTACCTGAACCCCCAAGTCCCTAAACCTATCCCTCGCTACCGTAAATGGTATCCCCCCCTAAATTAGCCCGCTGTGCCAGCTCATTCACTGGGAATACCTCGCTTTTCCCTACATTCAGCTTGTATTCCGAGAACCCTCCAAACCTCCCCAACAGGCCCACAATCCTTCCCATACTCTCCAACGGATCTGAAACATACAGCAAGAGGTCATCGGCATAGAGCGACACCTGATGCTCCCTCTGTCCCCTCATTATCCCCTGCCACTCTGCCGACCCCCTGAGAGCCATCGCCAATGGCTCTATGGCCAGAGCAAACAGCAGTGGCGACAGCGGGCACCCCTGCCTCGTACCCCTGTATAAGTCAAAGCTTCGTGAGCTCATATCATTCGTCCTCACCCTCGCTCTTGGCGCACCCATGCCGCAAATCTCGGCCCAAACCTTCCCAAAACTTCGAACAAGTGCCGCCACTCCACCCGATCAAATGCTTTCTCCGCGTCCATGGACACCACCACCTCCGGTACCAGAGCTCTCGATGGATTCATCACCACATTCAACAGCCGTCTTCTATTACTCGCGAGCTGCCTGCCCTTCACAAAGCCTGTTTGATCTTCTGTAACCACCCCCGGGACACAATCCGCCATCCTCCCCACCAACAACTTAGCCAATACTTTCACATCCGTGTTCAATAGTGATATGGGTCTATACGACCCACATTCCACTGGATCCTTCCTGTTTTTGGGGATTAGTGTGATTACTGCCTGCTTCATCGTCTCCGGCAACTCCCCCTTTTCCAGTGCTTCATTAAACACCCTCAACAGATGTGGTGCCAGGTCCGCCGCAAATTCCGTATAAAATTCTGCCGGGTACCCATCCGGCTCAGGGCCTTCCCGACTTCATACCCGATACTATCCAGCATCTCCCTCAGCCCAGGGGCTCCTCCAACACCTGCCTCTTTGCTTCCTCTACCTGGGGAAATTCCAGCTTGTCCAGAAACCACCCCATGTCCCCCTCCTCTCCTCCTGGGTCTGCCTCATAGGTCCCTGGTAATACTCTCTAAATGCCTCATTTATCTTCCCTGGCTCTGACACCACATCCCCAACCCCAGTCCAGATCTTCAATATTTCCCTGGACACAACCTGCCTCCGCAGCTGGTGTGCCAGCATGCGGCTCGCCTTCTCCCCATACTCGTATTGCACCCCTCTTGCCCTAAGCAGTTGCCCTACCGCCCTCCCCGTTGTCAGCCTGTCAAATTGCCCCTGCAACTTTTTCCTCCTCGCCAATCCCTCCACGGTGGGCACCCTCGAATATTTCCTGTCCACCTCCACTATCTCACTCACTAGACGGTCATGTTCCGCCCTCCTTTCCTTATTCGCATGAACCGTAAATGAGATAATGTCTCCCCGGACCACTGCCTTCAGTGCTTCCCAAAAAATGCCCACCGACACCTCCCCATTCTGATTGAACTCCACATAATCCCTAATCGCCAACCGCACCTTATCACAAAAACCTCCATCCGTCAACAACCCCGAGTCAAACCTCCACCCCGGCCTCTGCTCTCGTCCCGTACTGAACCGAATATCCAGCCAGTGGGGTGCATGGTCCGAGATAACTATCCCTGCATACTCTGCCCCCTCCACCCCGACCAAAATCTCCCGACTCACTACAAAGTAATTAATCCTCAAATACACCTTATAGACGTGTGAAAGGAAGGAATACACCCTTCCCCCAGGGTTCTAAAAGTGCCATGGATCCACCATAACCATCCTCTCCATAAAACCCCCAGCTCCCTTGCCATTTGTACCCTACCCATCGACCTGGGACTCGATCGATCCACTCTCGGCTCCAGGACACAGTTAAAACCTCCTCCCATGATCAACTGGTACGTGGCCAAATCCGGGATTACTGCCAGCAACCCCCTCATAAAACCCACATCATCCCAATTTGGGGCATACACATTTACCAACATGACCGGTGCCCCTTCCAATACCCCACTCACAATCACATATCTCCCACCTGGATCCCTCACCTCCTTCACACTCACAAATTCCATTTTTTTGCTCATTAAAATCACCACACCCCTCGATTTCCACCATGGGGGCACCTCCCTGGGCCAGATCCCCCCCAAGAACCCCGGGGCCTGCCCGCGCCGCCAGGTCCCACCGGTAAGGGACCTATTCTAATTTATGCCGGCAAGACTGGCATCAGGTGGGCGGGACTTTGGCCCATCGCGGGCCGGAGATTTTGGGCAGCCCCGGCGCCCATTGAGTCGCGCCGGACCCCGCCATTCTCCGAGGCGGGTGGCGCGACTCACGCCGGACCGGATTTTGGGGGCGGGAGAATTAGGAGGACGGCGGGGGCGGGATTCACGCCGACCCCCGGTGATTCTCCCACCCAGCAGGGGGTCGGAGAATCCCACCCCTTTTCTTTGATGAACACTGATGCAAAGTACTCATTTAGTACCTTGCCCATTTCCTCTGGCTCAACACATATATTCCCCCCATTGTCCTTAAGTGGTCCAATCCTTTCCCTGGCCACCCTCTTGCTTTTTACATATCAATAAAAAGCTTTGAGTTTCATGTTAATCCTACTTGCCAAGGACCTTCCATGTCCCCTCCTAGCCCTCCTAATTTCCTGCTTACTACTTTATTTCCTACTTCATTTATACTCAAGGGTTTTGACTGTACCCACCCTGCTAGACTATACAAAAGTCTCCTTTTTCTTTGTGACGAGGTTCACAATATCTCTCGGTATCCAAGGCTCCCAAAACTTGCCATACTTATCCTTCGTTCTCTCTGGAACGTGACTTTCCTGAATCTTAATAATTGTCACTTGAAAGACTCCCACAGGTCCGATGTTGATTTACCCTCCAACAGCCCCACCCAATCCAAATTCTTCAATTCCTGTCTAATGTTATTGTAATTTGCCGTTCCCCAGTTTAGCACCTTAATGCGAGGGTTACCCTCATCCCTGTCCAAAAGTACCCCAAAACCTACGGAATTGTGGCCACTACTCTCAAAATATTCCCCTACTGGCTCATTCCCCAATACCAGATCTAATACTGCCCTTTCCCTAGTTGGACTAACTACATATTGCATCAAGAAGCCTTCCTGGATACACCATGCCCCATCCAAGCCCCTCGCACTAAGTGAGTCCCAGTCAATATAGGGGAAATTAAAATCCCCTCCCACAACTTCCCTGTTACTTTTGGACCTATCCAAAATCTCTTGACCTATTTGTTCCTCTATCACTCGCTGACAGTTGGGGGTCCTGCAATAAATGCCCAACATTATGATGGCCCCTTTCCTTTTCCTGAGCTCGACCCAGATTGCCTCATTGTATGAGCACTCCGAGGTGTCCTCCCACAGTACGGCTTTAATATTCTCCTCAACCAATAATGATACTCCCCCACCCCTTTTACATACCCCTCTATCTCTCCTGAAGCATCTATATCCTCCAATGTTCAACTGCTAACCCTGCCCTTTATTTAACCACGTTTCTGTGATAGCCACAGCATCGTAATTTCAAGGAGTAATAAGTGCTGTACGTTTATCTGCCTTACCTGCTATACTTGTGGCTGGACATTGCCTTTACAAATGATTGTTGCCGCAAGGCTTGCGTAAAATGAAGGTTTCATTTACTCGTTTAAAAGGCCGTCGCTGCTGGGACCATGTTTTACCTTCGGGTGAGTCACAGAATTAATGGCGTTGGCCAAAATTCTTCTGGTTTAGAGTCCTAATCTGCTGTGCAGCGAGCTCGCTGGCCTGGCAAATCTTAATGACATCATCGAGCTGAAGGTCATTTCCCCTTAACAGTCTCTCCCATACCTTATTGTTTCAAATCCCGAACACCATGTGATTGCGGACCATCGACACTTGCAACGTTGTACATGACCGAGCCTTCAATCACAAATTGGTCAAAAAACTATCAAACGATTCACCTGCCATCTCGGTACGCGAGTGAAAATGTTTTGTTCGGTGTGCAATGCCGATCGAATTGGTTTACAAGTTCCTCAAAGTTCTTGCGATCCGCCTCGCTGTGGAAAACAAACGTACTAAATATTTCTATCGCTTGTGGACCTGCTACAGTGAGCAGAAACGCTATGCGCTTCTCATCCGGCTGTGCCTGCAGATCAAGAGCTGCAATGTAGAGTGGGAATTGCTGTTTAAAAATACGGCAATTCTCATCTACATTACCAGTGACTGGAAGCTGGTGTGGTGCCTTCAAACCTTCCACCCTGGACTTCGAAGCCGAGCAGTGCTTTGAGTATAAGTTGCGAGTAGTTCACGAGGTTAGTTGAACATTTTTTCTTTTTTCTTCTCAGCAGTTATCTTTAGCTGTTTGGATCGTCAAAGAATCTTGTTAAATCTTCAAACCTGGTACCATGTTATGCTCTGGTGCTTGGCCGTTTGGAATAAATGCACTAAAGAATGTCTAGTTTTAGACTAAAGTTTTATTGTTCAAAAATTGTGTGGGTAAGATAACTATAAGATTATTGTCAAAAACTACTAATTATAATAAATTAACTCTGAGCTACTACAAATTGTGACTATCTACTACGAAGATCCTCGACCAACTCCCTGAGGTAACTGTGTCAAGTGGTTATTCTCCACTGCCACCTGCTGGTTGGAGGTCTTGTCTAGCACTATATACGTGACTGCTTATCATAATCATCACACCCGTTGGCTGGTGTCTTCTGGGGCGACTGGGCCTTGATGGGCTCGGTTGCTGTTCAGGTGTCCCAGGTGGTGTGGTGTCGTTCCTTTCTGCCCGCTGCCCACCAGGTGCAACAGTGACAAGAAGTTGGGGGGGGGGAAGAGTCTGTGGTGCTGCACTGATCCGACACCTTCCCTGAAGGTGCCACCAGAAATGGGCCCAATCAACGCCACCTTCCTTGGGGTGCCCAATGGTCCTCGGGCTACTCCATGGGACGGGGTGTGAGCAGAGCTATACCCTGAGGCTTCCCCGCCACATGGTGCTGCAAGTCCTGGAGGCCTGCTCTGGTCTCGATCAGGGTCTGTGGCACACCAGCCAGTGGCTGCCCCATCTCCTTCTGGGACTGGGCCACCTCCCTCTGCATCTGTGTCATGTTGGTCAGCGCTTGGACGTTCCCAGCCATGGCCTGCTGTGACTGGGCCACGCTCAGGAGCGCCACTGCGATGTCCAGGTGGCTCTGGGACATGGTCACCTGTGAGGCGGCAAACCTGCCATGGACTTCAGCCAGTGCCTGCACAGAATGCCCCAGGTCTTGGACATGCTGATCCATAGCAGCACGGTAGCACAGTGGTTAGCACAACTGCTTCACAGCTCCAGGGTCCCAGGTTCAATTCCGGCTTGGGTCACTGTCTGTGCGGAGTCTGCACGTCCGCCCCGTGTGTGCGTGGGTTTCCTCTGGGTGCTCCGTTTTCCTCCCACAGTCCAAAGATGTGCAGGTTAGGTGGATTGGTCGTGATAAATTGCCCTTAGTGTCCAAAATTGCCCTTAGTGTTGGGTGGGGTTACTGGGTTATGGGGATAGGGTGGAAGTGTTGACCTTGGGTAGGGTGCTCTTTCCAAGAGCCGGTGCAGACTCGATGGGCCAAATGGCCTCCTTCTGCACTGTAAATTCTATGATAGCCAAAACCGTCGCCCCCAATGCCGCCACCGCGGACGCCACCCGTGCGGTATTGGCCTGGGTGGCACACATTGCCGGCACCACTTCCTGCTGCTGCACGCGGTTGGAATTCCCCAACTGCTCCTGCGACAACCCCTCATGTAGTCCCTGACTCTGCGACTGCAACTCCACCACAGATGGGACTGTCTGTTCCAGAAGCTCAACTGGACGGAAGCTAGTCCCTGGTGTCGGCCTGCCCTCTGACCGTCCGTCCCCCCGGGTGTTCCTATCTCAATCTGCTGTACCGGATCAGGTGTGTGGTGAGCACCAGAGAGTGTCCCAGGAGCCTCTCCCCTAACATGCCCAATCGAGGTGAGTGTCTCTGGGATGGTGGAGGGTGTTGGAGACAGCTGTGACAGGAAATCACTGTCATCCTCCAACCTGAGCTCCGGGGTCTCCTGGGTCTCGGGCGGAGAGCTGGCGTCCGAGCTGCTTTCAGTGTTGGTGCCCGGGGCACGGGGGGCGGGGGGCAGGGGGTGGGGGGCGGGGCGGAGGGGGGGCGGGGGCGGCGGGGGAATGATGGACCCAACCCATCTCCAGCAGGTCCTGTAAGACAGAAGACAAGACACATGATTAGACCGTGAGGGTGGGCATGTGAGTGGGGATGGCGTAGGGTGAGGAGGTGGGTGGTGCAGGGTGAGGAGGTGGGATGGTGTAGGGTGAGTGTCATGATATTCAAACACACACATCATGATAGACACACCAACAGACAAATCAGAACACACAACACCACAACCAATGACAGAAAGATATAAAAGCACAGACACGACCCCCGGTGGTCAGTATTAGCTGCAGAGGAGAACCAGGACACATTGGTTACCAAACACACTCAGGGAGACAGCACGTGCAGAGTATCCAGAACGAACTGTATTATAAGAGTTATAATAAAATAGAGTTGTACCACATACAACTGTGTTGGCTCATCTGTGCACCAGAGCACCCAACACCACATGGTACAGGAGTGGATCGATACCTGCCGGCATACCTCCGTGTACACAGACAACCAGCAGTGCCCAGGCAAAATGATAGAGCTCCCGGTTCCGCAGCCGCTCCAGTGCCACGGCGACCTCCGCGAAAACTGGCGGCGATTCCGGCAAATGTTCGAATTGTTCCTGGTGGCAGCTGAACTCCAAGACCTGGATGATAGCGAAAAAATTGAATTTCTCCTCACCATCGCCGGGGCAAGGGCAAGAGAAATATTCAGAAGGTTCAGGTTCTTCAGGAGGCAACAAAGGTACGATTACCAGGCAGTCCTGGGCAAATTCTCCAAGTACTGTGAAGAAAACGCAATCCAATCGGCACATAAAGGTAAGAAAAGCGGCAGTACTCACCTCGTGGCTGGGATCCCGGAGCCCGAATTCCCAGAGGCCGAAATCCCGGGCCTGAGAGAAGGCTGGGTCGAGGTCGGCGGCCATCTTGCTAAAGGTATCACGCTAGCACAGTTGCGCGAGCAGTGCGCTGAACCGGAAGTTTCGTTTGCGCATGCGCGAGATGCTGCGCATGCGCAGTCAAGAAAACGGCCATCGGTAAAGGAACAGCGATCTGAGCATGCGCAGTCGCTTCCTACGTGCTACATACCGAGCGTCAGGATGTCAGAGGCCCCAGACTGCACCAATTTAAAAGGGAAACGTCCCAAATCCAATTTAAAAGGGAAACGTCCCAAATCAAAAAAACAAAAATCTGTTAAAGCTGTAAAACAACCTTCCCTCACCTTGAATGACAGCACAGTGCCGCAAATAGACCCAGGAGATGAATTTGACCTCCGAAGAACCCTCCGACAAGCAGTTACCTACGCACAAGCCGATGATTCCGACCTTGAATACTTCGATGACGATCTTTACAGTGTTTCCGGACCTCGCGAGCCCAATGATAGCTCCGTGGTCCTATATGACTATGACTCGGACGAACCTTTCGTGTTGCACATTGACGGCCCCCACATTGAATCCGACGCAGATGCGGATTCATTTTTCGGATTTGAGGATCTTCAATCCAGCAGATATGACGTTCCAACTTATCAGTACCGGATGATGCTGCAGCCTGACATTAACAGACAGGGAGCGGTGCAAGCACACGGAGAGTGCCCTGCTGCCACACAGAGCGTGGTCCACGTCCCGCTCAACGTTCCCGACTCTATGAAAGAAGACATGCAAGACTCCAGAGTGCAGTCCTCGCATGAACCAGAAGTGACTCCAGTGTCACAAGCTTCCACAGCAAGCTCGTGGACAGACTCCACAATTGCAGAAATGCAAGACTCCAGAGCGCAGTCCTTGCACGGACAAGAAGTGACTCCAGTGTCACAAGCCTCCACAGAGAGCTCGTGGACAGCCTCCACGATAGAGGCAACGCAAGACTCCAGAGCGCAGTCCTTGCACGAACAAGAAGTGACTCCAGTGTCACAAGCCTCCACAGAGAGCTCGTGGACAGCCTCCACGATAGAAGCAACGCAAGACTCCAGAGCGCAGTCCTTGCACGAACAAGAAGTGACTGCAGTGTCACAAGCCTCCACAGAGAGCTCGTGGACAGCCTCCACGATAGAAGCAACGCAAGACTCCAGAGCGCAGTCCTTGCACGAACAAGAAGTGACTCCAGTGTCACAAGCCTCCACAGAGAGCTCGTGGACGGACTCCACGATGGAAGGAACGCAAGACTCCAGAGCGCAGTCCTTGCAGGAACAAGACCATGAGGGTCTAGCAACCTCTCCTGACCAACCAGCGGCAGACGATGCAAGTCTGCCATGCTCACGTGAACAGCAAGAAGGCTATAACAGCCTACCATGCTCCACTACACAGCAGCATGAACATGACGGTCTCTCATGCTACAATGAAGGGCACAGCGCTGAAGACTGTTCAAGCCCAACTGAAGACAAGCCAAAGGAATCGCCTCGTCCAAGCCCGAAGAAAAAAGGTTTATGCGCTGACCTTCAGGATCATTATAGCCGAACAGAGATTAATAATGCTGCACGGCCACAGAAGGATGCTGAGGATTTGCTAACGAAATTAATTGAATGTTTAACTTGCAAGGAGCAGACTGAGAATTGCCAGTGTTTTAGTACGGATCGAAAAAATGGACAAGACATTGATCCTCAGGTAATGGAAACAACACAACCTGAATCATAGAACATAGAACATAGAACATAGAACAATACAGCGCAGTACAGGCCCTTCGGCCCACGATGTTGCACCGAAACAAAAGCCATCTAACCTACACTATGCCATTATCATCCATATGTTTATCCAATAAACTTTTAAATGCCCTCAATGTTGGCGAGTTCACTACTGTAGCAGGTAGGGCATTCCACGGCCTCACTACTCTTTGCGTAAAGAACCTACCTCTGACCTCTGTCCTATATCTATTACCCCTCAGTTTAAAGTTATGTCCCCTCGTGCCAGCCATATCCATCCGCGGGAGAAGGCTCTCACAGTCTACCCTATCCAACCCCCTGATCATTTTGTATGCCTCTATTAAGTCTCCTCTTAGCCTTCTTCTCTCCAACGAAAACAACCTCAAGTCCGTCAGCCTTTCCTCATAAGATTTTCCCTCCATACCAGGCAACATCCTGGTAAATCTCCTCTGCACCCGCTCCAAAGCCTCCACGTCCTTCCTATAATGCGGTGACCAGAACTGTACGCAATACTCCAAATGCGGCCGGACCAGAGTTCTGTACAGCTGCAACATGACCTCTCGACTCCGGAACTCAATCCCTCTACCAATAAAGGCCAACACTCCATAGGCCTTCTTCACAACCCTATCAACCTGGGTGGCAACTTTCAGGGATCTATGTACATGGACACCTAGATCCCTCTGCTCAGCCACACTTTCAAGAACTTTACCATTAGCCAAATATTCCGCATTCCTGTTATTCCTTCCAAAGTGAATCACCTCACACTTCTCTACATTAAACTCCATTTGCCACCTCTCAGCCCAGCTCTGCAGCTTATCTATATCCCTCTGTAACCTGCTACATCCTTCCACACTATCGACAACACCACCGACTTTAGTATCATCTGCAAATTTACTCACCCACCCTTCTGTGCCTTCCTCTAGGTCATTGATAAAAATGACAAACAGCAACGGCCCCAGAACAGATCCTTGTGGTACTCCACTTGTGACTGTACTCCATTCTGAACATTTCCCATCAACCACCACCCTCTGTCTTCTTTCAGCTAGCCAATTTCTGATCCACATCTCTAAATCACCCTCAATCCCCAGCCTCCGTATTTTTTGCAATAGCCTACCGTGGGGAACCTTATCAAACGCTTTGCTGAAATCCATATACACCACATCAACTGCTCTACCCTCGTCTACCTGTTCAGTCACCTTCTCAAAGAACTCAATAAGGTTTGTGAGGCATGACCTACCCTTCACAAAGCCATGCTGACTATCCCTGATCATATCATTCCTATCTAGATGATTATAAATCTTGTCCCTTATAATCCCCTCCAAGACTTTACCCACTACAGACGTGAGGCTCACCGGTCTATAGTTGCCGGGGTTGTCTCTGCTCCCCTTTTTGAACAAAGGGACCACATTTGCTGTCCTCCAGTCCTCTGGCACTATTCCTGTAGCCAATCATATCTACAGCAGGGACAAATGTCTCCCTTCAACACAACACCGCAAAATCCCAACTTCGGAGACCAGCAGTTAGTCAGTAATGACTCTTCAAACCTTGAGGGGAACATTAATTGCATTGAACCTATACACGCTCCACTGATTATTGAGCAGAACATTGGAGCAAGAATCCTGAAGACACCGACATCGAGTAGCCAGATAACGAATTTAAAACCCACAGCAGTTTCAAGTGAACCAAGTGTGCTTTCCACTAATGGTGAAGATGCAGATAAGGTCGACCCGATTATCCATTGTACCACACTAACCCCAGTGATTAAGCAGTTATGTATGGGGAGTATAATGTGGGCAATTGAGAACAGTAAAAGAGAGACTGTGACCATGCCAGTCCCAGCAAAATCAGACCCAGAGACCATGAAGGCATGTACATTAGACAAAGATACATATGAGGCACCTGAGAAGAAAAGTGAAACGGAATGTTCTTTGGAAAATAGTACAATGTCGATAGAAACATTGGATCCTATATTCGAGACCATACCTATGGGAGAATTTGGGGGTAATAAACAAGGTTCTGCAATGTCTGGGGGAAGATTTAAAATTCCAAAGAAGAAAAGCCCAAATGAAGGACAACGGCAAGACAATGACAGTCCACCGACATGGTGTGCACCACCAGATGAAAACTCTGACAATTTACCCAATCCTAGTGAACAGCAAGCTGCTAATGAGGATCTATCCACGGGATGTGAGACGAGTGACGACAACATCCCACTTCCCATGCAAAAGGTGCAAGGTGACAGACCTCGCCTAGTGCGTACCGAGGCACTCGACGATCATGGTGGGACCACTGACGACTGCTGTGGCGGCGCACCGCTTCCACCCTCGATGGCTCGACCCTCTCCACTGGTTGGTGCATTCCTGCATGTTCCGACTCCAGAAGTGCAGCTTCAGGGAATCTCGGCTGCCTCCAGTGAACCTGTTGGGACTCCGGACGGGGGGCATCGACGGAAGGCAGACCGGACTCCAGATGGGGAGCAGCCAAGCGCCGACTCTGATTCGCGCACGCCAGACCTTGCTCCGGACGGGCGGTGTCGCGGCCTCGGTGATGGCACGCTCAGGGTGACGGCGGATGCCACGGCGACAGGGAATGGATCGCGTGGCAGTCCCACTGGGTCGGCAGTGGCAACCAGCACCGGCGGTCCAAGATGGACACACCAATTCGCGCCATCGCCAGACGTTGATGCGAGCAACAATTCTCTCTCCAAGGCGACATGCTTCGACGTTTCTCTGCGGAGTCGCCCTTCCGGCACAGCAGGTGGCCGGAACCAGCGTACACGGTCTCGGCCAACTTCCACATCTGGCACAGTCATCGCCTTGCATGATATTAGTGATGGTGCTACTTCGATGGCAACGACCCATCGGCTACAAGATGCCGTCCACCACAAACATAAAAAGAAAAAGACTCCACCTTGTTCCTGGCATGCAGGGCGGATGGATTGGTGCGTAGGCGCAATCAGCGAGCTTTGCGCCGCCTTCCACGCTCGCAACTGAACCGTACGCACACGCCGGATCCTCCACTGGTTCCCAAGGATGACTTCGTGGAGATGCCACGGATCATGCCCCTTCCATCGCCACCAGAACCAAACCACAGCCAAGGCACCACTAACAAAGATGTTGAATGTTATATTTGCACGAATGAAAAAACCAAGCACTGCACGAAGTACAACAAATGGTAAAGTAGAGACTTCGGCAACAGCATCACCTCCAACAGTCCAAGGTGAACCAGTGTGACCCCAAATCTCCACAGCTGAACCGGCTTGAGGACCAGCCCATTCTTGAGGCGGTCACCCATTAGACTGGACTTATAACGCTGTTCATACGTTCAAAAAGTCAAACACTTCTGTATTATAACCTGTTGTTGTTTATTGTTCCAGATATCGTCTGACCAGACCAATGTTCAAGTTTTTTTTTCTCTCGCATCCAAGTTTTGTTATGGTACAACCTTGTTAGTGTGACGCACCCGACATCGCCCCATGTAAATAGTTACGTCATATACACATGCTGTACATAACACACACACACACTCTTCGATGCACTCACGACACAATTATATTTATAACCACGTAGGCACATATCTTTGTAAAAAGGGGGGATGTCATGATATTCAAACACACACATCATGATAGACACACCAACAGACAAATCAGAACACACAACACCACAACCAATGACAGAAAGATATAAAAGCACAGACACGACCCCCGGTGGTCAGTATTAGCTGCAGAGGAGAACCAGGACACATCTGTTTACCAAACACACTCAGGGAGACAGCACGTGCAGAGTATCCAGAACGAACTGTATTATAAGAGTTATAATAAAATAGAGTTGTACCACATACAACTGTGTTGGCTCATCTGTGCACCAGAGCACCCAACACCACAAGGGGGACTCGAAGATGAAGTAGTCCCTCGATGGCCTGGACATGCCGGTCATGGGGGAAGATAAGAGGCAGGGCCTGGACGCACCATTAGAAATGGGGGAAGTCGTGGAAGAGGTCCATGTGGCTATTTAAAAAAATGTTTATTTATAAATTTAGAGCACCCAATTATTTTCTTTCCAATTAAGGGCCAATTTAGTGTGGCCAATCCACCGAACGTGCACATCTTTGGGTTGTCGGGCGGAGAGCTGGCGTCCGAGCTGCTTTCAGTGTTGGTGCCCGGGGCGCGGGGGGCAGGGGGCAGGGGGTGGGGGGCGGGGCGGGGGGGGGGCGGGGGCGGCGGGGGAATGATGGACCCAACCCATCTCCAGCAGGTCCTGTAAGACAGAAGACAAGACACATGATTAGACCGTGAGGGTGGGCATGTGAGTGGGGATGGCGTAGGGTGAGGAGGTGGGTGGTGCAGGGTGAGGAGGTGGGATGGTGTAGGGTGAGTGTCATGATATTCAAACACACACATCATGATAGACACACCAACAGACAAATCAGAACACACAACACCACAACCAATGACAGAAAGATATAAAAGCACAGACACGACCCCCGGTGGTCAGTATTAGCTGCAGAGGAGAACCAGGACACATTGGTTACCAAACACACTCAGGGAGACAGCACGTGCAGAGTATCCAGAACGAACTGTATTATAAGAGTTATAATAAAATAGAGTTGTACCACATACAACTGTGTTGGCTCATCTGTGCACCAGAGCACCCAACACCACAGTGAGGAGGTGGGTGGTGCAGGGTGAGGAGGTGGGTGGTGCAGGGTGAGGGTGGTGTGGAGGTGAGAGTGGTGTCGGGTGAGGGTGGTGTGGGATTGAGGGTCATGTGGGGGTGAGGGTGGTATTGGTGTTAGGGTGGTGTGGAGCTATGGGTGGTGTAAGGTGGGGGTGAGGGTGGTGTTGGGGTGAGGGTGATATGGAGTGAGGGGGTGACACACGTGTCATGGGGAACCGCGACTAAGCGGGGTCTCACTTCCTCGACTGTGGCCGAGCTCCACCTCAGCGACTTCCCTTTCATCTGGCAGCCAAACACGCCCAGTGCTCAGCCGTGGTGAGGGGACGCAGGTCCGGCAGTCCCCCTCCCGTCTTCCCCCGCTCCTGGTGCTAATGCGCGGCCTTCTCCTGGGGCGGGGGGGGGGGACGACGACAACGTTGGAAGTCCGACTCATGCAGCCCAGGGGGTGGGCAGCTGGTGGCCTCAGTGGCCAGGGCACTGGCCATAAAGTGCAGGGTGGGAGTGTGGCCGCCTTCCGGGTTGGGGGTGTGTAGGCTGGGGGTTAATGCCAGGGGCACGGTGCTGCCTCCTCATCCTGGCCGTCCTAAGGAGGTCGTGCAGTTTCGTCTGGCACAGCTGGCCGGTCTGGACTACGTTGCTCATGGCGCTGACAGCCTCTGCCACCTGCGCCCAGGCATGATGAACGACGGTGGCTGGAAACCTCTGTCCCGGGCCGGGGTACAGGGTCAAGCACCTCTCCTCCACCGCGTCCGGGAGGGTTTCCAGCTCGGCGCGGGTGACACGGGGTGCCGCTCTCCTTGCTGCCATCTTGTTGGCTGGGATGGTGTGTGTGGGGAGTGCAGTGTGTATATGCTGGGATGGTGTGTGTGGGGAGTGCAGTGTGTATATGCTGGGATGGTGTGTGTGGGGAGTGCAGTGTGTATATGCTGGGATGGTGTGTGTGGGGAGTGCAGTGTGTATATGCTGGGATGGTGTGTGTGGGGAGTGCAGTGTGTATATGCTGGGATGGTGTGTGTGGGGAGTGCAGTGTGTATATGCTGGGATGGTGTGTGTGGGGAGTGCAGTGTGTATATGCTGGGATGGTGTGTGTGGGGAGTGCAGTGTGTATATGCTGGGATGGTGTGTGTGGGGAGTGCAGTGTGTATATGCTGGGATGGTGTGTGTGGGGAGTGCAGTGTGTATATGCTGGGATGGTGTGTGTGGGGATTGCAGTGTGTATATGCTGGGATGGTGTGTGTGGGGAGTGCAGTGTGTATATGCTGGGATGGTGTGTGTGGGGATTGCAGTGTGTATATGCTGGGATGGTGTGTGTGGGGAGTGCAGTGTGAAAATGCTGGGATGGTGTGTGTGGGGAGTGCAGTGTGTATATGCTGGGATGGTGTGTGTGGGGAGTGCAGTGTGTATATGCTGGGATGGTGTGTGTGGGGAGTGCAGTGTGTATATGCTGGGATGGTGTGTGTGGGGAGTGCAGTGTGTATATGCTGGGATGGTGTGTGTGGGGAGTGCAGTGTGTATATGCTGGGATGGTGTGTGTGGGGAGTGCAGTGTGTATATGCTGGGATGGTGTGTGTGGGGAGTGCAGTGTGTATATGCTGGGATGGTGTGTGTGGGGAGTGCAGTGTGTATATGCTGGGATGGTGTGTGTGGGGAGTGCAGTGTGTATATGCTGGGATGGTGTGTGTGGGGAGTGCAGTGTGTATATGCTGGGATGGTGTGTGTGGGGAGTGCAGTGTGTATATGCTGGGATGGTGTGTGTGGGGAGTGCAGTGTGTATATGCTGGGATGGTGTGTGTGGGGAGTGCAGTGTGTATATGCTGGGATGGTGTGTGTGGGGAGTGCAGTGTGTATATGCTGGGATCGTGTGTGTGGGGAGTGCAGTGTGTATATGCTGGGATGGTGTGTGTGGGGAGTGCAGTGTGTATATGCTGGGATGGTGTGTGTGGGGAGTGCAGTGTGTATATGCTGGGATGGTGTGTGTGGGGAGTGCAGTGTGTATATGCTGGGATGGTGTGTGTGGGGAGTGCAGTGTGTATATGCTGGGATGGTGTGTGTGGGGAGTGCAGTGTGTATATGCTGGGATGGTGTGTGTGGGGAGTGCAGTGTGTATATGCTGGGATGGTGTGTGTGGGGAGTGCAGTGTGTATATGCTGGGATGGTGTGTGTGGGGAGTGCAGTGTGTATATGCTGGGATGGTGTGTGTGGGGAGTGCAGTGTGTATATGCTGGGATGGTGTGTGTGGGGAGTGCAGTGTGTATATGCTGGGATGGTGTGTGTGGGGAGTGCAGTGTGTATATGCTGGGATGGTGTGTGTGGGGAGTGCAGTGTGTATATGCTGGGATGGTGTGTGTGGGGATTGCAGTGTGTATATGCTGGGATGGTGTGTGTGGGGAGTGCAGTGTGAAAATGCTGGGATGGTGTGTGTGGGGAGTGCAGTGTGTATATGCTGGGATGGTGTGTGTGGGGAGTGCAGTGTGTATATGCTGGGATGGTGTGTGTGGGGAGTGCAGTGTGTATATGCTGGGATGGTGTGTGTGGGGAGTGCAGTGTGTATATGCTGGGATGGTGTGTGTGGGGAGTGCAGTGTGTATATGCTGGGATGGTGTGTGTGGGGAGTGCAGTGTGTATATGCTGGGATGGTGTGTGTGGGGAGTGCAGTGTGTATATGCCTGGATGGTGTGTGTGGGGAGTGCAGTGTGTATATGCTGGGATGGTGTGTGTGGGGAGTGCAGTGTGTATATGCTGGGATGGTGTGTGTGGGGAGTGCAGTGTGTATATGCTGGGATGGTGTGTGTGGGGATTGCAGTGTGTATATGCTGGGATGGTGTGTGTGGGGAGTGCAGTGTGTATATGCTGGGATGGTGTGTGTGGGGATTGCAGTGTGTATATGCTGGGATGGTGTGTGTGGGGAGTGCAGTGTGTATATGCTGGGATGGTGTGTGTGGGGAGTGCAGTGTGTATATGCTGGGATGGTGTGTGTGGGGAGTGCAGTGTGTATATGCTGGGATGGTGTGTGTGGGGAGTGCAGTGTGTATATGCTGGGATGGTGTGTGTGGGGAGTGCAGTGTGTATATGCTGGGATGGTGTGTGTGGGGAGTGCAGTGTGTATATGCTGGGATGGTGTGTGTGGGGAGTGCAGTGTGTATATGCTGGGATGGTTGAGTGGGGAGTGCAGTGTGTATATGCTGGGATGGTGTGTGTGGGGAGTGCAGTGTGTATATGCTGGGATGGTGTGTGTGGGGAGTGCAGTGTGTATATGCTGGGATGGTGTGTGTGGGGAGTGCAGTGTGTATATGCTGGGATGGTGTGTGTGGGGAGTGCAGTGTGTATATGCTGGGATGGTGTGTGTGGGGAGTGCAGTGTGTATATGCTGGGATGGTGTGTGTGGGGAGTGCAGTGTGTATATGCTGGGATGGTGTGTGTGGGGATTGCAGTGTGTATATGCTGGGATGGTGTGTGTGGGGAGTGCAGTGTGTATATGCTGGGATGTTGTGTGTGGGGAGTGCAGTGTGTATATGCTGGGATGGTGTGTGTGGGGAGTGCAGTGTGTATATGCTGGGATGGTGTGTGTGGGGAGTGCAGTGTGTATATGCTGGGATGGTGTGTGTGGGGAGTGCAGTGTGTATATGCTGGGATGGTGTGTGTGGGGAGTGCAGTGTGTATATGCTGGGATGGTGTGTGTGGGGAGTGCAGTGTGTATATGCTGGGATGGTGTGTGTGGGGAGTGCAGTGTGTATATGCTGGGATGGTGTGTGTGGGGAGTGCAGTGTGTATATGCTGGGATGGTGTGTGTGGGGAGTGCAGTGTGTATATGCTGGGATGGTGTGTGTGGGGAGTGCAGTGTGTATATGCTGGGATGGTGTGTGTGGGGATTGCAGTGTGTATATGCTGGGATGGTGTGTGTGGGGAGTGCAGTGTGTATATGCTGGGATGGTGTGTGTGGGGATTGCAGTGTGTATATGCTGGGATGGTGTGTGTGGGGAGTGCAGTGTGTATATGCTGGGATGGTGTGTGTGGGGAGTGCAGTGTGTATATGCTGGGATGGTGTGTGTGGGGAGTGCAGTGTGTATATGCTGGGATGGTGTGTGTGGGGAGTGCAGTGTGTATATGCTGGGATGGTGTGTGTGGGGAGTGCAGTGTGTATATGCTGGGATGGTGTGTGTGGGGAGTGCAGTGTGTATATGCTGGGATGGTGTGTGTGGGGAGTGCAGTGTGTATATGCTGGGATGGTGTGTGTGGGGAGTGCAGTGTGTATATGCTGGGATGGTGTGTGTGGGGAGTGTAGTGTGTATTTGCTGGGATGGTGTGTGTGGGGAGTGCAGTGTGTATATGCTGGGATGGTGTGTGTGGGGAGTGCAGTGTGTATATGCTGGGATGGTGTGTGTGGGGAGTGCAGTGTGTATATGCTGGGATGGTGTGTGTGGGGATTGCAGTGTGTATATGCTGGGATGGTGTGTGTGGGGAGTGCAGTGTGTATATGCTGGGATGGTGTGTGTGGGGATTGCAGTGTGTATATGCTGGGATGGTGTGTGTGGGGAGTGCAGTGTGTATATGCTGGGATGGTGTGTGTGGGGAGTGCAGTGTGTATATGCTGGGATGGTGTGTGTGGGGAGTGCAGTGTGTATATGCTGGGATGGTGTGTGTGGGGAGTGCAGTGTGTATATGCTGGGATGGTGTGTGTGGGGAGTGCAGTGTGTATATGCTGGGATGGTGTGTGTGGGGAGTGCAGTGTGTATATGCTGGGATGGTGTGTGTGGGGAGTGCAGTGTGTATATGCTGGGATGGTGTGTGTGGGGAGTGCAGTGTGTATATGCTGGGATGGTGTGTGTGGGGAGTGTAGTGTGTATTTGCTGGGATGGTGTGTGTGGGGAGTGAAGTGTGTATATGCTGGGATGGTGTGTGTGGGGAGTGCAGTGTGTATATGCTGGGATGGTGTGTGTGGGGAGTGCAGTGTGTATATGCTGGAATGGTGTGTGTGGGGAGTGCAGTGTGTATATGCTGGGATGGTGTGTGTGGGGAGTGAAGTGTGTATATGCTGGGATGGTGTGTGTGGGGAGTGCAGTGTGTATATGCTGGGATGGTGTGTGTGGGGAGTGCAGTGTGTATATGCTGGGATGGTGTGTGTGGGGAGTGCAGTGTGTATATGCTGGGATGGTGTGTGTGGGGAGTGAAGTGTGTATATGCTGGGATGGTGTGTGTGGGGAGTGCAGTGTGTATATGCTGGGATGGTGTGTGTGGGGAGTGCAGTGTGTATATGCTGGGATGGTGTGTGTGGGGAGTGCAGTGTGTATATGCTGGGATGGTGTGTGTGGGGAGTGCAGTGTGTATATGCTGGGATGGTGTGTGTAGGGAGTGCAGTGTGTATATGCTGGGATGGTGTGTGTGGGGAGTGCAGTGTGTATATGCTGGGATGGTGTGTGTGGGGATTGCAGTGTGTATATGCTGGGATGGTGTGTGTGGGGAGTGCAGTGTGTATATGCTGGGATGGTGTGTGTGGGGAGTGCAGTGTGTATATGCTGGGATGGTGTGTGTGGGGAGTGCAGTGTGTATATGCTGGGATGGTGTGTGTGGGGAGTGCAGTGTGTATATGCTGGGATGGTGTGTGTGGGGAGTGCAGTGTGTATATGCTGGGATGGTGTGTGTGGGGAGTGCAGTGTGTATATGCTGGGATGGTGTGTGTGGGGAGTGCAGTGTGTATATGCTGGGATGGTGTGTGTGGGGAGTGCAGTGTGTATATGCTGGGATGGTGTGTGTGGGGAGTGTAGTGTGTATTTGCTGGGATGGTGTGTGTGGGGAGTGAAGTGTGTATATGCTGGGATGGTGTGTGTGGGGAGTGCAGTGTGTATATGCTGGGATGGTGTGTGTGGGGAGTGCAGTGTGTATATGCTGGAATGGTGTGTGTGGGGAGTGCAGTGTGTATATGCTGGGATGGTGTGTGTGGGGAGTGAAGTGTGTATATGCTGGGATGGTGTGTGTGGGGAGTGCAGTGTGTATATGCTGGGATGGTGTGTGTGGGGAGTGCAGTGTGTATATGCTGGGATGGTGTGTGTGGGGAGTGCAGTGTGTATATGCTGGGATGGTGTGTGTGGGGAGTGAAGTGTGTATATGCTGGGATGGTGTGTGTGGGGAGTGCAGTGTGTATATGCTGGGATGGTGTGTGTGGGGAGTGCAGTGTGTATATGCTGGGATGGTGTGTGTGGGGAGTGCAGTGTGTATATGCTGGGATGGTGTGTGTGGGGAGTGCAGTGTGTATATGCTGGGATGGTGTGTGTGGGGAGTGCAGTGTGTATATGCTGGGATGGTGTGTGTGGGGAGTGAAGTGTGTATATGCTGGGATGGTGTGTGTGGGGAGTGAAGTGTGTATATGCGGCTGCAGCTTGTCAGCCTCCTGAGTGTCAATCGCGGAACCCGCGAATCCAGCACCGATTCTCATTGGAATCGATTGTGTTCCATGTGGCGCTGGTGTGAGCCCCTTAACAGTAGTGGAATCGGTCCAGGTGTGGCGCTGGTGTTGCTGTCGTGACAGTCCACAAATTCTGCGTTGGCATCAACACTTAGTCCCAGAAACGGAGAATCTCGCCGCACACAATTATAATCTTTATTGCTGTCACAAGTCGGCTTACGTTACCACCACAACGAAGTTACTGTGAAAATCTCCTAGTCGCCACTCCCCGGCGCCTGTTCGGGTACACTGAGGAAGAATTCAGAATGTCCAATTCACTGAACAAGCACGTTATCTGGGACTTGTGGGAGGAAACCGGAGCACCCGGAGGAAACCCACGTAGAAATGGGGAGGACGTGCAGACTCCGCACAGACAGTGACCCAAGCAGAGAATCGAACCTGGGACCCTGGAGCTGTGAAGCAACAGTGCTAACCACTGTGCTACCGTGCTGCCCATGTATTGCATTCGTAGTGAGGAACCTATGTAGATAATTTGAGCGTCATTGCACTTTCTGCGATGGCCACTTTGAAATGTTTTTCAATGTTCGTTCAGATATCTTACGAATAAATTATATTTCTGTGAAAAAATTGACAGATGATGGGGAGATTTATGGAACCTTCTCCTTCCATTAGTTGTTGAATTATCCATCCCAGTTCACGACTGGATGTGGCGGGACTGCAGAACTTTGATCTGAGCTGTTTTCTCCTATTTCACCTGTATTTGGGCCTGTGTTGCAGTTTCACCTGTTTGGCTCCTCATTTCTAGGCCTGTCTGGTGCTGCTCCTGACCTGCTCTCCTGCAATCCTCATTCAATCAGGTTGTCCCCTGACTTGATGATTCTGGTAGAGTGGGGAATATGCTCGACCATGAGGTTACTGATTGTAATTGAATACAATTCTGCTCCAGCTAATAGCCCACAGTGTCCCCTGGATGCCCAGAATAGAGCTGCCAATCTGGCCCGAATCTATCCCGTTAAGCATGGGGGTAGTGTCACACGGTGATGCTCTGTACAAAGGCAGGACTTCATTTCCAGAAGGAATGTTGATGCACGATCAATTACAATTAAATACGAGGTAGTAACATAACTGAAGGCTTTAATAGACTAGAACTGTTCCCCAGCAGCTTCGGTACAGAATGAGGGCTGCTGGGACGGCACCGGTTCTTATACCCCGCCTGTCAGGGCAGAGCTACATACCAAACAGCCAATGGTAAACACCTAGGTTTAACCAATGGTCTTCAGCCTCTCGGGTACTGCAATACCTGATAATACCACAAATGTGTTGTGGTCACTCCTACCAATACTGCTGGGGACAGATTCACCCACAACAGGTAGGTTGGTGGGGACGAGGTCAAAAAGGTTTTTCCCTCGTGTTGGTTCTTTCACCACCTGATACAGGCACAACCTGGCAGGTATGTCCTTCAGGATTCGGTCAGTAGTGGTACCACTGAGTTATCCCTGGTGATAAATGTTGATGTTCCATCACCCAGACTACATTCTGTGCCCTTGTTTCCCTCAAGTGTTTCTTCCCAATGGTGTTCAACATGGAGGAGTCCTGATTCATTAGCTGAACAAGGGGTGGGGAATAGGGGCTAATCATCAGGAGGTTTCCTTGTCCGTGTGGAGAATTCCACCGCTACTTCACTCAAAGCCATTCCACACGGGCAAGCAGGCAGGGCCTGAACATTAAAGATACAGTAAGTGTGGGACTATACTAAAAACGGCTGATATCAGACACGTGGAGAGATGGTGGTCCATGTATTCCATGTTTGTTGTCAAAGCTGAATTTAAAACATTGGTTAACATATTAAATAACCTAAATGTATTGCACGCTTGGAAATCAAACTGATATTCTCATCATTGACAGTGTTTTATGGCTATCTCCTGATGGCAGTAGCACCAGGCCTCATTGCAGCCTTGGTCCAAACATGGACTAAAAAGAGCTGAATTCCAGTGACGAAGTGAGAGTCACCGCCCTGACATTAAGGCAACATTTAACCAAGTACGAAATCAAGAGACCGCAGCAAAATGAAGGCAATGGGAAATCGTCCCACTGGTTGGAGCGTTCCTATTGAGACAGGAACATGGGGTGTAGTTGCTGGAGGCCAAGCATATCCTCCGCAAGCAGGACTTTGCTGCAGGAGTTAGTGTCGTCGGCCCAACCAACTCCATGACCTTCCCTCCACGATAAGGTCAGACGTTTGATAATTGTATCGAGTTTGTGTCGTTCGAGACTCTCAGATACTGAAGTACTTCCTGCCTGGATGCAGAGAAACCCGGACAACATTCAGACTTGAGCTCACAAGTAATAAATAACGTTTGTGCCAAGCAAGTTCTGTCAATAACAAGAGATAATCTAACAATCTGCCCTTGATGTTCATATCCCCACGATCAATAGTCTGGGGGTTATGATTGATCAGGAACTTAACTGATTCAGCCATGTAAACACAGGCCAGAGGCCGGGAATTATGCAGTGACTAATTCACCTCCTGACTTCCCAAAGCCTGTCCATCATCTACAAGGCACAAGTCAGGAGTGTGATGGATACTCCCCACTTGCCTGGATGAGTGAGGCTTCAATAACACTCAAGAAGCTCAACACTATCCAGGACACCACGGCAACATTGTGCACCATCTACAAGATGTACTGTAATGACTCACCACGGCTCCTTTGGCAGCATCTCCCAAACCTGTGACCTGTCCCGCCTACAAGAACAAGGGCAGCAAATACAACAGAACACTGCCACCTGCAAGTTCCCCCTCCAAGCCACACAGCACCCTGACTTGGAACTATATAGTTGTTGCTTCACTGTCACTGGATCAAAACCCCAGAACTCCCTCCCTATCGCCAGATGGACTCCAGCAGTTGAAGAAGGTGCCTCACCATCAGCACCTTCTCAAAGAGGAATACATTTTGATCTTACCAGCAATGCTCACTTCACATGAATGAATTTAAAAAACATCCAAGTCTGTGCTGTCTTCCTCCCCAATGTAATATTGAGTGAAGAGGTGGGTAGGAAGCGACAATGGGACAGGAAGGCTGCTATAAACTAGACTCACACATCAAACACACAGCTCATGATGCAATTGTATTTATTATTGACTGAGAGACTAAGAACAGTCACAGAGGCAGTAACTGTGTCACAAACAAATCAAAAACTGAATCCAGTCCTGGACAGGATCACGGAGCATCACCAGATTCCTCTAGGAACAGGACAGCTTATGGGAGCAAATGAAAGGATATTTGAGACGACAACTTTCATCATTCCAGCCAATTGTTTTCTCTGGAGAAAGAAAGAAAGATTGAATTCAGTGAAGTGAGCAGCTTATTGGCTTATTGTTCTCATTCTTTCTGTTTTGAGAGTGTCAATGATCTTTTCATTTTAACCATCTCTTAATCCATGAGTAACTTTGTAAATAACCTGTCACTGAAACCTGAAAACCTGGCGATATTCAGTGTGGGTTTGGACAGTTCCTGAGTGAAGATGCGGAGTTTACCCTGGGTGGGATTCTCCTGTGTGGGTGGACAGCACGGCCTCACCACCAGGGGTTAAACTGTCTCCTTCCCCATTGCACAGACTTCACACAATTGGAACATTCCCAATTAGAATTCAGCTTTCCGATATCTGTCTGGGTGACGTTATCTTCAATCTGGGAATTGAATCCTGCAGAACGCACAGAGACGGACAATTGAGCAGAAGGAGAAACTTTAGTGTCACTCCCAGTGACCGTTCCTTTATCCACAGCATGTCACCCATGTACTTTCCCCCAGGAAACAGTTTTACCTGGAAGATGACTGCCAGAGGGGCAGGAAGTAGAGATCTGTCAACGTCTAAAACCCAACCACATGGGGCAGCACGGTAGCACAAGTGGCTAGCACTGTGGCTTCACAGCGCCAGGGTCCCAGGTTCCACCCCCCGCTGGGTCACACTGTCTGTGCGGAGTCTCCCCGTGTCTGCGTGGGTTTCCTTCCGGGTGCTCGGGTTTCCTCCCACAGTCCAAAGACGTGCAAGTTAGGTGGATTGGCCATGATAAATTGCCCTTAGTGACCAAAAAAAAATGTTATAAGGGGTTATTGGGTTCCGGGGATAGAGTTGAAGTGAGGGCTTAAGTGGGTCGGTGCAGACTCGATGGGCTGAATGGCCTCCTTCTGCACTGTATGTTCTATGTTCAATGTTCTATGGAGCCCACTCAGAATCTCATCCACTGATCCATTTGTTTGGAATTATTTTCCTCTAAGATACCATTAAACAACAGCAACTTACTGTCTATAATCTGCACACAGTCCTCATTTCCTTCGTTATTGGGTTCACCCGGATACCACTTTGCAAAATCTGTTGGAGAATCATCAATCCAAACATGAATCCCCTCCTGTGGAAATATAAAATCATCTCATTTAAAAATGTATAATTTGTTCACCGTTAAGAATGTGACACAACAATTCAAGAAACCTTACCGTCTTGATGTCGTGCATTCCAATCCAAGTAGTCATATGTTTTTCCTTTACTTTAGGTATCATGCTCAGAATGATGTCATGCTGTTTCTTGCAGTGGATGGAGGCAAGATGGCTGCCTGGAGCCAGGTTTTGACAATGCGCCTTCGAAGAAAAATTGCTCGTTACCTATTTACATTGAACATCTTCAATTGTTTTGTTCCAATATGATTAACGTTGAAACTTTTGCAACATTCTTTTGCAGGATGTGAATACTAAAACTACAACCTCCTGCTATATGTCCATTGTAGGAGCGTTTTCAGAGGTTGAGCATTGAGCTGGCTTTCACGTCGGAGATCTCCCTCTTAACTACGGCTCAGCTGACACTTAGACTCACGGAGACAGCAACTCTGGTAAAGACTTTCTTTATTTGCCAATATACAATGGGAGACCAATTGGGGCATGTGACTCTACCTTTAAGGTTCAATAATTATACAAGTTCCAAACATCAGTAGCCCAGCCTCAGCTGGGCTTGATCCAATCATTGTGGCTATACACTACATACATTGACCAATAAAATTGCTTTTGGGTAACCTGGGGCTGTGTGACCAGCTCGTGCACCTGTGGGGCCTTACTCATGGTGTTCTGATGTTTCCCAGACCCATCTTATCCACTGTCCTTGATGCTTTGTCCTCTTTATCTAACTTCTATCTCTGAATGGTACTTTTGTCTCATTAAGGCTGTTTGGAGCTGGGGTTAAGGAATATCTCTGCCGAGCAGAGTAGCCTGCATTTTGGGTGGATCTGTTCTTCCCAGGAATGATGTTAAGTCTGGTTGGTTTAAAGACCATCATGCTTTGCGTGCAATTCACTATTCCCAGTGCCCACACCCAGAAGTGTGTTGTCTGCTAATCAGCTTTATGTTATTCCGTTACTGATCCTGTCGGCCTTGTTCATTTAACAATCTAAGTATAGAGATGTTGCTGAATTATATAATACTGTGTTCAAACATTTATCAATCTAAGTATAGAGATGTATGCTGAGTTATATACTACAGTGTTCAAACATTTATCAATCTAAGTATAGAGATGTATGTTGAGATATATTACTGTGTTCAAACATTTATCAATCTAAGTATAGAGATGTATGCTGAATTATATAATACTGTGTTCAAACATTCATCAATCTAAGTATAGAGATGTATGCTGAATTATATACTACTGTGTTCAAACATTTATCAATCTAAGTATCGAGATGTATGCTGAGTTATATACTACTGTGTTCAAACATTTATCAATCTACGTATAGAGATGTATGCTGAGTTATATACTACTGTGTTCAAACATTTATCAATCTAAGTATAGAGATGTATGCTGAGTTATATAATACTGTGTTCACACATTTATCAATCTAAGTAGAGAGATGTATGCTGAGTTATATACTACTGTGTTCAAACATTTATCAATCTAAGTATAGAGATGTATGCTGAGTTATATACTACTGTGTTCAAACATTTATCAATCTACGTATAGAGATGTATGCTGAGTAATATACTACTGTGTTCAAACATTTATCAATCTAAGTATAGAGATGTATGCTGAGTTATATAATACTGTGTTCACACATTTATCAATCTAAGTATAGAGATGTATGCTGAGTTATATACTACTGTGTTCAAACATTTATCAATCTAAGCATAGAGATGTATGCTGAGTTATATACTACTGTGTTCACACATTTATCAATCTAAGGTTAGAGATGTATGCTGAATTATATAATACTGTGTTCAAACATTTATCAATCTAAGTATAGAGATGTATGCTGAGTTATATACTACTGTGTTCAAACATTTATCAATCTAAGTACTGAGATGTATGCTGAGTTATATAATACTGTGTTCAAACATTTATCAATCTAAGTATAGAGATGGATGCTGAGTTATATACTCCTGTGTTCAAACATTTATCAATCTAAGTATCGAGATGTATGCTGAGTTATATACTACTGTGTTCAAACATTTATCAATCTAAGTATAGAGATGTATGCTGAGTTATATACTACTGTGTTCAAACATTTATCAATCTAAGTATCGAGATGTATGCTGAGTTATATAATACTGTGTTGAAACATTTATCAATCTAAGTATTGAGATGTATGCTGAGTTATATACTACTGTGTTCAAACATTTATCAATCTAAGTATAGAGATGTATGCTGAGTTATATACTACTGTGTTCAAACATTTATCAATCTAAGTATAGAGATGTATGTGGTGTTGGGTGTTCTGACACACAGATGAGCCAACACAGTTGCATATGGTACAACGCTTCTTTATTTAAACTCACTATTTACAGTTTGGTCTTTGCACTCTGCACGTGGGGGGCTCCCTGCTTGTGGTGTTTCAACAGCTCTTTCTTGTTCCCTTCTCCCCAGACCTGCTGACCTCTAGGTGTCGTGCTCGTGCTTTTTATGTGGTTGGTGTTCTTGTCTGTGATTGGTTGTGGTGTTGTGTACTCTGATTTGCCTGTTAGTGTGTCCATCATGATGTGTGTGTTTGAATATCATGACATCCCCCCTTTTTACAAAGATATGTGCCTACGTGGTGATAAATATGATCGTGACGTGAGTGCATCTAAGAGTGTGTGTGTGTCGTGTGCAGCATGTGTCTATGACGGAACTATGTACATGGGGCGATGTCGTGTGCGTCACATGAATCCAGTTGTACCATAACATAACAGAAATGCGAACGAGAGAAGAAGAAAAAAAATTTGAACAGTTGTCCAGTCAGATGACATCTGGAACGATAAACAACAACAGGTTATCATGTAAAATTGTCCAACTTATTAAACATATGAACTGTATTATAAGTCCATTCTAATGGGTTTGCGACGAATTCGGGTTGACCGCCTCAAGGGTGGATCAAGAACCACCGGCTGCTGTGCAGGCATGGCCATGGGTGGCGATGGAAAGGGCGTGATGTGCAGCAGCTCCACAAAGTCATCCTCGGAAGCCTGTTGAGGATCTGGCGTGCTGTGTGGCTGTGAGCGTGGAAGTCGGCGAAGGGCGCGCCGATTGCGGCGACGCACGGAACCATCCGGCATGCGAACCAGGAACGAGCGGGGAGCCACTTGTCGGAGGACTTCGGCCGGTGCTGACCAGCCACCATACGGTTGATGGACGCGTACTTTGTCTCCGGAGGACAGGGGGGGCAGGTCCGTCGCTCGTGTGTCGTACCGACCTTTCTGGCGATCACGCTGCAGTTGCATGTTCCGAAGAACCGCCTCATGGTCTGTTGTCGGTGCCAGGACGGAAGGTACCGTCGTCCTGAGGGAGCGACCCATTAGTAGCTGCGCTGGCGAGAGGCCCGTGGATAACGGGGCCGATCGATAGGCCAGCAAGGCAAGGTTAAAGTCCGATCCGGCATCAGCCGCCTTGCACAGGAGCCGCTTTGCGATGTGGACACCCTTTTCAGCCTTCCCGTTCGATTGTGGATGCAGAGGGCTGGATGTCACATGAGTGAAACCATATGCTGCGGCAAAGGACGACCATTCACGGCTGGCAAAACAAGGTCCATTGTCTGACATGACAGTCCTTGGAATGCCATGGCGAGCAAACGTTTCCTTGCAGGCCCCAATGACTGCGGACGACGTCAGATCATGGAGAGGCATGACTTCCGGGTAGTTTGAGAAGTAGTCTATAATAACAATGTAATCTCTGCCGAGCGCGTGAAATAGGTCAACACCCACCTTCGCCCAGGGGGACGTCACCATCTCGTGTGGTAGAAGTGTTTCCGGAGGTTGCGCTGGCTGAAACCTCTGACAGGTTGTGCAGTTGAGCACCATGTTGGCTATGTCTTCATTAATACCCGGCCAATATACCGCCTCCCGGGCCCTTCGTCTGCATTTTTCGACGCCCAAGTGGCCTTCGTGTAGTTGACGAAGAATCATCTGGCGCACACTGTGTGGAATAACGATCCTATGCGATTTCATAAGGACCCCGTCTATATTGGTGAGATCATCTCGCACATTATAAAACTGGGGGCACTGCCCTTTTAGCCACCCTTCCGTCATGTGGCGCATCACTCGCTGCAGCAGAGGGTCAGTCGCCGTCTCTGCACGTATGTGGGCCAGACTAGGATCATCAGCTGGCATATTTGCTGCTGTCAGAGTCACGTGTGCCTCAATTTGACGCACGAACCCCTCCGCATCTGGTGGTGTGCTCACTGCTCGGGAAAGAGTGTCCGCCACGATGAGTTCCTTCCCCGGAGTGTAGATCAGTTCAAAATCGTACCTCCTGAGTTTAAGTAAGATGCGCTGGAGGCGAGGAGTCATGTCGTTCAGGTCTTTGTTAATGATGTTGACCAGGGGGCGGTGGTCAGTTTCGACCGTGAATCGTGGCAGGCCATACACATAGTCGTGGAACTTGTCCAGTCCAGTTAACAAGCCCAGGCATTCTTTTTCGATTTGCGCGTAGCGCTGTTCGGTAGGGGTCATGGCTCGTGAGGCATACGCAACCGGGGCCCATGATGACGTGCTGTCTTTTTGCAGGAGTACCGCTCCTATACCAGATTGGCTGGCGTCTGTTGAGATCTTTGTAGGGCGAGTCGTGTCAAAGAAGGCCAGCACTGGTGCCGTGACCAGTTTGTGCTTGAGCTCCTCCCATTCCCGCTGATGCGACTGGTGCCAGTTGAATTCCGTCGATTTTTTTACGAGATGGCGCATGTTTGTTGTATGAGAAGCCAGGTTGGGAATGAACTTCCCAAGGAAGTTGACCATGCCCAGGAATCTTAAGACAGCCTTCTTGTCAGCCGGTCGTGGCATGGCTGTGATGGCGCTAACCTTGTCTGCATCGGGACGGACCCCGGACCTTGAGATGTGGTCCCCGAGGAATTTCAGCTCCGTCTGGCCGAAAGCACACTTCGCACGGTTGAGACGCAGGCCATTTTGCCGTATGCGGGTGAAGACACGTCGAAGACGATGCATGTGTTCCTGCGGAGTGGTGGACCAAATGATGATATCGTCCACATATACACGTACCCCTTCGATGCCTTCCATCATCTGCTCCATAATGCGGTGGAATACTTCAGATGCCGAAATGATGCCGAATGGCATCCGGTTGTAGCAGAATCTGCCAAAAGGGGTGTTGAATGTGCATAGTCTTCGGCTGGCCGGGTCCAGTTTGATCTGCCAGAATCCTTTGGACGCATCCAATTTAGTGAATATGTTGGCTCGCGCCATCTCGCTGGTGAGGTCTTCTCGTTTCGGGATGGGATAGTGTTCCCGCATGATGTTGTTGTTCAGATCTTTTGGATCTATACATATACGGAGCTCGCCAGAGGGCTTCTTTACACAGACCATGGAGCTGACCCATGGCGTGGGCTCCGTGACCTTGGATAGGACCCCTTGGTCCTGAAGAATCTGCAGTTGTGCCTTGAGGCGGTCTTTGAGAGGCGCAGGAACCCTGCGAGGTGCGTGAACGACAGGGATGGCGTCCGGTCTGAGTCGAATCTTGTACGTGTGTGGCAATGTCCCCATGCCTTCAAAAACCTCCTGGTTGTGAGCGAGGAGGGAATGGAGATTCGCGTGGAACTCAGCATCCGGGAAGTCGGATATCTCATCTGGAGAGAGAGACATAATGCGCTGTACCAGGTGAAGGACCTTACACGCTTGTGCGCCCAGTAACGAGTCCTTTGATGAGCCCACAACTTCGAAGGGGAGTGTGGCCGTGTACCTCTTGTGAGTCACCTGTAGCTGGCAAGATCCTATGGACGGGATAACGTTCCCGTTATAGTCAACCATCTTAAGCCGGGATGGTGGGATGGGTGGTTTGACCTTCATGGCCTGGACTGCAGAGTAAGCAATCAGGTTGGCGGATGCGCCGGTGTCCAGACGGAAGGCGACGCGCGATTGGTTGACCGTCAGGGTGGCACACCACTCATCGTCTGGATTGATGGCATTGACCTTGTTGACATCAATGACGGCAACTCGGAAGTCATCCTGGTCATCTGCATCACTTAACTGGAAGTCTTGATGCGTGGGCTGGACGGTCCTGACTCGTGTGCGAGGTTGTCGAGGATGCGCCGGATCCATGGGTTGAGCCGCACGACAGCGGGCTGCGTAGTGGCCCATCATGGCACATCTGTTGCACTGTCGGTTTTTTGCAGGACATTGCCCTTTTAAGTGTAGATCTCCACAATTGCTGCACGTCATGACGTCACGGCGTTCGTTGCGCCACTGTGCATGCGCAGTGCGATCTTGCGGTGGGCGCGCCTGCGCAGTGCGTCCCTCGTTGTGGCCGTTATTTTTGGCGCGCACCTGCGCGGGAGACCGCGAAAAGCGCGGGAAGCGGCCGCTGTCGTCCGGGCCGTGGGGCGGGAAGAAATCGACGGCCTGGATGCGTTCAACGTCGTGGGCGGCCTGGCTTGCCGATTCGACGGCTGGGGACCCCCTCCGTGCCAACTCGGACGCCTGAAATCGGGCAAAACGGCAGGTAGCATTTTCATGGAGGACACAGGCTTCCACAGCAGACGCTAAGGTGAGGCTTTTCATTTTAAAAAGCTGCTGGCGTAGGCCACTAGAGGCAACGCCAAAAACAATCTGGTCCCTGATCATGGACTCTGTAGTGGTGCCGTAACCGCAGGACTGCGCTAGAATCCGGAGGTGCGTCAAAAAGGGTTGAAAAAGCTCCTCCTTACCTTGCAGGCATTGCTGAAAGATGTATCTTTCGAAACTTTCGTTTACTTCAGTTTGAAAGTGCTGGTCCAGTTTGAGGATGACCGTGTCATATTTGGCCTGGTTTTCGCCTTCTTCGAACACCAGTGAGCTAAAGACATCGGTTGGGTACGGGCCTGCGTAGAAGAGGAACATTGCAATCTTCGAATCATCCGAGGCATTCTGTTTTTCGGTGGCACGGATGTACAGGTCAAATCGCTGCCTGTAGAGCTTCCAGTTGGTGCCTAGGTTCCCCGTGACTTGCATCGGCTGCGGTCCGTCGGTGTGGTCCATGTCCAGAATGGCAGGTTAGTAGGCAGGTATCGATCCACTCCTGTACCATGTGGTGTTGGGTGTTCTGACACACAGATGAGCCAACACAGTTGCATATGGTACAACGCTTCTTTATTTAAACTCACTATTTACAGTTTGGTCTTTGCACTCTGCACGTGGGGGGCTCCCTGCTTGTGGTGTTTCAACAGCTCTTTCTTGTTCCCTTCTCCCCAGACCTACTGACCTCCAGGTGTCGTGCTCGTGCTTTTTATGTGGTTGGTGTTCTTGTCTGTGATTGGTTGTGGTGTTGTGTACTCTGATTTGCCTGTTAGTGTGTCCATCATGATGTGTGTGTTTGAATATCATGACAATGTAGGCTGAATTATATACTACTGTGTTCAAACATTTATCAACCTACGTATAGAGATGTATGCTGAGTTATATACTACTGTGTTCAAACATTTATCAATCTAGGTACAGAGATGTCTGCTGAGTTGTATACTACTTTGTTCAAAGATTTATCAATCTAAGTATAGAGATGTATGCTGAGTTATATACTACTGTGTTCAAACATTTATCAATCTAAGCATAGAGATGTATGCTGAGTTATATAATACTGTGTTCAAACATTTATCAATCTAAGTATAGAGATGTATGCTGAGTTATATAATACTGTGTTCAAACATTTATCAACCTAAGCATAGAGATGTATGCTGAGTTATATAATACTGTGTTCAAACATTTATCAATCGAAGTATAGAGATGTATGCTGAGTTATATACTATTGTGTTCAAACATTTATCAATCTAAGCATAGAGATGTATGCTGAGTTATATAATACTGTGTTCAAACATTTATCAATCTACGTATAGAGATGTATGCTGAGTTACATACTACTGTGTTCAAACATTTATCAATCTAAGTATAGAGATGTATGCTGAGTTATATACCACTGTGTTGAAACATTTATCAATCTAAGTATCGAGATGTATGCTGAGTTATATACTCCTGTGTTTAAACATTTATCAATCTAAGTAGAGATGTATGCTGAGTTATATAATACTGTGTTCAAACATTTATCAATCTAAGTATAGAGATGTATGCTGAGTTACATACTACTGTGTTCAAACATTTATCAATCTAAGTATAGAGATGTATGCTGAGTTATATACCACTGTGTTGAAACATTTATCAATCTAAGTATAGAGATGTATGCTGAGTTATATAATACTGTGTTCAAACATTTATCAATCTAAGTACAGAGATGTATGCTGAGTTATATAATACTGTGTTCAAACATTTATCAATCTAAGTATCGAGATGTATGCTGAGTTATATACTCCTGTGTTTAAACATTTATCAATCTAAGTAGCGAGATGTATGCTGAGTTAAATACTACTGTGTTCAAACATTTATCAATCTAAGTATCGAGATGTATGCTGAGTTATATACTCCTGTGTTTAAACATTTATCAATCTAAGTAGCGAGATGTATGCTGAGTTAAATACTACTGTGTTCAAACATTTATCAATCTAAGTATCGAGATGTATGCTGAGTTATATACTACTGTGTTCAAACATTTATCAATCTAAGTATAGAGATGTATGCTGAGTTATATAATACTGTGTTCAAACATTTATCAATCTAAGTATTGAGATGTATGCTGAGTTATATAATACTGTGTTCAAACATTTATCAATCTAAGTACAGAGATGTATGCTGAGTTATATAATACTGTGTTCAAACATTTATCAAACTAAGTATCGAGATGTATGCTTAGTTATATACTCCTGTGTTCAAACATTTATCAATCTAAGTATCGAGATGTATGCTGAGTTATATACTACTGTGTTCAAACATTTATCAATCTAAGTATAGAGATGTATGCTGAATTATATACTACTGTGTTCAAACATTTATCAATCTAAGTATAGAGATGTATGCTGAGTTATATACTACTGTGTTCAAACATTTATCAATCTAAGTATCGAGATGTATGCTGAGTTATATACTACTGTGTTCAAACATTTATCAATCTAAGTATAGAGATGTATGCTGAGTTATATACTACTGTGTTCAAACATTTATCAATCTAAGTATAGAGATGTATGCTGAGTTATATACTATTGTGTTCAAACATTTATCAATCTAAGTATCGAGATGTATGCTGAGTTATATACTACTGTGTTCAAACATTTATCAATCTAAGTATCGAGATGTATGCTGAGTTATATACTACTGTGTTCAAACATTTATCAATCTAAGTATAGAGATGTATGCTGAGTTATATACTACTGTGTTCAAACATTTATCAATCTACGTATAGAGATGTATGCTGAGTTATATACTACTGTGTTCAAACATTTATCAATCTAGGTATAGAGATGTATGCTGAGTTATATACTACTGTGTTCAAACATTTATCAATCTACGTATAGAGATGTATGCTGAGTTATATACTACTGTGTTCAAACATTTATCAATCTAAGTACAGAGATGTATACTGAGTTATATAATACTGTGTTCAAACATGTATCAATCTAAGCATAGAGATGTATGCTGAGTTATATACTACTGTGTTCAAACATTTATCAATCTAGGTATAGAGATGTATGCTGAGTTATATACTACTGTGTTCAAACATTTATCAATCTAAGCATAGAGATGTATGCTGAGTTATATACTACTGTGTTCAAACATTTATCAATCTAAGTATAGTGATGTATGCTGAGTTATATACTACTGTGTTCAAACATTTATCAATCTAGGTATAGAGATGTCTGCTGAGTTATATACTACTTTGTTCAAACATTTATCAATCTAAGTACAGAGATGTATGCTGAGTTATATACTACTGTGTTCAAACATTTATCAATCTAGGTATAGAGATGTATGCTGAGTTATATACTACTGTGTTCAAACATTTATCAATCTAGGTATAGAGATGTATGCTGAGTTATATACTACTGTGTTCAAACATTTATCAATCTACGTATAGAGATGTATGCTGAGTTATATAATACTGTGTTCAAATATTTATCAATCTAAGTATCGAGATGTATGCTGAGTTATATACTCCTGTGTTCAAACATTTATCAATCTAAGTATAGAGATGTATGCTGAGTTATATACTACTGTGTTCAAACATTTATCAATCTAAGTATCGAGATGTATGCTGAGTTATATAATACTGTGTTCAAACATTTATCAATCTAAGTATTGAGATGTATGCTGAGTTATATACTACTGTGTTCAAACATTTATCAATCTAAGTATAGAGATGTATGCTGAGTTATATACTACTGTGTTCAAACATTTATCAATCTAAGTATAGAGATGTATGCTGAATTATATACTACTGTGTTCAAACATTTATCAACCTACGTATAGAGATGTATGCTGAGTTATATACTACAGTGTTCAAACATTTATCAATCTAAGTATAGAGATGTATGCTGAGTTATATACTACTGTGTTCAAACATTTATCAACCTAAGCATAGAGATGTATGCTGAGTTATATAATACTGTGTTCAAACATTTATCAATCGAAGTATAGAGATGTATGCTGAGTTATATACTATTGTGTTCAAACATTTATCAATCTAAGCATAGAGATGTATGCTGAGTTATATAATACTGTGTTCAAACATTTATCAATCTAAGTATAGAGATGTATGCTGAGTTATATACTACTGTGTTCAAACATTTATCAATCTAAGTATAGAGATGTATGCTGAGTTATATACTATTGTGTTCAAACATTTATCAATCTAAGTATCGAGATGTATGCTGAGTTATATACTACTGTGTTCAAACATTTATCAATCTAAGTATCGAGATGTATGCTGAGTTATATACTACTGTGTTCAAACATTTATCAATCAAAGTATAGAGATGTATGCTGAGTTATATACTACTGTGTTCAAACATTTATCAATCTACGTATAGAGATGTATGCTGAGTTATATACTACTTTGTTCAAACATTTATCAATCTAAGTACAGAGATGTATGCTGAGTTATATACTACTGTGTTCAAACATTTATCAATCTAGGTATAGAGATGTATGCTGAGTTATATACTACTGTGTTCAAACATTTATCAATCTAGGTATAGAGATGTATGCTGAGTTATATACTACTGTGTTCAAACATTTATCAATCTACGTATAGAGATGTATGCTGAGTTATATACTACTGTGTTCAAACATTTATCAATCTAAGTACAGAGATGTATACTGAGTTATATAATACTGTGTTCAAACATGTATCAATCTAAGCATAGAGATGTATGCTGAGTTATATACTACTGTGTTCAAACATTTATCAATCTAGGTATAGAGATGTATGCTGAGTTATATACTACTGTGTTCAAACATTTATCAATCTAAGCATAGAGATGTATGCTGAGTTATATACTACTGTGTTCAAACATTTATCAATCTAAGTATAGTGATGTATGCTGAGTTATATACTACTGTGTTCAAACATTTATCAATCTAGGTATAGAGATGTCTGCTGAGTTATATACTACTTTGTTCAAACATTTATCAATCTAAGTACAGAGATGTATGCTGAGTTATATACTACTGTGTTCAAACATTTATCAATCTAGGTATAGAGATGTATGCTGAGTTATATACTACTGTGTTCAAACATTTATCAATCTAGGTATGGAGATGTATGCTGAGTTATATACTACTGTGTTCAAACATTTATCAATCTACGTATAGAGATGTATGCTGAGTTATATAATACTGTGTTCAAATATTTATCAATCTAAGTATCGAGATGTATGCTGAGTTATATACTCCTGTGTTCAAACATTTATCAATCTAAGTATCGAGATGTATGCTGAGTTATATACTACTGTGTTCAAACATTTATCAATCTAAGTATCGAGATGTATGCTGAGTTACATAATACTGTGTTCAAACATTTATCAATCTAAGTATTGAGATGCATGCTGAGTTATATACTACTGCGTTCAAACATTTATCAATCTAAGTATAGAGATGTATGCTGAGTTATATACTACTGTGTTCAAACATTTATCAATCTAAGTATCGAGATGTATGCTGAGTTATATAATACTGTGTTCAAACATTTATCAATCTAAGTATTGAGATGTATGCTGAGTTATATACTACTGTGTTCAAACATTTATCAATCTAAGTATAGAGATGTATGCTGAGTTATATACTACTGTGTTCAAACATTTATCAATCTAAGTATAGAGATGTATGCTGAATTATATACTACTGTGTTCAAACATTTATCAACCTACGTATAGAGATGTATGCTGAGTTATATACTACTGTGTTCAAACATTTATCAATCTAGGTACAGAGATGTCTGCTGAGTTGTATACTACTTTGTTCAAAGATTTATCAATCTAAGTATAGAGATGTATGCTGAGTGATATACTACTGTGTTCAAACATTTATCAATCTAAGCATAGAGATGTATGCTGAGTTATATAATACTGTGTTCAAACATTTATCAATCTAAGTATAGAGATGTATGCTGAGTTATATACTACTGTGTTCAAACATTTATCAACCTAAGCATAGAGATGTATGCTGAGTTATATAATACTGTGTTCAAACATTTATCAATCGAAGTATAGAGATGTATGCTGAGTTATATACTATTGTGTTCAAACATTTATCAATCTAAGCATAGAGATGTATGCTGAGTTATATAATACTGTGTTCAAACATTTATCAATCTAAGTATAGAGATGTATGCTGAGTTACATACTACTGTGTTCAAACATTTATCAATCTAAGTATAGAGATGTATGCTGAGTTATATACCACTGTGTTGAAACATTTATCAATCTAAGTATAGAGATGTATGCTGAGTTACATAATACAGTGTTCAAACATTTATCAATCTAAGTATAGAGATGTATGCTGAGTTATATACTACTGTGTTCAAACATTTATCAATCTAAGTATAGAGATGTATGCTGAGTTATATACCACTGTGTTGAAACATTTATCAATCTAAGTATAGAGATGTATGCTGAGTTATATACTACTGTGTTCAAACATTTATCAATCTAAGTATAGAGATGTATGCTGAGTTATATACCACTGTGTTGAAACATTTATCAATCTAAGTATAGAGATGTATGCTGAGTTATATAATACAGTGTTCAAACATTTATCAATCTAAGTACAGAGATGTATGCTGAGTTATATAATACTGTGTTCAAACATTTATCAATCTAAGTATCGAGATGTATGCTGAGTTATATACTCCTGTGTTTAAACATTTATTAATCTAAGTAGCGAGATGTGTGCTGAGTTAAATACTACTGTGTTCAAACATTTATCAATCTAAGTATCGAGATGTATGCTGAGTTATATAATACTGTGTTCAAACATTTATCAATCTAAGTATTGAGATGTATGCTGAGTTATATACTACTGTGTTCAAACATTTATCAATCTAAGTATAGAGATGTATGCTGTGTTATATATTACTGTGTTCAAACATTTATCAATCTAAGTATAGAGATGTATGCTGAGTTATATACTACTGTGTTCAAACAATTATCAATCTAAGTATAGAGATGTATGCTGAATTATACACTACTGTGTTCAAACATTTATCAATCTAAGTATAGAGATGTATGCTGAGTTATATAATACTGTGTTCAAACATTTATCAATCTAAGTATAGAGATGTATGCTGAATTATACACTACTGTGTTCAAACATTTATCAATCTAAGTATAGAGATGTATGCTGAGTTATATACTCCTGTGTTCAAACATTTATCAATCTAAGTATAGAGATGTATGCTGAATTATATACTACTGTGTTCAAACATTTATCAATCTAAGTATAGAGATGTATGCTGAATTATACACTACTGTGTTCAAACATTTATCAATCTAAGTATAGAGATGTATGCTGAGTTATATAATACTGTGTTCAAACATTTATCAATCTAAGCATAGAGATGTATGCTGAGTTATATACTACTGTGTTCAAACATTTATCAATCTAGGTATAGAGATGTATGCTGAGTTATATACTACTGTGTTCAAACATTTATCAATCTAAGCATAGAGATGTATGCTGAGTTATATACTACTGTGTTCAAACATTTATCAATCTAAGTATAGTGATGTATGCTGAGTTATATACTACTGTGTTCAAACATTTATCAATCTAGGTATAGAGATGTCTGCTGAGTTATATACTACTTTGTTCAAACATTTATCAATCTAAGTACAGAGATGTATGCTGAGTTATATACTACTGTGTTCAAACATTTATCAATCTAGGTATAGAGATGTATGCTGAGTTATATACTACTGTGTTCAAACATTTATCAATCTAGGTATAGAGATGTATGCTGAGTTATATACTACTGTGTTCAAACATTTATCAATCTACGTATAGAGATGTATGCTGAGTTATATAATACTGTGTTCAAATATTTATCAATCTAAGTATCGAGATGTATGCTGAGTTATATACTCCTGTGTTCAAACATTTATCAATATAAGTATCGAGATGTATGCTGAGTTATATACTACTGTGTTCAAACATTTATCAATCTAAGTATCGAGATGTATGCTGAGTTACATAATACTGTGTTCAAACATTTATCAATCTAAGTAATGAGATGCATGCTGAGTTATATACTACTGCGTTCAAACATTTATCAATCTAAGTATAGAGATGTATGCTGAGTTATATACTACTGTGTTCAAACATTTATCAATCTAAGTATCGAGATGTATGCTGAGTTATATAATACTGTGTTCAAACATTTATCAATCTAAGTATTGAGATGTATGCTGAGTTATATACTACTGTGTTCAAACATTTATCAATCTAAGTATAGAGATGTATGCTGAGTTATATACTACTGTGTTCAAACATTTATCAATCTAAGTATAGAGATGTATGCTGAATTATATACTACTGTGTTCAAACATTTATCAACCTACGTATAGAGATGTATGCTGAGTTATATACTACTGTGTTCAAACATTTATCAATCTAGGTACAGAGATGTCTGCTGAGTTGTATACTACTTTGTTCAAAGATTTATCAATCTAAGTATAGAGATGTATGCTGAGTTATATACTACTGTGTTCAAACATTTATCAATCTAAGCATAGAGATGTATGCTGAGTTATATAATACTGTGTTCAAACATTTATCAATCTAAGTATAGAGATGTATGCTGAGTTATATACTACTGTGTTCAAACATTTATCAACCTAAGCATAGAGATGTATGCTGAGTTATATAATACTGTGTTCAAACATTTATCAATCGAAGTATAGAGATGTATGCTGAGTTATATACTATTGTGTTCAAACATTTATCAATCTAAGCATAGAGATGTATGCTGAGTTATATAATACTGTGTTCAAACATTTATCAATCTAAGTATAGAGATGTATGCTGAGTTACATACTACTGTGTTCAAACATTTATCAATCTAAGTATAGAGATGTATGCTGAGTTATATACCACTGTGTTGAAACATTTATCAATCTAAGTATAGAGATGTATGCTGAGTTATATAATACAGTGTTCAAACATTTATCAATCTAAGTATAGAGATGTATGCTGAGTTATATACTACTGTGTTCAAACATTTATCAATCTAAGTATAGAGATGTATGCTGAGTTATATACCACTGTGTTGAAACATTTATCAATCTAAGTATAGAGATGTATGCTGAGTTATATACTACTGTGTTCAAACATTTATCAATCTAAGTATAGAGATGTATGCTGAGTTATATACCACTGTGTTGAAACATTTATCAATCTAAGTATAGAGATGTATGCTGAGTTATATAATACAGTGTTCAAACATTTATCAATCTAAGTACAGAGATGTATGCTGAGTTATATAATACTGTGTTCAAACATTTATCAATCTAAGTATCGAGATGTATGCTGAGTTATATACTCCTGTGTTTAAACATTTATCAATCTAAGTATCGAGATGTACGCTGAGTTATATACTCCTGTGTTCAAACATTTATCAATCTAAGTATAGAGATGTATGCTGAGTTATATACTACTGTGTTCAAACAATTATCAATCTAAGTATAGAGATGTATGCTGAATTATACACTACTGTGTTCAAACATTTATCAATCTAAGTATAGAGATGTATGCTGAGTTATATAATACTGTGTTCAAACATTTATCAATCTAAGTATAGAGATGTATGCTGAATTATACACTACTGTGTTCAAACATTTATCAATCTAAGTATAGAGATGTATGCTGAGTTATATACTCCTGTGTTCAAACATTTATCAATCTAAGTATAGAGATGTATGCTGAATTATATACTACTGTGTTCAAACATTTATCAATCTAAGTATAGAGATGTATGCTGAATTATACACTACTGTGTTCAAACATTTATCAATCTAAGTATAGAGATGTATGCTGAGTTATATAATACTGTGTTCAAACAATTATCAATCTAAGTATAGAGATGTATGCTGAATTATACACTACTGTGTTCAAACATTTATCAATCTAAGTATAGAGATGTATGCTGAGTTATATACCACTGTGTTGAAACATTTATCAATCTAAGTATAGAGATGTATGCTGAGTTATATACTCCTGTGTTCAAACATTTATCAATCTAAGTATTGAGATGTATGCTGAGTTATATACTACTGTGTTCAAACATTTATCAATCTAAGTATAGAGATGTATGCTGAGTTATATACTACTGTGTTCAAACATTTATCAATCGAGGTATAGAGATGTCTGCTGAGTTATATACTACTTTGTTCAAACATTTATCAATCTAAGTACAGAGATGTATGCTGAGTTATATACTACTGTGTTCAAACATTTGTCAATCTACGTATAGAGATGTATGCTGAGTTATATAATACTGTGTTCAAACATTTATCAATCTAAGTATCGAGATGTATGCTGAGTTATATACTCCTGTGTTCAAACATTTATTAATCTAAGTATCGAGATGTATCCTGAGTTATATACTACTGTGTTCAAACATTTATCAATCTAAGTATCGAGATGTATGCTGAGTTACATTATACTGTGTTCAAACATTGATCAATCTAAGTATTGAGATGTATGCTGAGTTATATACTACTGTGTTCAAACATTTATCAATCTAAGTATAGAGATGTATGCTGAGTTATATACAACTGTGTTCAAACATTTATCAATCTAAGTATCGAGATGTATGCTGAGTTATATAATACTGTGTTCAAACATTTATCACTCTAAGTATTGAGATGTATGCTGAGTTATATACTACTGTGTTCAAACATTTATCAATCTAAGTATAGAGATGTATGCTGAGTTATATACTACTGTGTTCAAACATTTATCAATCTAAGCATAGAGATGTATGCTGAATTATATACTACTGTGTTCAAACATTTATCAATCTAAGTATAGAGATGTATGCTGAGTTATATACTACTGTGTTCAAACATTTATCAATCTAAGTATAGAGATGTATGCTGAGTTATATACTACTGTGTTCAAACATTTATCAATCTAAGCATAGAGATGTATGCTGAATTATATACTACTGTGTTCAAACATTTATCAATCTAAGCATAGAGATGTATGCTGAATTATATACTACTGTGTTCAAACATTTATCAATCTACGTATAGAGATGTATGCTGAGTTATATACGACTGTGTTCATTCATTTATCAATCTAGGTACAGAGATGTCTGCTGAGCTATATACTACTTTGTTCAAAGATTTATCAATCTAAGTATAGAGATGTATGCTGAGTTATATACTACTTTGTTCAAACATTTATCAATCGAAGTATAGAGATGTATGCTGAGTTATATACTATTGTGTTCAAACATTTATCAATCTAAGCATAGAAATGTATGCTGAGTTATATAATACTGTGTTTAAACATTTATCAATCTAAGTATAGAGATGTATGCTGAGTTATATACTACTGTGTTCAAACATTTATCAATCTAAGTATAGAGATGTATGCTGAGTTATATACCACTGTGTTGAAACATTTATCAATCTAAGTATAGAGATGTATGCTGAGTTATATAATACTGTGTTCAAACATTTATCAATCTAAGTATTGAGATGTATGCTGAGTTATATAATACTGTGTTCAAACATTTATCAATCTAAGTACAGAGATGTATGCTGAGTTATATAATACTGTGTTCAAACATTTATCAATCTAAGTATCGAGATGTATGCTGAGTTATATACTCCTGTGTTTAAACATTTATCAATCTAAGTAGCGAGATGTATGCTGAGTTAAATACTACTTTGTTCAAACATTTATCAATCTAAGTATAGAGATGTATGCTGAGTTATATAATACTGTGTTCAAACATTTATCAATCTAAGTATAGAGGTGTATACTGAGTTATATACTACTGTCTTCAAACATTTATCAATCTAAGTATAGAGTTGTATGCTGAGTTATATAATACTGTGTTCAAACATTTATCAATCTAAGTATCGAGATGTATGCTGAGTTATATACTACTGTGTTCAAACATTTATCAATCTAAGTATAGAGATGTATGCTGAATTATATACTACTGTGTTCAAACATTTATCAATCTACGTATAGAGATGTATGCTGAGTTATATACTACTGTGTTCAAACATGTATCAATCTAAGTATAGAGATGTATGCTGAGTTATATACTACTGTGTTCAAACGTTTATCAATCTAAGTATAGAGATGTATGCTGAGTTATATACTATTGTGTTCAAACATTTATCAATCTAAGTATAGAGATGTATGCTGAGTTATATACTACTGTGTTCAAACATTTATCAATCTAAGTATAGAGATGTATGCTGAGTTATATACTACTGTGTTCAAACATTTATCAATCTAAGTATAGAGATGTATGCTGAGTTATATACCACTGTGTTGAAACATTTATCAATCTAAGTATAGAGATGTATGCTGAGTTATATAATACTGTGTTCAAACGTTTATCAATTTAAGCACAGAGATGTATGCTGAGTTATATAATACTGTGTTCAAACATTTATCAATCTAAGTATCGAGATGTATGCTGAGTTATATACTCCTGTGTTCAAACATTTATCAATCTAAGTATTGAGATGTATGCTGAGTTATATACTACTGTGTTCAAACATTTATCAAGCTAAGTATAGACATGTATGCTGAATTATATACTACTGTGTTCAAACATTTATCAATCTACGTATAGAGATGTATGCTGAGTTATATACTACTGTGTTCAAACATGTATCAATCTAAGTATAGAGATGTATGCTGAGTTATATACTACTGTGTTCAAACATTTATCAATCTAAGTATAGAGATGTATGCTGAGTTATATACTATTGTGTTCAAACATTTATCAATCTAAGTATAGAGATGTATGCTGAGTTATATACTATTGTGTTCAAACATTTATCAATCTAAGTATAGAGATGTATGCTGAGTTATATACTACTGTGTTCAAACATTTATCAATCTAAGTATAGAGATGTATGCTGAGTTATATACTACTGTGTTCAAACATTTATCAATCTAAGTATAGAGATGTATGCTGAGTTATATACTACTGTGTTCAAACATTTATCAATCTAGGTATAGAGATGTCTGCTGAGTTATATACTACTTTGTTCAAACATTTATCAATCTAAGTACAGAGATGTATGCTGAGTTATATCCTACTGTGTTCAAACATTTATCAATCTACGTATAGAGATGTATGCTGAGTTATATAATACTGTGTTCAAACATTTATCAATCTAAGTATCGAGATGTATGCTGAGTTATATACTCCTGTGTTCAAACATTTATCAATCTAAGTATCGAGATGTATGCTGAGTTATATACTACTGTGTTCAAACATTTATCAATCTAAGTATCGAGATGTATGCTGAGTTACATAATACTGTGTTCAAACATTTATCAATCTAAGTATTGAGATGTATGCTGAGTTGTATACTACTGTGTTCAAACATTTATCAATCTAAGTATCGAGATGTATGCTGAGTTACATAATACTGTGTTCAAACATTTATCAATCTAAGTATTGAGATGTATGCTGAGTTATATACTGCTGTGTTCAAACATTTATCAATCTAAGTATAGAGATGTATGCTGAGTTATATAATACTGTGTTCAAACATTTATCAATCTAAGTATAGAGATGTATGCTGAGTTATATACTACTGTGTTCAAACATTTATCAATCTAAGTATAGAGATGTATGCTGAATTATATACTACTGTGTTCAAACATTTATCAACCTACGTATAGAGATGTATGCTGAGTTATATACTACTGTGTTCATTCATTTATCAATCTAGGTACAGAGATGTCTGCTGAGTTATATACTACTTTGTTCAAAGATTTATCAATCTAAGTATGGAGATGTATGCTGAGTTATATACTACTGTGTTCAAACATTTATCAATCTAAGCATAGAGATGTATGCTGAGTTATATAATACTGTGTTCAAACATTTATCAATCTAAGTATAGAGATGTATGCTGAGTTATATACTACTGTGTTCAAACATTTATCAATCTAAGCATAGAGATGTATGCTGAGTTATATAATACTGTGTTCAAACATTTATCAATCGAAGTAGCGAGATGTATGCTGAGTTAAATACTACTTTGTTCAAACATTTATCAATCTAAGTATAGAGATGTATGCTGAGTTATATACTCCTGTGTTCAAATATTTATCAATCTAAGTATCGAGATGTATGCTGAGTTATATATTACTGTGTTCAAACATTTATCAATCTAAGTATAGAGATGTATGCTGAATTATATACTACTGTGTTCAAACATTTATCAATCTACGTATAGAGATGTATGCTGAGTTATATACTACTGTGTTCAAACATTTATCAATCTAGGTATAGAGATGTCTGCTGAGTTATATACTACTTTGTTCAAACATTTATCAATCTAAGTACAGAGATGTATGCTGAGTTATATACTACTGTGTTCAAACATTTATCAATCTACGTATAGAGATGTATGCTGAGTTAAATAATACTGTGTTCAAACATTTATCAATCTAAGTATCGAGATGTATGCTGAGTTATATACTACTGTGTTCAAACATTTATCAATCTAAGTATCGAGATGTATGCTGAGTTACATAATACTGTGTTCAAACATTTATCAATCTAAGTATTGAGATGTATGCTGAGTTATATACTGCTGTGTTCAAACATTTATCAATCTAAGTATAGAGATGTATGCTGAGTTATATAATACTGTGTTCAAACATTTATCAATCTAAGTATTGAGATGTATGCTGAGTTATATACTACTGTGTTCAAACATTTATCAATCTAAGTATAGAGATGTATGCTGAGTTATATACTACTGTGTTCAAACATTTATCAATCTAAGTATAGAGATGTATGCTGAATTATATACTACTGTGTTCAAACATTTATCAACCTACGTATAGAGATGTATGCTGAGTTATATACTACTGTGTTCAAACATTTATCAATCTAGGTACAGAGATGTATGCTGAGTTATATACGACTGTGTTCAAACATTTATCAATCTAAGTATAGAGATGTCTGCTGAGTTATATACTACTTTGTTCAAAGATTTATCAATCTAAGTATAGAGATGTATGCTGAATTATATAATACTGTGTTCAAACATTTATCAATCTAAGTATAGAGATGTATGCTGAGTTATATACTACTGTGTTCAAACATTTATCAATCTAAGTATAGAGATGTATGCTGAATTATATCCTACTGTGTTCAAACATTTATCTATCTAAGCATAGAGATGTATGCTGAATTATATACTACTGTGTTCAAACATTTATCAATCTAAGTATAGAGATGTATGCTGAGTTATATACTCCTGTGTTCAAACATTTATCAATCTAAGTATCGAGATGTATGCTGAGTTATATACTACTGTGTTCAAACATTTATCAATCTAAGTATCGAGATGTTGCTGAGTAATATAATACTGTGTTCAAACATTTATCAATCTAAGTATAGAGATGTCTGCTGAGTTATATACTACTTTGTTCAAACATTTATCAATCTAAGTACAGAGATGTATGCTAAGTTATATACGACTGTGTTCACACATTTATCAATCTACGTATAGAGATGTATGCTGAGTTATATAATACTGTGTTCAAACATTTATCAATCTAAGTATAGAGATGTATGCTGAGTTATATACTACTGTGTTCAAACATTTAGCAATCTAAGTATCGAGATGTATGCTGAGTTATATAATACTGTGTTCAAACATTTATCACTCTAAGTATTGAGATGTATGCTGAGTTATATACTACTGTGTTCAAACATTTATCAATCTAAGTATAGAGATGTATGCTGAGTTATATACTACTGTGTTCAAACATTTATCAATCTAAGTATAGAGATGTATGCTGAGTTATATACTACTGTGTTCAAACATTTATCAATCTAAGCATAGAGATGTATGCTGAATTATATACTACTGTGTTCAAACATTTATCAATCTAAGCATAGAGATGTATGCTGAATTATATACTACTGTGTTCAAACATTTATCAATCTACGTATAGAGATGTATGCTGAGTTATATACGACTGTGTTCATTCATTTATCAATCTAGGTACAGAGATGTCTGCTGAGCTATATACTACTTTGTTCAAAGATTTATCAATCTAAGTATAGAGATGTATGCTGAGTTATATACTACTTTGTTCAAACATTTATCAATCGAAGTATAGAGATGTATGCTGAGTTATATACTATTGTGTTCAAACATTTATCAATCTAAGCATAGAAATGTATGCTGAGTTATATAATACTGTGTTTAAACATTTATCAATCTAAGTATAGAGATGTATGCTGAGTTATATACTACTGTGTTCAAACATTTATCAATCTAAGTATAGAGATGTATGCTGAGTTATATACCACTGTGTTGAAACATTTATCAATCTAAGTATAGAGATGTATGCTGAGTTATATAATACTGTGTTCAAACATTTATCAATCTAAGTATTGAGATGTATGCTGAGTTATATAATACTGTGTTCAAACATTTATCAATCTAAGTACAGAGATGTATGCTGAGTTATATAATACTGTGTTCAAACATTTATCAATCTAAGTATCGAGATGTATGCTGAGTTATATACTCCTGTGTTTAAACATTTATCAATCTAAGTAGCGAGATGTATGCTGAGTTAAATACTACTTTGTTCAAACATTTATCAATCTAAGTATAGAGATGTATGCTGAGTTATATAATACTGTGTTCAAACATTTATCAATCTAAGTATAGAGGTGTATACTGAGTTATATACTACTGTCTTCAAACATTTATCAATCTCAGTATAGAGTTGTATGCTGAGTTATATAATACTGTGTTCAAACATTTATCAATCTAAGTATCGAGATGTATGCTGAGTTATATACTACTGTGTTCAAACATTTATCAATCTAAGTATAGAGATGTATGCTGAATTATATACTACTGTGTTCAAACATTTATCAATCTACGTATAGAGATGTATGCTGAGTTATATACTACTGTGTTCAAACATGTATCAATCTAAGTATAGAGATGTATGCTGAGTTATATACTACTGTGTTCAAACATTTATCAATCTAAGTATAGAGATGTATGCTGAGTTATATACTATTGTGTTCAAACATTTATCAATCTAAGTATAGAGATGTATGCTGAGTTATATACTACTGTGTTCAAACATTTATCAATCTAAGTATAGAGATGTATGCTGAGTTATATACTACTGTGTTCAAACATTTATCAATCTAAGTATAGAGATGTATGCTGAGTTATATACCACTGTGTTGAAACATTTATCAATCTAAGTATAGAGATGTATGCTGAGTTATATAATACTGTGTTCAAACGTTTATCAATTTAAGCACAGAGATGTATGCTGAGTTATATAATACTGTGTTCAAACATTTATCAATCTAAGTATCGAGATGTATGCTGAGTTATATACTCCTGTGTTCAAACATTTATCAATCTAAGTATTGAGATGTATGCTGAGTTATATACTACTGTGTTCAAACATTTATCAAGCTAAGTATAGACATGTATGCTGAATTATATACTACTGTGTTCAAACATTTATCAATCTACGTATAGAGATGTATGCTGAGTTATATACTACTGTGTTCAAACATGTATCAATCTAAGTATAGAGATGTATGCTGAGTTATATACTACTGTGTTCAAACATTTATCAATCTAAGTATAGAGATGTGTGCTGAGTTATATACTATTGTGTTCAAACATTTATCAATCTAAGTATAGAGATGTATGCTGAGTTATATACTATTGTGTTCAAACATTTATCAATCTAAGTATAGAGATGTATGCTGAGTTATATACTACTGTGTTCAAACATTTATCAATCTAAGTATAGAGATGTATGCTGACTTATATACTACTGTGTTCAAACATTTATCAATCTAAGTATAGAGATGTATGCTGAGTTATATACTACTGTGTTCAAACATTTATCAATCTAGGTATAGAGATGTCTGCTGAGTTATATACTACTTTGTTCAAACATTTATCAATCTAAGTACAGAGATGTATGCTGAGTTATATCCTACTGTGTTCAAACATTTATCAATCTACGTATAGAGATGTATGCTGAGTTATATAATACTGTGTTCAAACATTTATCAATCTAAGTATCGAGATGTATGCTGAGTTATATACTCCTGTGTTCAAACATTTATCAATCTAAGTATCGAGATGTATGCTGAGTTATATACTACTGTGTTCAAACATTTATCAATCTAAGTATCGAGATGTATGCTGAGTTACATAATACTGTGTTCAAACATTTATCAATCTAAGTATTGAGATGTATGCTGAGTTGTATACTACTGTGTTCAAACATTTATCAATCTAAGTATCGAGATGTATGCTGAGTTACATAATACTGTGTTCAAACATTTATCAATCTAAGTATTGAGATGTATGCTGAGTTATATACTGCTGTGTTCAAACATTTATCAATCTAAGTATAGAGATGTATGCTGAGTTATATAATACTGTGTTCAAACATTTATCAATCTAAGTATAGAGATGTATGCTGAGTTATATACTACTGTGTTCAAACATTTATTAATCTAAGTATAGAGATGTATGCTGAATTATATACTACTGTGTTCAAACATTTATCAACCTACGTATAGAGATGTATGCTGAGTTATATACTACTGTGTTCAAACATTTATCAATCTAGGTATAGAGATGTCTGCTGAGTTATATACTACTTTGTTCAAACATTTATCAATCTAAGTACAGAGATGTATGCTGAGTTATATACTACTGTGTTCAAACATTTATCAATCTACGTATAGAGATGTATGCTGAGTTAAATAATACTGTGTTCAAACATTTATCAATCTAAGTATCGAGATGTATGCTGAGTTATATACTACTGTGTTCAAACATTTATCAATCTAAGTATCGAGATGTATGCTGAGTTACATAATACTGTGTTCAAACATTTATCAATCTAAGTATTGAGATGTATGCTGAGTTATATACTGCTGTGTTCAAACATTTATCAATCTAAGTATAGAGATGTATGCTGAGTTATATAATACTGTGTTCAAACATTTATCAATCTAAGTATTGAGATGTATGCTGAGTTATATACTACTGTGTTCAAACATTTATCAATCTAAGTATAGAGATGTATGCTGAGTTATATACTACTGTGTTCAAACATTTATCAATCTAAGTATAGAGATGTATGCTGAATTATATACTACTGTGTTCAAACATCTATCAACCTACGTATAGAGATGTATGCTGAGTTATATACTACTGTGTTCAAACATTTATCAATCTAGGTACAGAGATGTATGCTGAGTTATATACTACTGTGTTCAAACATTTATCAATCTAAGTATAGAGATGTCTGCTGAGTTATATACTACTTTGTTCAAAGATTTATCAATCTAAGTATAGAGATGTATGCTGAATTATATAATACTGTGTTCAAACATTTATCAATCTAAGTATAGAGATGTATGCTGAGTTATATACTACTGTGTTCAAACATTTATCAATCTAAGTATAGAGATGTATGCTGAATTATATACTACTGTGTTCAAACATTTATCTATCTAAGCATAGAGATGTATGCTGAATTATATACTACTGTGTTCAAACATTTATCAATCTAAGTATAGAGATGTATGCTGAGTTATATACTCCTGTGTTCAAACATTTATCAATCTAAGTATCGAGATGTATGCTGAGTTATATACTACTGTGTTCAAACATTTATCAATCTAAGTATCGAGATGTTGCTGAGTAATATAATACTGTGTTCAAACATTTATCAATCTAAGTATAGAGATGTCTGCTGAGTTATATACTACTTTGTTCAAACATTTATCAATCTAAGTACAGAGATGTATGCTGAGTTATATACGAGTGTGTTCACACATTTATCAATCTACGTATAGAGATGTATGCTGAGTTATATAATACTGTGTTCAAACATTTATCAATCTAAGTATCGAGATGTATGCTGAGTTATATACTCCTGTGTTTAAACATTTATCAATCTAAGTAGCGAGATGTATGCTGAGTTAAATACTACTTTGTTCAAACATTTATCAATCTAAGTATAGAGATGTATGCTGAGTTATATAATACTGTGTTCAAACATTTATCAATCTAAGTATAGAGGTGTATACTGAGTTATATACTACTGTCTTCAAACATTTATCAATCTAAGTATAGAGTTGTATGCTGAGTTATATAATACTGTGTTCAAACATTTATCAATCTAAGTATCGAGATGTATGCTGAGTGAAAAACTACTGTGTTCAAACATTTATCAATCTAAGTATAGAGATGTATGCTGAATTATATACTACTGTGTTCAAACATTTATCAATCTACGTATAGAGATGTATGCTGAGTTATATACTACTGTGTTCAAACATGTATCAATCTAAGTATAGAGATGTATGCTGAGTTATATACTACTGTGTTCAAACATTTATCAATCTAAGTATAGAGATGTATGCTGAGTTATATGCTATTGTGTTCAAACATTTATCAATCTAAGTATAGAGATGTATGCTGAGTTATATACTACTGTGTTCAAACATTTATCAATCTAAGTATAGAGATGTATGCTGAGTTATATACTACTGTGTTCAAACATTTATCAATCTAAGTATAGAGATGTATGCTGAGTTATATACCACTGTGTTGAAACATTTATCAATCTAAGTATAGAGATGTATGCTGAGTTATATAATACTGTGTTCAAACGTTTATCAATTTAAGCACAGAGATGTATGCTGAGTTATATAATACTGTGTTCAAACATTTATCAATCTAAGTATCGAGATGTATGCTGAGTTATATACTCCTGTGTTCAAACATTTATCAATCTAAGTATTGAGATGTATGCTGAGTTATATACTACTGTGTTCAAACATTTATCAAGCTAAGTATAGACATGTATGCTGAATTATATACTACTGTGTTCAAACATTTATCAATCTACGTATAGAGATGTATGCTGAGTTATATACTACTGTGTTCAAACATGTATCAATCTAAGTATAGAGATGTATGCTGAGTTATATACTACTGTGTTCAAACATTTATCAATCTAAGTATAGAGATGTATGCTGAGTTATATACTATTGTGTTCAAACATTTATCAATCTAAGTATAGAGATGTATGCTGAGTTATATACTATTGTGTTCAAACATTTATCAATCTAAGTATAGAGATGTATGCTGAGTTATATACTACTGTGTTCAAACATTTATCAATCTAAGTATAGAGATGTATGCTGAGTTATATACTACTGTGTTCAAACATTTATCAATCTAAGTATAGAGATGTATGCTGAGTTATATACTACTGTGTTCAAACATTTATCAATCTAGGTATAGAGATGTCTGCTGAGTTATATACTACTTTGTTCAAACATTTATCAATCTAAGTACAGAGATGTATGCTGAGTTATATCCTACTGTGTTCAAACATTTATCAATCTACGTATAGAGATGTATGCTGAGTTATATAATACTGTGTTCAAACATTTATCAATCTAAGTATCGAGATGTATGCTGAGTTATATACTCCTGTGTTCAAACATTTATCAATCTAAGTATCGAGATGTATGCTGAGTTATATACTACTGTGTTCAAACATTTATCAATCTAAGTATCGAGATGTATGCTGAGTTACATAATACTGTGTTCAAACATTTATCAATCTAAGTATTGAGATGTATGCTGAGTTGTATACTACTGTGTTCAAACATTTATCAATCTAAGTATCGAGATGTATGCTGAGTTACATAATACTGTGTTCAAACATTTATCAATCTAAGTATTGAGATGTATGCTGAGTTATATACTGCTGTGTTCAAACATTTATCAATCTAAGTATAGAGATGTATGCTGAGTTATATAATACTGTGTTCAAACATTTATCAATCTAAGTATAGAGATGTATGCTGAGTTATATACTCCTGTGTTCAAACATTTATCAATCTAAGTATAGAGATGTATGCTGAATTATATACTACTGTGTTCAAACATTTATCAACCTACGTATAGAGATGTATGCTGAGTTATATACTACTGTGTTCATTCATTTATCAATCTAGGTACAGAGATGTCTGCTGAGTTATATACTACTTTGTTCAAAGATTTATCAATCTAAGTATAGAGATGTATGCTGAGTTATATACTACTGTGTTCAAACATTTATCAATCTAAGCATAGAGATGTATGCTGAGTTATATAATACTGTGTTCAAACATTTATCAATCTAAGTATAGAGATGTATGCTGAGTTATATACTACTGTGTTCAAACATTTATCAATCTAAGCATAGAGATGTATGCTGAGTTATATAATACTGTGTTCAAACATTTATCAATCGAAGTAGCGAGATGTATGCTGAGTTAAATACTACTTTGTTCAAACATTTATCAATCTAAGTATAGAGATGTATGCTGAGTTATATACTCCTGTGTTCAAATATTTATCAATCTAAGTATCGAGATGTATGCTGAGTTATATACTACTGTGTTCAAACATTTATCAATCTAAGTATTGAGATGTATGCTGAGTTATATACTACTGTGTTCAAACATTTATCAATCTAAGTATAGAGATGTATGCTGAGTTATATACTACTGTGTTCAAACATTTATCAATCTAAGTATAGAGATGTATGCTGAGTTATATACTACTGTGTTCAAACATTTATCAATCTAAGCATAGAGATGTATGCTGAATTATATACTACTGTGTTCAAACATTTATCAATCTAAGCATAGAGATGTATGCTGAATTATATACTACTGTGTTCAAACATTTATCAATCTACGTATAGAGATGTATGCTGAGTTATATACGACTGTGTTCATTCATTTATCAATCTAGGTACAGAGATGTCTGCTGAGCTATATACTACTTTGTTCAAAGATTTATCAATCTAAGTATAGAGATGTATGCTGAGTTATATACTACTTTGTTCAAACATTTATCAATCGAAGTATAGAGATGTATGCTGAGTTATATACTATTGTGTTCAAACATTTATCAATCTAAGCATAGAAATGTATGCTGAGTTATATAATACTGTGTTTAAACATTTATCAATCTAAGTATAGAGATGTATGCTGAGTTATATACTACTGTGTTCAAACATTTATCAATCTAAGTATAGAGATGTATGCTGAGTTATATACCACTGTGTTGAAACATTTATCAATCTAAGTATAGAGATGTATGCTGAGTTATATAATACTGTGTTCAAACATTTATCAATCTAAGTATTGAGATGTATGCTGAGTTATATAATACTGTGTTCAAACATTTATCAATCTAAGTACAGAGATGTATGCTGAGTTATATAATACTGTGTTCAAACATTTATCAATCTAAGTATCGAGATGTATGCTGAGTTATATACTCCTGTGTTTAAACATTTATCAATCTAAGTAGCGAGATGTATGCTGAGTTAAATACTACTTTGTTCAAACATTTATCAATCTAAGTATAGAGATGTATGCTGAGTTATATAATACTGTGTTCAAACATTTATCAATCTAAGTATAGAGGTGTATACTGAGTTATATACTACTGTCTTCAAACATTTATCAATCTAAGTATAGAGTTGTATGCTGAGTTATATAATACTGTGTTCAAACATTTATCAATCTAAGTATCGAGATGTATGCTGAGTTATATACTACTGTGTTCAAACATTTATCAATCTAAGTATAGAGATGTATGCTGAATTATATACTACTGTGTTCAAACATTTATCAATCTACGTATAGAGATGTATGCTGAGTTATATACTACTGTGTTCAAACATGTATCAATCTAAGTATAGAGATGTATGCTGAGTTATATACTACTGTGTTCAAACATTTATCAATCTAAGTATAGAGATGTATGCTGAGTTATATACTATTGTGTTCAAACATTTATCAATCTAAGTATAGAGATGTATGCTGAGTTATATACTACTGTGTTCAAACATTTATCAATCTAAGTATAGAGATGTATGCTGAGTTATATACTACTGTGTTCAAACATTTATCAATCTAAGTATAGAGATGTATGCTGAGTTATATACCACTGTGTTGAAACATTTATCAATCTAAGTATAGAGATGTATGCTGAGTTATATAATACTGTGTTCAAACGTTTATCAATTTAAGCACAGAGATGTATGCTGAGTTATATAATACTGTGTTCAAACATTTATCAATCTAAGTATCGAGATGTATGCTGAGTTATATACTCCTGTGTTCAAACATTTATCAATCTAAGTATTGAGATGTATGCTGAGTTATATACTACTGTGTTCAAACATTTATCAAGCTAAGTATAGACATGTATGCTGAATTATATACTACTGAATTCAATCATTTATCAATCTAAGTATAGAGATGTATGCTGAGTTATATACTACTGTGTTCAAACATGTATCAATCTAAGTATAGAGATGTATGCTGAGTTATATACTACTGTGTTCAAACATTTATCAATCTAAGTATAGAGATGTATGCTGAGTTATATACTATTGTGTTCAAACATTTATCAATCTAAGTATAGAGATGTATGCTGAGTTATATACTATTGTGTTCAAACATTTATCAATCTAAGTATAGAGATGTATGCTGAGTTATATACTACTGTGTTCAAACATTTATCAATCTAAGTATAGAGATGTATGCTGAGTTATATACTACTGTGTTCAAACATTTATCAATCTAAGTATAGAGATGTATGCTGAGTTATATACTACTGTGTTCAAACATTTATCAATCTAGGTATAGAGATGTCTGCTGAGTTATATACTACTTTGTTCAAACATTTATCAATCTAAGTACAGAGATGTATGCTGAGTTATATCCTACTGTGTTCAAACATTTATCAATCTACGTATAGAGATGTATGCTGAGTTATATAATACTGTGTTCAAACATTTATCAATCTAAGTATCGAGATGTATGCTGAGTTATATACTCCTGTGTTCAAACATTTATCAATCTAAGTATCGAGATGTATGCTGAGTTATATACTACTGTGTTCAAACATTTATCAATCTAAGTATCGAGATGTATGCTGAGTTACATAATACTGTGTTCAAACATTTATCAATCTAAGTATTGAGATGTATGCTGAGTTGTATACTACTGTGTTCAAACATTTATCAATCTAAGTATCGAGATGTATGCTGAGTTACATAATACTGTGTTCAAACATTTATCAATCTAAGTATTGAGATGTATGCTGAGTTATATACTGCTGTGTTCAAACATTTATCAATCTAAGTATAGAGATGTATGCTGAGTTATATAATACTGTGTTCAAACATTTATCAATCTAAGTATAGAGATGTATGCTGAGTTATATACTACTGTGTTCAAACATTTATTAATCTAAGTATAGAGATGTATGCTGAATTATATACTACTGTGTTCAAACATTTATCAACCTACGTATAGAGATGTATGCTGATTTATATACTACTGTGTTCATTCATTTATCAATCTAGGTACAGAGATGTCTGCTGAGTTATATACTACTTTGTTCAAAGATTTATCAATCTAAGTATAGAGATGTATGCTGAGTTATATACTACTGTGTTCAAACATTTATCAATCTAAGTATAGAGATGTCTGCTGAGTTATATACTACTTTGTTCAAAGATTTATCAATCTAAGTATAGAGATGTATGCTGAATTATATAATACTGTGTTCAAACATTTATCAATCTAAGTATAGAGATGTATGCTGAGTTATATACTACTGTGTTCAAACATTTATCAATCTAAGTATAGAGATGTATGCTGAATTATATACTACTGTGTTCAAACATTTATCTATCTAAGCATAGAGATGTATGCTGAATTATATACTACTGTGTTCAAACATTTATCAATCTAAGTATAGAGATGTATGCTGAGTTATATACTCCTGTGTTCAAACATTTATCAATCTAAGTATCGAGATGTATGCTGAGTTATATAATACTGTGTTCAAACATTTATCAATCTAAGTATCGAGATGTTGCTGAGTTATATAATACTGTGTTCAAACATTTATCAATCTAAGTATAGAGATGTCTGCTGAGTTATATACTACTTTGTTCAAACATTTATCAATCTAAGTACAGAGATGTATGCTGAGTTATATACGACTGTGTTCACACATTTATCAATCTACGTATAGAGATGTATGCTGAGTTATATAATACTGTGTTCAAACATTTATCAATCTAAGTATCGAGATGTATGCTGAGTTATATACTCCTGTGTTCAAACATTTATCGATCTAAGTATCGAGATGTATGCTGAGTTATATAATACTGTGTTCAAACATTTATCAATCTAAGTATCGAGATGTATGCTGAGTTACATAATACTGTGTTCAAACATTTATCAATCTAAGTATTGAGATGTATGCTGAATTATATACTACTATGTTCAAACATTTATCAATCTAAGTATAGAGATGTATGCTGAGTTATATACTACTGTGTTCAAACATTTATCAATGTAAGTATCGAGATGTATGCTGAGTTATATACTACTGTGTTCAAACATTTATCAATCTAAGTATAGAGATGTGTGCTGAGTTATATACTACTGTGTTCAAACATTTATCAATCTAAGTATAGAGATGTATGCTGAGTTATATACGACTGTGTTCAAACATTTATCAATCTAAGTATAGAGATGTATGCTGAATTATATACTACTGTGTTCAAACATTTATCAACCTACGTATAGAGATGTATGCTGAGTTATATACTACTGTGTTCAAACATTTATCAATCTAGGTACAGAGATGTCTGCTGAGTTATATACTACTTTGTTCAAAGATTTATCAATCTAAGTATAGAGATGTATGCTGAGTTATATACTACTGTGTTCAAACATTTATCAATCTAAGTATAGAGATGTATGCTGAATTATATAATACTGTGTTCAAACATTTATCAATCTAAGTATAGAGATGTATGCTGAGTTATATACTACTGTGTTCAAACATTTATCAATCTAAGTATAGAGATGTATGCTGAGTTATATACTACTGTGTTCAAACATTTATCAATCTAAGTATCGAGATGTATGCTGAGTTATATACTCCTGTGTTCAAAGATTTATCAATCTCAGTATCGAGATGTATGCGGAGTTATATACTACTGTGTTCAAACATTTATCAATCTAAGTATCGAGATGTTGCTGAGTTATATAATACTGTGTTCTAACATTTATCAATCTAAGTATCGAGATGTACGCTGAGTTATATACTCCTGTGTTCAAACATTTATCAATCTCAGTATCGAGATGTATGCTGAGTTATATACTACTGTGTTCAAACATTTACCTATCTAAGTATAGAGATGTATGCTGAATTATATACTACTGTGTTCAAACATTTATCAATCTAAGTATAGAGATGTATGCTGAGTTATATACTCCTGTGTTCAAACATTTATCAATCTAAGTATCGAGATGTATGCTGAGTTATATCATACTGTCTTCAAACATTTATCAATCTAAGTATAGAGATGTATGCTGAGTTACATACTACTGTGTTCAAACATTTATCAATCTAAGTATAGAGATGTATGCTGAATTATATACTACTGTGTTCAAACATTTATCAATCTAAGCATAGAGATGTATGCTGAATTATATACTACTGTGTTCAAACATTTATCAATCTACGTATAGAGATGTATGCTGAGTTATATACGACTGTGTTCATTCATTTATCAATCTAGGTACAGAGATGTCTGCTGAGCTATATACTACTTTGTTCAAAGATTTATCAATCTAAGTATAGAGATGTATGCTGAGTTATATACTACTTTGTTCAAACATTTATCAATCGAAGTATAGAGATGTATGCTGAGTTATATACTATTGTGTTCAAACATTTATCAATCTAAGCATAGAAATGTATGCTGAGTTATATAATACTGTGTTTAAACATTTATCAATCTAAGTATAGAGATGTATGCTGAGTTATATACTACTGTGTTCAAACATTTATCAATCTAAGTATAGAGATGTATGCTGAGTTATATACCACTGTGTTGAAACATTTATCAATCTAAGTATAGAGATGTATGCTGAGTTATATAATACTGTGTTCAAACATTTATCAATCTAAGTATTGAGATGTATGCTGAGTTATATAATACTGTGTTCAAACATTTATCAATCTAAGTACAGAGATGTATGCTGAGTTATATAATACTGTGTTCAAACATTTATCAATCTAAGTATCGAGATGTATGCTGAGTTATATACTCCTGTGTTTAAACATTTATCAATCTAAGTAGCGAGATGTATGCTGAGTTAAATACTACTTTGTTCAAACATTTATCAATCTAAGTATAGAGATGTATGCTGAGTTATATAATACTGTGTTCAAACATTTATCAATCTAAGTATCGAGGTGTATACTGAGTTATATACTACTGTCTTCAAACATTTATCAATCTAAGTATAGAGTTGTATGCTGAGTTATATAATACTGTGTTCAAACATTTATCAATCTAAGTATCGAGATGTATGCTGAGTTATATACTACTGTGTTCAAACATTTATCAATCTAAGTATAGAGATGTATGCTGAATTATATACTACTGTGTTCAAACATTTATCAATCTACGTATAGAGATGTATGCTGAGTTATATACTACTGTGTTCAAACATGTATCAATCTAAGTATAGAGATGTATGCTGAGTTATATACTACTGTGTTCAAACATTTATCAATCTAAGTATAGAGATGTATGCTGAGTTATATACTATTGTGTTCAAACATTTATCAATCTAAGTATAGAGATGTATGCTGAGTTATATACTACTGTGTTCAAACATTTATCAATCTAAGTATAGAGATGTATGCTGAGTTATATACTACTGTGTTCAAACATTTATCAATCTAAGTATAGAGATGTATGCTGAGTTATATACCACTGTGTTGAAACATTTATCAATCTAAGTATAGAGATGTATGCTGAGTTATATAATACTGTGTTCAAACGTTTATCAATTTAAGCACAGAGATGTATGCTGAGTTATATAATACTGTGTTCAAACATTTATCAATCTAAGTATCGAGATGTATGCTGAGTTATATACTCCTGTGTTCAAACATTTATCAATCTAAGTATTGAGATGTATGCTGAGTTATATACTACTGTGTTCAAACATTTATCAAGCTAAGTATAGACATGTATGCTGAATTATATACTACTGTGTTCAAACATTTATCAATCTATGTATAGAGATGTATGCTGAGTTATATACTACTGTGTTCAAACATGTATCAATCTAAGTATAGAGATGTATGCTGAGTTATATACTACTGTGTTCAAACATTTATCAATCTAAGTATAGAGATGTATGCTGAGTTATATACTATTGTGTTCAAACATTTATCAATCTAAGTATAGAGATGTATGCTGAGTTATATACTATTGTGTTCAAACATTTATCAATCTAAGTATAGAGATGTATGCTGAGTTATATACTACTGTGTTCAAACATTTATCAATCTAAGTATAGAGATGTATGCTGAGTTATATACTACTGTGTTCAAACATTTATCAATCTAAGTATAGAGATGTATGCTGAGTTATATACTACTGTGTTCAAACATTTATCAATCTAGGTATAGAGATGTCTGCTGAGTTATATACTACTTTGTTCAAACATTTATCAATCTAAGTACAGAGATGTATGCTGAGTTATATCCTACTGTGTTCAAACATTTATCAATCTACGTATAGAGATGTATGCTGAGTTATATAATACTGTGTTCAAACATTTATCAATCTAAGTATCGAGATGTATGCTGAGTTATATACTCCTGTGTTCAAACATTTATCAATCTAAGTATCGAGATGTATGCTGAGTTATATACTACTGTGTTCAAACATTTATCAATCTAAGTATCGAGATGTATGCTGAGTTACATAATACTGTGTTCAAACATTTATCAATCTAAGTATTGAGATGTATGCTGAGTTGTATACTACTGTGTTCAAACATTTATCAATCTAAGTATCGAGATGTATGCTGAGTTACATAATACTGTGTTCAAACATTTATCAATCTAAGTATTGAGATGTATGCTGAGTTATATACTGCTGTGTTCAAACATTTATCAATCTAAGTATAGAGATGTATGCTGAGTTATATAATACTGTGTTCAAACATTTATCAATCTAAGTATAGAGATGTATGCTGAGTTATATACTACTGTGTTCAAACATTTATTAATCTAAGTATAGAGATGTATGCTGAATTATATACGACTGTGTTCAAACATTTATCAACCTACGTATAGAGATGTATGCTGATTTATATACTACTGTGTTCATTCATTTATCAATCTAGGTACAGAGATGTCTGCTGAGTTATATACTACTTTGTTCAAAGATTTATCAATCTAAGTATAGAGATGTATGCTGAGTTATATACTACTGTGTTCAAACATTTATCAATCTAAGTATAGAGATGTCTGCTGAGTTATATACTACTTTGTTCAAAGATTTATCAATCTAAGTATAGAGATGTATGCTGAATTATATAATACTGTGTTCAAACATTTATCAATCTAAGTATAGAGATGTATGCTGAGTTATATACTACTGTGTTCAAACATTTATCAATCTAAGTATAGAGATGTATGCTGAATTATATACTACTGTGTTCAAACATTTATCTATCTAAGCATAGAGATGTATGCTGAATTATATACTACTGTGTTCAAACATTTATCAATCTAAGTATAGAGATGTATGCTGAGTTATATACTCCTGTGTTCAAACATTTATCAATCTAAGTATCGAGATGTATGCTGAGTTATATAATACTGTGTTCAAACATTTATCAATCTAAGTATCGAGATGTTGCTGAGTTATATAATACTGTGTTCAAACATTTATCAATCTAAGTATAGAGATGTATGCTGAGTTATATACGACTGTGTTCACACATTTATCAATCTACGTATAGAGATGTATGCTGAGTTATATAATACTGTGTTCAAACATTTATCAATCTAAGTATCGAGATGTATGCTGAGTTATATACTCCTGTGTTCAAACATTTATCGATCTAAGTATCGAGATGTATGCTGAGTTATATAATACTGTGTTCAAACATTTATCAATCTAAGTATCGAGATGTATGCTGAGTTACATAATACTGTGTTCAAACATTTATCAATCTAAGTATTGAGATGTATGCTGAATTATATACTACTATGTTCAAACATTTATCAATCTAAGTATAGAGATGTATGCTGAGTTATATACTACTGTGTTCAAACATTTATCAATGTAAGTATCGAGATGTATGCTGAGTTATATACTACTGTGTTCAAACATTTATCAATCTAAGTACAGAGATGTGTGCTGAGTTATATACTACTGTGTTCAAACATTTATCAATCTAAGTATAGAGATGTATGCTGAGTTATATACTACTGTGTTCAAACATTTATCAATCTAAGTATAGAGATGTATGCTGAATTATATACTACTGTGTTCAAACATTTATCAACCTACGTATAGAGATGTATGCTGAGTTATATACTACTGTGTTCAAACATTTATCAATCTAGGTACAGAGATGTCTGCTGAGTTATATACTACTTTGTTCAAAGATTTATCAATCTAAGTATAGAGATGTATGCTGAGTTATATACTACTGTGTTCAAACATTTATCAATCTAAGTATAGAGATGTATGCTGAATTATATAATACTGTGTTCAAACATTTATCAATCTAAGTATAGAGATGTATGCTGAGTTATATACTACTGTGTTCAAACATTTATCAATCTAAGTATAGAGATGTATGCTGAGTTATATACTACTGTGTTCAAACATTTATCAATCTAAGTATCGAGATGTATGCTGAGTTATATACTCCTGTGTTCAAAGATTTATCAATCTCAGTATCGAGATGTATGCGGAGTTATATACTACTGTGTTCAAACATTTATCAATCTAAGTATCGAGATGTTGCTGAGTTATATAATACTGTGTTCTAACATTTATCAATCTAAGTATCGAGATGTACGCTGAGTTATATACTCCTGTGTTCAAACATTTATCAATCTCAGTATCGAGATGTATGCTGAGTTATATACTACTGTGTTCAAACATTTACCTATCTAAGTATAGAGATGTATGCTGAATTATATACTACTGTGTTCAAACATTTATCAATCTAAGTATAGAGATGTATGCTGAGTTATATACTCCTGTGTTCAAACATTTATCAATCTAAGTATCGAGATGTATGCTGAGTTATATCATACTGTCTTCAAACATTTATCAATCTAAGTATAGAGATGTATGCTGAGTTACATACTACTGTGTTCAAACATTTATCAATCTAAGTATAGAGATGTATGCTGAATTATATACTACTGTGTTCAAACATTTATCAATCTAAGTATAGAGATGTATGCTGAGTTATATAATACTGTGTTCAAACATTTATCAATCTAAGTATAGAGATGTATGCTGAGTTATATACTACTGTGTTCACACATTTATCAATCTAGGTATAGAGATGTCTGCTGAGTTATATACTACTTTGTTCAAAGATTTATCAATCTAAGTATAGAGATGTATGCTGAGTTATATACTACTGTGTTCAAACATTTATCAATCTAAGTATAGAGATGTATGCTGAGTTATATAATACTGTGTTCAAACATTTATCAATCTAAGTATCGAGATGTATGCTGAGTTATATACTCCTGTGTTCAAACATTTATCAATCTAAGTATCGAGATGTATGCTGAGTTAAATACTACTGTGTTCAAACATTTATCAATCTAAGTATCGAGATGTATGCTGAGTTATATAATACTGTGTTCAAACATTTATCAATCTAAGTATTGAGATGTATGCTGAGTTATATACTCCTGTGTTCAAACATTTATCAATCTAAGTATCGAGATGTATGCTGAATTATATAATACAGTGTTCAAACATTTATCAATCTAAGTATAGAGATGTATGCTGAGTTATATACTACTGTGTTCAAACATTTATCAATCTAAGTATAGAGATGTATGCTGAGTTATATAATACTGTGTTCAAACATTTATCAATCTAAGTATTGAGATGCATGCTGAGTTATATACTACTGTGTTCAAACATTTATCAATCTAAGTATAGAGATGTATGCTGAGTTATATACTACTGTGTTCACACATTTATCAATCTAAGTATAGAGATGTATGCTGTGTTATATACTACTGTGTTCAAACATTTATCAATCTAAGTATAGAGATGGATGCTGAGTTATATACTACTGTGTTCAAACATTTATCAATCTAAGTATAGAGATGTATGCTGAGTTATATACTACTGTGTTCAAACATTTATCAGTCTAAGTATAGAGATGTATGCTGAGATATATACTACTGTGTTCAAACATTTATCAATCTAAGTATCGAGATGTATTCTGAGTTATATACTACTGTGTTCAAACATTTATCAATCTAAGTATAGAGATGTATGCTGAGTTATATACTACTGTGTTCAAACATTTATCAATCTAAGTATTGAGATGTATGCTGAGTTATGTACTACTGTGTTCAAACATTTATCAATCTAAGTATAGAGATGTATGCTGAGTTATATAATACTGTGTTCAAACATTTATCAATCTAAGTATAGAGATGTATGCTGAATTATATACTACTGTGTTCAAACATTTATCAATCTACGTATAGAGATGTATGCTGAGTTATATACTACTGTGTTCAAACATGTATCAATCTAAGTATAGAGATGTATGCCGAGTTATATACTACTGTGTTCAAACATTTATCAATCTAAGTATAGAGATGTATGCTGAGTTATATACTATTGTGTTCAAACATTTATCAATCTAAGTATAGAGATGTATGCTGAGTTATATACTACTGTGTTCAAACATTTATCAATCTAAGTATAGAGATGTATGCTGAGTTATATTCTACTGTGTTCAAACATTTATCAATCTAAGTATAGAGATGTATGCTGAGTTATATACCACTGTGTTGAAACATTTATCAATCTAAGTATAGAGATGTATGCTGAGTTATATACTCCTGTGTTCAAACATTTATCAATCTAAGTATTGAGATGTATGCTTAGTTATATACTACTGTGTTCAAACATTTATCAATCTAAGTATAGAGATGTATGCTGAGTTATATACTACTGTGTTCAAACATTTATCAATCTAGGTATAGAGATGTCTGCTGAGTTATATACTACTTTGTTCAAACATTTATCAATCTAAGTACAGAGATGTATGCTGAGTTATATACTACTGTGTTCAAACATTTGTCAATCTACGTATAGAGATGTATGCTGAGTTATATAATACTGTGTTCAAACATTTATCAATCTAAGTATCGAGATGTATGCTGAGTTATATACTCCTGTGTTCAAACATTTATCAATCTAAGTATCGAGATGTATGCTGAGTTATATACTACTGTGTTCAAACATTTATCAATCTAAGTATCGAGATGTATGCTGAGTTACATAATACTGTGTTCAAACATTGATCAATCTAAGTATTGAGATGTATGCTGAGTTATATACTACTGTGTTCAAACATTTATCAATCTAAGTATAGAGATGTATGCTGAGTTATATACTACTGTGTTCAAACATTTATCAATCTAAGTATCGAGATGTATGCTGAGTTATATAATACTGTGTTCAAACATTTATCAATCTAAGTATTGAGATGTATGCTGAGTTATATACTACTGTGTTCAAACATTTATCAATCTAAGTATAGAGATGTATGCTGAGTTATATACTACTGTGTTCAAACATTTATCAATCTAAGCATAGAGATGTATGCTGAATTATATACTACTGTGTTCAAACATTTATCAATCTAAGTATAGAGATGTATGCTGAGTTATATACTACTGTGTTCATTCATTTATCAATCTAGGTACAGAGATGTCTGCTGAGTTATATACTACTTTGTGCAAAGATTTATCAATCTAAGTATAGAGATGTATGCTGAGTTATATACTACTTTGTTCAAACATTTATCAATCGAAGTATAGAGATGTATGCTGAGTTATATACTATTGTGTTCAAACATTTATCAATCTAAGCATAGCGATGTATGCTGAGTTATATAATACTGTGTTTAAACATTTATCAATCTAAGTATAGAGATGTATGCTGAGTTATATACTACTGTGTTCAAACATTTATCAATCTAAGTATAGAGATGTATGCTGAGTTACATACTACTGTGTTCAAACATTTATCAATCTAAGTATAGAGATGTATGCTGAGTTATATAATACTGTGTTCAAACATTTATCAATCTAAGTATAGAGATGTATGCTGAGTTATATAATACTGTGTTCAAACATTTATCAATCTAAGTATAGAGATGTATGCTGAGTTATATACTACTGTGTTCACACATTTATCAATCTAGGTATAGAGATGTCTGCTGAGTTATATACTACTTTGTTCAAAGATTTATCAATCTAAGTATAGAGATGTATGCTGAGTTATATACTACTGTGTTCAAACATTTATCAATCTAAGTATAGAGATGTATGCTGAGTTATATAATACTGTGTTCAAACATTTATCAATCTAAGTATCGAGATGTATGCTGAGTTATATACTCCTGTGTTCAAACATTTATCAATCTAAGTATCGAGATGTATGCTGAGTTAAATACTACTGTGTTCAAACATTTATCAATCTAAGTATCGAGATGTATGCTGAGTTATATAATACTGTGTTCAAACATTTATCAATCTAAGTATTGAGATGTATGCTGAGTTATATACTCCTGTGTTCAAACATTTATCAATCTAAGTATCGAGATGTATGCTGAATTATATAATACAGTGTTCAAACATTTATCAATCTAAGTATAGAGATGTATGCTGAGTTATATACTACTGTGTTCAAACATTTATCAATCTAAGTATAGAGATGTATGCTGAGTTATATAATACTGTGTTCAAACATTTATCAATCTAAGTATTGAGATGCATGCTGAGTTATATACTACTGTGTTCAAACATTTATCAATCTAAGTATAGAGATGTATGCTGAGTTATATACTACTGTGTTCACACATTTATCAATCTAAGTATAGAGATGTATGCTGTGTTATATACTACTGTGTTCAAACATTTATCAATCTAAGTATAGAGATGGATGCTGAGTTATATACTACTGTGTTCAAACATTTATCAATCTAAGTATAGAGATGTATGCTGAGTTATATACTACTGTGTTCAAACATTTATCAGTCTAAGTATAGAGATGTATGCTGAGATATATACTACTGTGTTCAAACATTTATCAATCTAAGTATCGAGATGTATTCTGAGTTATATACTACTGTGTTCAAACATTTATCAATCTAAGTATAGAGATGTATGCTGAGTTATATACTACTGTGTTCAAACATTTATCAATCTAAGTATTGAGATGTATGCTGAGTTATGTACTACTGTGTTCAAACATTTATCAATCTAAGTATAGAGATGTATGCTGAGTTATATAATACTGTGTTCAAACATTTATCAATCTAAGTATAGAGATGTATGCTGAATTATATACTACTGTGTTCAAACATTTATCAATCTACGTATAGAGATGTATGCTGAGTTATATACTACTGTGTTCAAACATGTATCAATCTAAGTATAGAGATGTATGCCGAGTTATATACTACTGTGTTCAAACATTTATCAATCTAAGTATAGAGATGTATGCTGAGTTATATACTATTGTGTTCAAACATTTATCAATCTAAGTATAGAGATGTATGCTGAGTTATATACTACTGTGTTCAAACATTTATCAATCTAAGTATAGAGATGTATGCTGAGTTATATTCTACTGTGTTCAAACATTTATCAATCTAAGTATAGAGATGTATGCTGAGTTATATACCACTGTGTTGAAACATTTATCAATCTAAGTATAGAGATGTATGCTGAGTTATATACTCCTGTGTTCAAACATTTATCAATCTAAGTATTGAGATGTATGCTTAGTTATATACTACTGTGTTCAAACATTTATCAATCTAAGTATAGAGATGTATGCTGAGTTATATACTACTGTGTTCAAACATTTATCAATCTAGGTATAGAGATGTCTGCTGAGTTATATACTACTTTGTTCAAACATTTATCAATCTAAGTACAGAGATGTATGCTGAGTTATATACTACTGTGTTCAAACATTTGTCAATCTACGTATAGAGATGTATGCTGAGTTATATAATACTGTGTTCAAACATTTATCAATCTAAGTATCGAGATGTATGCTGAGTTATATACTCCTGTGTTCAAACATTTATCAATCTAAGTATCGAGATGTATGCTGAGTTATATACTACTGTGTTCAAACATTTATCAATCTAAGTATCGAGATGTATGCTGAGTTACATAATACTGTGTTCAAACATTGATCAATCTAAGTATTGAGATGTATGCTGAGTTATATACTACTGTGTTCAAACATTTATCAATCTAAGTATAGAGATGTATGCTGAGTTATATACTACTGTGTTCAAACATTTATCAATCTAAGTATCGAGATGTATGCTGAGTTATATAATACTGTGTTCAAACATTTATCAATCTAAGTATTGAGATGTATGCTGAGTTATATACTACTGTGTTCAAACATTTATCAATCTAAGTATAGAGATGTATGCTGAGTTATATACTACTGTGTTCAAACATTTATCAATCTAAGCATAGAGATGTATGCTGAATTATATACTACTGTGTTCAAACATTTATCAATCTAAGTATAGAGATGTATGCTGAGTTATATACTACTGTGTTCATTCATTTATCAATCTAGGTACAGAGATGTCTGCTGAGTTATATACTACTTTGTGCAAAGATTTATCAATCTAAGTATAGAGATGTATGCTGAGTTATATACTACTTTGTTCAAACATTTATCAATCGAAGTATAGAGATGTATGCTGAGTTATATACTATTGTGTTCAAACATTTATCAATCTAAGCATAGCGATGTATGCTGAGTTATATAATACTGTGTTTAAACATTTATCAATCTAAGTATAGAGATGTATGCTGAGTTATATACTACTGTGTTCAAACATTTATCAATCTAAGTATAGAGATGTATGCTGAGTTATATACCACTGTGTTGAAACATTTATCAATCTAAGTATAGAGATGTATGCTGAGTTATATAATACTGTGTTCAAACATTTATCAATCTAAGTATAGAGATGTATGCTGAGTTATATACTACTGTGTTCAAACATTTATCAATCTAAGTATAGAGATGTATGCTGAGTTATATACCACTGTGTTGAAACATTTATCAATCTAAGTATAGAGATATATGCTGAGTTATATAATACTGTGTTCAAACATTTATCAATCTAAGTATAGAGATGTATGCTGAGTTATATAATACTGTGTTCAAACATTTATCAATCTAAGTATAGAGATGTATGCTGAATTATATACTACTGTGTTCAAACATTTATCAATCTAAGTATAGAGATGTATGCTGAGTTATATAATACTGTGTTCAAACATTTATCAATCTAAGTATAGAGATGTATGCTGAGTTATATACTACTGTGTTCACACATTTATCAATCTAGGTATAGAGATGTCTGCTGAGTTATATACTACTTTGTTCAAAGATTTATCAATCTAAGTATAGAGATGTATGCTGAGTTATATACTACTGTGTTCAAACATTTATCAATCTAAGTATAGAGATGTATGCTGAGTTATATAATACTGTGTTCAAACATTTATCAATCTAAGTATCGAGATGTATGCTGAGTTATATACTCCTGTGTTCAAACATTTATCAATCTAAGTATCGAGATGTATGCTGAGTTAAATACTACTGTGTTCAAACATTTATCAATCTAAGTATCGAGATGTATGCTGAGTTATATAATACTGTGTTCAAACATTTATCAATCTAAGTATTGAGATGTATGCTGAGTTATATACTCCTGTGTTCAAACATTTATCAATCTAAGTATCGAGATGTATGCTGAGTTAAATACTACTGTGTTCAAACATTTATCAATCTAAGTATCGAGATGTATGCTGAATTATATAATACAGTGTTCAAACATTTATCAATCTAAGTATAGAGATGTATGCTGAGTTATATACTACTGTGTTCAAACATTTATCAATCTAAGTATAGAGATGTATGCTGAGTTATATAATACTGTGTTCAAACATTTATCAATCTAAGTATTGAGATGCATGCTGAGTTATATACTACTGTGTTCAAACATTTATCAATCTAAGTATAGAGATGTATGCTGAGTTATATACTACTGTGTTCACACATTTATCAATCTAAGTATAGAGATGTATGCTGTGTTATATACTATTGTGTTCAAACATTTATCAATCTAAGTATAGAGATGGATGCTGAGTTATATACTACTGTGTTCAAACATTTATCAATCTAAGTATAGAGATGTATGCTGAGTTATATACTACTGTGTTCAAACATTTATCAATCTAAGTATAGAGATGTATGCTGAGATATATACTACTGTGTTCAAACATTTATCAATCTAAGTATCGAGATGTATGCTGAGTTATATACTACTGTGTTCAAACATTTATCAATCTAAGTATAGAGATGTATGCTGAGTTATATACTACTGTGTTCAAACATTTATCAATCTAAGTATTGAGATGTATGCTGAGTTATGTACTACTGTGTTCAAACATTTATCAATCTAAGTATAGAGATGTATGCTGAGTTATATACTACTGTGTTCAAACATTTATCAATCTAAGTATAGAGATGTATGCTGAATTATATACTACTGTGTTCAAACATTTATCAATCTACGTATAGAGATGTATGCTGAGTTATATACTACTGTGTTCAAACATGTATCAATCTAAGTATAGAGATGTATGCCGAGTTATATACTACTGTGTTCAAACATTTATCAATCTAAGTATAGAGATGTATGCTGAGTTATATACTATTGTGTTCAAACATTTATCAATCTAAGTATAGAGATGTATGCTGAGTTATATACTACTGTGTTCAAACATTTATCAATCTAAGTATAGAGATGTATGCTGAGTTATATACTACTGTGTTCAAACATTTATCAATCTAAGTATAGAGATGTATGCTGAGTTATATACCACTGTGTTGAAACATTTATCAATCTAAGTATAGAGATGTATGCTGAGTTATATACTCCTGTGTTCAAACATTTATCAATCTAAGTATTGAGATGTGTGCTGAGTTATATACTACTGTGTTCAAACATTTATCAATCTAAGTATAGAGATGTATGCTGAGTTATATACTACTGTGTTCAAACATTTATCAATCTAGGTATAGAGATGTCTGCTGAGTTATATACTACTTTGTTCAAACATTTATCAATCTAAGTACAGAGATGTATGCTGAGTTATATACTACTGTGTTCAAACATTTGTCAATCTACGTATAGAGATGTATGCTGAGTTATATAATACTGTGTTCAAACATTTATCAATCTAAGTATCGAGATGTATGCTGAGTTATATACTCCTGTGTTCAAACATTTATCAATCTAAGTATCGAGATGTATGCTGAGTTATATACTACTGTGTTCAAACATTTATCAATCTAAGTATAGAGATGTATGCTGAATTATATACTCCTGTGTTCAAACATTTATCAATCTACGTATAGAGATGTATGCTGAGTTATATACTACTGTGTTCAAACATTTATCAATCTAGGTATAGAGATGTCTGCTGAGTTATATACTACTTTGTTCAAACATTTATCAATCTAAGTACAGAGATGTATGCTGAGTAATATACCACTGTGTTCAAACATTTATCAATCTAAGTATAGAGATGTATGCTGAATTATATACTACTGTGTTCAAACATTTATCAATCTAAGTATCGAGATGTATGCTGAGTTACATAATACTGTGTTCAAACATTTATCAATCTAAGTATCGAGATGTATGCTGAGTTATATACTACTGTGTTCAAACATTTATCAATCTAAGTATCGAGATGTATGCTGAGTTACATAATACTGTGTTCAAACATTTATCAATCTAAGTATTGAGATGTATGCTGAGTTATATACTGCTGTGTTCAAACATTTATCAATCTAAGTATAGAGATGTATGCTGAGTTATATAATACTGTGTTCAAACATTTATCAATCTAAGTATTGAGATGTATGCTGAGTTATATACTACTGTGTTCAAACATTTATCAATCTAAGTATAGAGATGTATGCTGAGTTATATACTACTGTGTTCAAACATTTATCAATCTAAGTATAGAGATGTATGCTGAGTTATATACTACTGTGTTCAAACATTTATCAATCTAAGTATAGAGATGTATGCTGAATTATATACTACTGTGTTCAAACATTTATCAACCTACGTATAGAGATGTATGCTGAGTTATATACTACTGTGTTCATTCATTTATCAATCTAGGTACAGAGATGTCTTCTGAGTTATATACTACTTTGTTCAAAGATTTATCAATCTAAGTATAGAGATGTATGCTGAGTTATATACTACTGTGTTCAAACATTTATCAATCTAAGCATAGAGATGTATGCTGAGTTATATAATACTGTGTTCAAACATTTATCAATCTAAGTATAGAGATGTATGCTGAGTTATATACTACTTTGTTCAAACATTTATCAATCTAAGCATAGAGATGTCTGCTGAGTTATATAATACTGTGTTCAAACATTTATCAATCGAAGTAGCGAGATGTATGCTGAGTTAAATACTACTTTGTTCAAACATTTATCAATCTAAGTATAGAGATGTATGCTGAGTTATATACTCCTGTGTTCAAACATTTATCAATCTAAGTATCGAGATGTATGCTGAGTTATATACTACTGTGTTCAAACATTTATCAATCTAAGTATAGAGATGTATGCTGAATTATATACTACTGTGTTCAAACATTTATCAATCTACGTATAGAGATGTATGCTGAGTTATATACTACTGTGTTCAAACATTTATCAATCTAGGTATAGAGATGTCTGCTGAGTTATATACTACTTTGTTCAAACATTTATCAATCTAAGTACAGAGATGTATGCTGAGTTATATACTACTGTGTTCAAACATTTATCAATCTACGTATAGAGATGTATGCTGAGTTAAATAATACTGTGTTCAAACATTTATCAATCTAAGTATCGAGATGTATGCTGAGTTATATACTACTGTGTTCAAACATTTATCAATCTAAGTATCGAGATGTATGCTGAGTTACATAATACTGTGTTCAAACATTTATCAATCTAAGTATTGAGATGTATGCTGAGTTATATACTGCTGTGTTCAAACATTTATCAATCTAAGTATAGAGATGTATGCTGAGTTATATAATACTGTGTTCAAACATTTATCAATCTAAGTATTGAGATGTATGCTGAGTTATATACTACTGTGTTCAAACATTTATCAATCTAAGTATAGAGATGTATGCTGAGTTATATACTACTGTGTTCAAACATTTATCAATCTAAGTATAGAGATGTATGCTGAATTATATACTACTGTGTTCAAACATTTATCAACCTACGTATAGAGATGTATGCTGAGTTATATACTACTGTGTTCAAACATTTATCAATCTAAGTATAGAGATGTATGCTGAGTTATATACTACTGTGTTCAAACATTTATCAATCTAGGTACAGAGATGTCTGCTGAGTTATATACTACTTTGTTCAAAGATTTATCAATCTAAGTATAGAGATGTATGCTGAGTTATATACTACTGTGTTCAAACATTTATCAATCTAAGTATAGAGATGTATGCTGAATTATATAATACTGTGTTCAAACATTTATCAATCTAAGTATAGAGATGTATGCTGAGTTATATAATACTGTGTTCAAACATTTATCAATCTAAGTATCGAGATGTATGCTGAGTTATATACTCCTGTGTTCAAAGATTTATCAATCTCAGTATTGAGATGTATGCTGAGTTATATACTACTGTGTTCAAACATTTATCAATCTAAGTATCGAGATGTTGCTGAGTTATATAATACTGTGTTCAAACATTTATCAATCTAAGTATCGAGATGTATGCTGAGTTATATACTCCTGTGTTCAAACATTTAGCAATCTAAGTATAGAGATGTATGCTGAGTTATATAATACTGTGTTCAAACATTTATCTATCTAAGTATAGAGATGTATGCTGAATTATATACTACTGTGTTCAAACATTTATCAATCTAAGTATCGAGATGTTGCTGAGTTATATAATACTGTGTTCAAATATTTATCAATCTAAGTATTGAGATGTATGCTGAGTTATATACTCCTGTGTTCAAGCATTTATCAATCTAAGTATCGAGATGTTGCTGAGTTATATAATACTGTGTTCAAACATTTATCAATCTGAGTATAGAGATGTATGCTGAGTTATATAATACTGTGTTCAAACATTTATCAATCTAAGTATTGAGATGTATGCTGAGTTATATACTACTGTGTTCAAACATTTATCAATCTAAGTATCGAGATGTTGCTGAGTTATATAATACTGTGTTCAAACATTTATCAATCTAAGTATCGAGATGTATGCTGAGTTATATACTACTGTGTTCAAACATTTATCAATCTAAGTATCGAGATGTATGCTGAGTTATATAATACTGTGTTCAAACATTTATCAATCTAAGTATTGAGATGTATGCTGAGTTATATACTCCTGTGTTCAAACATTTATCAATCTAAGTATAGAGATGTATGCTGAGTTATATACTACTGTGTTCAAACATTTATCAATCTAAGTATAGAGATGTATGCTGAATTATATACTACTGTGTTCAAACATTTATCAACCTACGTATAGAGATGTATGCTGAGTTATATACTACTGTGTTCAAGCATTTATCAATCTAGGTACAGAGATGTCTGCTGAGTTATATACTGCTTTGTTCAAAGATTTATCAATCTAAGTATAGAGATGTATGCTGAGTTATATACTACTGTGTTCAAACATTTATCAATCTAAGTATAGAGATGTATGCTGAATTATATAATACTGTGTTCAAACATTTATCAATCTAAGTATAGAGATGTATGCTGAGTTATATACTACTGTGTTCAAACATTTATCAATCTAAGCATAGAGACGTATGCTGAGTTATATACTACTGTGTTCAAACATTTATCAATCTAAGTATCGAGATGTATGCTGAGTTATATACTCCTGTGTTCAAAGATTTATCAATCTCAGTATCGAGATGTATGCTGAGTTATATACTACTGTGTTCAAACATTTATCAATCTAAGTATCGAGATGTTGCTGAGTTATATAATACTGTGTTCAAACATTTATCAATCTAAGTATCGAGATGTATGCTGAGTTATATACTCCTGTGTTCAAACATTTATCAATCTCAGTATCGAGATGTATGCTGAGTTATATAATACTGTGTTCACACATTTATCAATCTAAGTATAGAGATGTATGCTGAGTTATATACTCCTGTGTTCAAACATTTATCAATCTAAGTATAGAGATGTATGCTGAGTTATATACTACTGTGTTCAAACATTTATCTATCTAAGTATAGAGATGTATGCTGAATTATATACTACTGTGTTCAAACATTTATCAATCTAAGTATAGAGATGTATGCTGAGTTATATACTCCTGTGTTCAAACATTTATCAATCTAAGTATCGAGATGTATGCTGAGTTATATACTACTGTGTTCAAACATTTATCAATCTAAGTATCGAGATGTTGCTGAGTTATATAATACTGTGTTCAAACATTTATCAATCTAAGTATAGAGATGTCTGCTGAGTTATATACTACTTTGTTCAAACATTTATCAATCTAAGTACAGAGATGTATGCTGAGTTATATACTACTGTGTTCACACATTTATCAATCTACGTATAGAGATGTATGCTGAGTTATATAATACTGTGTTCAAACATTTATCAATCTAAGTATCGAGATGTATGCTGAGTTATATACTCCTGTGTTCAAACATTTATCAATCTAAGTATCGAGATGTATGCTGAGTTATATAATACTGTGTTCAAACATTTATCAATCTAAGTATCGAGATGTATGCTGAATTATATAATACTGTGTTCAAACATTTATCAATCTAAGTATCGAGATGTATGCTGAGTTATATACTACTGTGTTCAAACATTTATCAATCTAAGTATAGAGATGTATGCTGACTTATATACTACTGTGTTCAAACATTTATCAATCTAAGTATAGAGATGTATGCTGAATTATATACTACTGTGTTCAAACATTTATCAACCTACGTATAGAGATGTATGCTGAGTTATCTACTACTGTGTTCAAACATTTATCAATCTAGGTACAGAGATGTCTGCTGAGTTATATACTACTTTGTTCAAAGATTTATCAATCTAAGTATAGAGATGTATGCTGAGTTATATACTACTGTGTTCAAACATTTATCAATCTAAGTATAGAGATGTATGCTGAATTATATAATACTGTGTTCAAACATTTATCAATCTAAGTATAGAGATGTATGCTGAGTTATATACTACTGTGTTCAAACATTTATCAATCTAAGTATCGAGATGTATGCTGAGTTATATACTCCTGTGTTCAAAGATTTATCAATCTCAGTATCGAGATGTATGCGGAGTTATATACTACTGTGTTCAAACATTTATCAATCTAAGTATCGAGATGTTGCTGAGTTATATAATACTGTGTTCAAACATTTATCAATCTAAGTATCGAGATGTATGCTGAGTTATATACTCCTGTGTTCAAACATTTATCAATCTCAGTATCGAGATGTATGCTGAGTTATATACTACTGTGTTCAAACATTTACCTATCTAAGTATAGAGATGTATGCTGAATTATATACTACTGTGTTCAAACATTTATCAATCTAAGTATAGAGATGTATGCTGAGTTATATACTCCTGTGTTCAAACATTTATCAATCTAAGTATCGAGATGTATGCTGAGTTATATCATACTGTCTTCAAACATTTATCAATCTAAGTATAGAGATGTATGCTGAGTTACATACTACTGTGTTCAAACATTTATCAATCTAAGTATAGAGATGTATGCTGAATTATATACTACTGTGTTCAAACATTTATCAATCTAAGTATAGAGATGTATGCTGAGTTATATAATACTGTGTTCAAACATTTATCAATCTAAGTATAGGAATGTATGCTGAGTTATATACTACTGTGTTCACACATTTATCAATCTAGGTATAGAGATGTCTGCTGAGTTATATACTACTTTGTTCAAAGATTTATCAATCTAAGTATAGAGATGTATGCTGAGTTATATACTACTGTGTTCAAACATTTATCAATCTAAGTATAGAGATGTATGCTGAATTATATAATACTGTGTTCAAACATTTATCAATCTAAGTATAGAGATGTATGCTGAGTTATATACTACTGTGTTCAAACATTTATCAATCTAAGTATCGAGATGTATGCTGAGTTATATACTCCTGTGTTCAAAGATTTATCAATCTCAGTATCGAGATGTATGCGGAGTTATATACTACTGTGTTCAAACATTTATCAATCTAAGTATCGAGATGTTGCTGAGTTATATAATACTGTGTTCAAACATTTATCAATCTAAGTATCGAGATGTATGCTGAGTTATATACTCCTGTGTTCAAACATTTATCAATCTCAGTATCGAGATGTATGCTGAGTTATATACTACTGTGTTCAAACATTTACCTATCTAAGTATAGAGATGTATGCTGAATTATATACTACTGTGTTCAAACATTTATCAATCTAAGTATAGAGATGTATGCTGAGTTATATACTCCTGTGTTCAAACATTTATCAATCTAAGTATCGAGATGTATGCTGAGTTATATCATACTGTCTTCAAACATTTATCAATCTAAGTATAGAGATGTATGCTGAGTTACATACTACTGTGTTCAAACATTTATCAATCTAAGTATAGAGATGTATGCTGAATTATATACTACTGTGTTCAAACATTTATCAATCTAAGTATAGAGATGTATGCTGAGTTATATAATACTGTGTTCAAACATTTATCAATCTAAGTATAGGAATGTATGCTGAGTTATATACTACTGTGTTCACACATTTATCAATCTAGGTATAGAGATGTCTGCTGAGTTATATACTACTTTTTTCAAAGATTTATCAATCTAAGTATAGAGATGTATGCTGAGTTATATACTACTGTGTTCAAACATTTATCAATCTAAGTATAGAGATGTATGCTGAGTTATATACTACTTTGTTCAAACATTTATCAATCTAAGTATAGAGATGTATGCTGAGTTATATACTACTGTGTTCAAACATTTATCAATCTAAGTATAGAAATGTATGCTAAATTATACACTACTGTGTTCAAACATTTATCAATCTAAGTATAGAGATGTATACTGAGTTATATAATACTGTGTTCAAACATTTATCAATCTAAGTATAGAGATGTATGCTGAGTTATATACTACTGTGTTCAAACATTTATCAATCTAAGTATAGAGATGTCTGCTGAGTTATATACCACTGTTGAAACATTTATCAATCTAGGTACAGAGATGTCTGCTGAGTTATATACTACTTTGTTCAAAGATTTATCAATCTAAGTATAGAGATGTATGCTGAGTTATATACTACTGTGTTCAAACATTTATCAATCTAAGTATAGAGATGTATGCTGAATTATATAATACTGTGTTCAAACATTTATCAATCTAAGTATAGAGATGTATGCTGAGTTATATAATACTGTGTTCAAACATTTATCAATCTAAGTATCGAGATGTATGCTGAGTTATATACTCCTGTGTTCAAAGATTTATCAATCTCAGTATCGAGATGTATGCTGAGTTATATACTACTGTGTTCAAACATTTATCAATCTAAGTATCGAGATGTTGCTGAGTTATATAATACTGTGTTCAAACATTTATCAATCTAAGTATCGAGATGTATGCTGAGTTATATACTCCTGTGTTCAAACATTTATCAATCTAAGTATAGAGATGTATGCTGAGTTATATAATACTGTGTTCAAACATTTATCTATCTAAGTATAGAGATGTATGCTGAATTATATACTACTGTGTTCAAACATTTATCAATCTAAGTATCGAGATGTTGCTGAGTTATATAATACTGTGTTCAAACATTTATCAATCTAAGTATTGAGATGTATGCTGAGTTATATACTCCTGTGTTCAAGCATTTATCAATCTAAGTATCGAGATGTTGCTGAGTTATATAATACTGTGTTCAAACATTTATCAATCTGAGTATAGAGATGTATGCTGAGTTATATAATACTGTGTTCAAACATTTATCAATCTAAGTATTGAGATGTATGCTGAGTTATATACTACTGTGTTCAAACATTTATCAATCTAAGTATCGAGATGTTGCTGAGTTATATAATACTGTGTTCAAACATTTATCAATCTAAGTATTGAGATGTATGCTGAGTTATATACTACTGTGTTCAAACATTTATCAATCTAAGTATCGAGATGTTGCTGAGTTATATAATACTGTGTTCAAACATTTATCAATCTAAGTATCGAGATGTATGCTGAGTTATATACTCCTGTGTTCAAACATTTTTCAATCTAAGTATCGAGATGTATGCTGAGTTATATGATACTGTGTTCAAACATTTATCAATCTAAGTATCGAGATGTATGCTGAGTTATATACTCCTGTGTTCAAACATTTATCAATCTAAGTATCGAGATGTATGCTGAGTTATATACTACTGTGTTCAAACATTTATCAATCTAAGTATCGAGATGTATGCTGAGTTACATAATACTGTGTTCAAACATTTATCAATCTAAGTATTGAGATGTATGCTGAGTTATATACTACTGTGTTCAAACATTTATCAATCTAAGTATAGAGATGTGTGCTGAGTTATATACTACTGTGTTCTAACATTTATCAATCTAAGTATCGAGATGTATGCTGAATTATATACTACTGTGTTCAAACATTTATCAACCTACGTATAGAGATGTATGCTGAGTTATATACTACTGTGTTCAAGCATTTATCAATCTAGGTACAGAGATGTCTGCTGAGTTATATACTACTTTGTTCAAAGATTTATCAATCTAAGTATAGAGATGTATGCTGAGTTATATACTACTGTGTTCAAACATTTATCAATCTAAGTATAGAGATGTATGCTGAATTATATAATACTGTGTTCAAACATTTATCAATCTAAGTATAGAGATGTATGCTGAGTTATATACTACTGTGTTCAAACATTTATCAATCTAAGCATAGAGACGTATGCTGAGTTATATACTACTGTGTTCAAACATTTATCAATCTAAGTATCGAGATGTATGCTGAGTTATATACTCCTGTGTTCAAAGATTTATCAATCTCAGTATCGAGATGTCTGCTGAGTTATATACTACTGTGTTCAAACATTTATCAATCTAAGTATCGAGATGTTGCTGAGTTATATAATACTGTGTTCAAACATTTATCAATCTAAGTATCGAGATGTATGCTGAGTTATATACTCCTGTGTTCAAACATTTATCAATCTCAGTATCGAGATGTATGCTGAGTTATATAATACTGTGTTCACACATTTATCAATCTAAGTATAGAGATGTATGCTGAGTTATATACTCCTGTGTTCAAACATTTATCAATCTAAGTATAGAGATGTATGCTGAGTTATATACTACTGTGTTCAAACATTTATCTATCTAAGTATAGAGATGTATGCTGAATTATATACTCCTGTGTTCAAACATTTATCAATCTAAGTATCGAGATGTATGCTGAGTTATATACTCCTGTGTTCAAACATTTATCAATCTAAGTATCGAGATGTATGCTGAGTTATATACTACTGTGTTCAAACATTTATCAATCTAAGTACAGAGATGTATGCTGAGTTATATACTACTGTGTTCAAACATTTATCAATCTAAGTATAGAGATGTCTGCTGAGTTATATACTACTTTGTTCAAACATTTATCAATCTAAGTATCGAGATGTATGCTGAGTTATATACTCCTGTGTTCAAACATTTATCAATCTAAGTACAGAGATGTATGCTGAGTTATATACTACTGTGTTCAAACATTTATCAATCTAAGTATAGAGATGTCTGCTGAGTTATATACTACTTTGTTCAAACATTTATCAATCTAAGTACAGAGATGTATGCTGAGTTATATACTACTGTGTTCAAACATTTATCAATCTAAGTATGGAGATGTATGCTGAGTTATATACTACTGTGTTCACACATTTATCAATCTACGTATAGAGATGTATGCTGAGTTATATAATACTGTGTTCAAACATTTATCAATCTAAGTATCGAGATGTATGCTGAGTTATATACTCCTGTGTTCAAACATTTATCAATCTAAGTATCGAGATGTATGCTGAGTTATATAATACTGTGTTCAAACATTTATCAATCTAAGTATCGAGATGTATGCTGAGTTAGATAATACTGTGTTCAAACATTTATCAATCTAAGTATTGAGATGTATGCTGAATTATATACTACTGTGTTCAAACATTTATCAATCTAAGTACAGAGATGTATGCTGAGTTATATACTACTGTGTTCAAACATTTATCAATCTAAGTATCGAGATGTATGCTGAGTTATATACTACTGTGTTCAAACATTTATCAATCTAAGTATAGAGATGTGTCCTGAGTTATATACTACTGTGTTCAAACATTTATCAATCTACGTATAGAGATGTATGCTGAGTTATATAATACTGTGTTCAAACATTTATCAATCTAAGTATCGAGATGTATGCTGAGTTATATACTCCTGTGTTCAAACATTCATCAATCTAAGTATCGAGATGTATGCTGAGTTATATAATACTGTGTTCAAACATTTATCAATCTAAGTATCGAGATGTATGCTGAGTTATATACTCCTGTGTTCAAACATTTATCAATCTAAGTATCGAGATGTATGCTGAGTTATATAATACTGTGTTCAAACATTTATCAATCTAAGTATCGAGATGTATGCTGAGTTATATACTACTGTGTTCAAACATTTATCAATCTAAGTATCGAGATGTATGCTGAGTTATATACTCCTGTGTTCAAACATTTATCAATCTAAGTATCGAGATGTATGCTGAGTTATATACTCCTGTGTTCAAACATTTATCAATCTAAGTATCGAGATGTATGCTGAGTTATATACTACTGTGTTCAAACATTTATCAATCTAAGTATAGAGATGTATGCTGAGTTATATACTACTGTGTTCAAACATTTATCAATCTAAGTATAGAGATGTGTCCTGAGTTATATACTCCTGTGTTCAAACATTTATCAATCTAAGTATAGAGATGTATGCCGAGTTATATACTACTGTGTTCAAACATTTATCAATCTAAGTATAGAGATGTATGCTGAGTTATATACTACTGTGTTCAAACATTTATCAATCTAAGTATAGAGATGTGTGCTGAGTTATATACTACTATGTTCAAACATTTATCAATCTAAGTACAGAGATGTATGCTGAGTTATATACTACTGTGTTCAAACATTTATCAATCTAAGTATCGAGATGTATGCTGAGTTATATACTACTGTGTTCAAACATTTATCAATCTAAGTATAGAGATGTGTGCTGAGTTATATACTACTGTGTTCAAACATTTATCAATCTAAGTATAGAGATGTATGCTGAATTATATACTACTGTGTTCAAACATTTATCAACCTACGTATAGAGATGTATGCTGAGTTATATACTACTGTGTTCAAACATTTATCAATCTAGGTGCAGAGATGTCTGCCGAGTTATATACTACTTTGTTCAAAGATTTATCAATCTAAGTATAGAGATGTATGCTGAGTTATATACTACTGTGTTCAAACATTTATCAATCTAAGTATAGAGATGTATGCTGAATTATATAATACTGTGTTCAAACATTTATCAATCTAAGTATAGAGATGTATGCTGAGTTATATACTACTGTGTTCAAACATTTATCAATCTAAGTATAGAGATGTATGCTGAGTTATATACTACTGTGTTCAAACATTTATCAATCTAAGTATCGAGATGTATGCTGAGTTATATACTCCTGTGTTCAAAGATTTATCAATCTCAGTATCGAGATGTATGCGGAGTTATATACTACTGTGTTCAAACATTTATCAATCTAAGTATCGAGATGTTGCTGAGTTATATAATACTGTGTTCAAACATTTATCAATCTAAGTATCGAGATGTATGCTGAGTTATATACTCCTGTGTTCAAACATTTATCAATCTCAGTATCGAGATGTATGCTGAGTTATATACTACTGTGTTCAAACATTTACCTATCTAAGTATAGAGATGTATGCTGAATTATATACTACTGTGTTCAAACATTTATCAATCTAAGTATAGAGATGTATGCTGAGTTATATACTCCTGTGTTCAAACATTTATCAATCTAAGTATCGAGATGTATGCTGAGTTATATCATACTGTCTTCAAACATTTATCAATCTAAGTATAGAGATGTATGCTGAGTTACATACTACTGTGTTCAAACATTTATCAATCCATGTATAGAGATGTATGCTGAATTATATACTACTGTGTTCAAACATTTATCAATCTAAGTATAGAGATGTATGCTGAGTTATATAATACTGTGTTCAAACATTTATCAATCTAAGTATAGGAATGTATGCTGAGTTATATACTACTGTGTTCACACATTTATCAATCTAGGTATAGAGATGTCTGCTGAGTTATATACTACTTTGTTCAAAGATTTATCAATCTAAGTATAGAGATGTATGCTGAGTTATATACTACTGTGTTCAAACATTTATCAATCTAAGTATAGAGATGTATGCTGAGTTATATACTACTTTGTTCAAACATTTATCAATCTAAGTATAGAGATGTATGCTGAGTTATATACTACTGTGTTCAAACATTTATCAATCTAAGTATAGAAATGTATGCTAAATTATACACTACTGTGTTCAAACATTTATCAATCTAAGTATAGAGATGTATACTGAGTTATATAATACTGTGTTCAAACATTTATCAATCTAAGTATCGAGATGTATGCTGAGTTATATACTACTGTGTTCAAACATTTATCAATCTAAGTATAGAGATGTCTGCTGAGTTATATACCACTGTTGAAACATTTATCAATCTAATTATAGAGATGTATGCTGCGTTATATAATACTGTGTTCAAACATTTATCAATCTAAGTATAGAGATGTATGCTGAGTTATATAATACTGTGTTCAAACATTTATCAATCTAAGTATCGAGATGTATGCTGAGTTATATACTCCTGTGTTCAAACATTTATCAATCTAAGTATCGAGATGTATGCTGAGTTAAATACTACTGTGTTCAAACATTTATCAATCTAAGTATCGAGATGTATGCTGAGTTATATAATACTGTGTTCAAACATTTATCAATCTAAGTATTGAGATGTATGCTGAGTTATATACTCCTGTGTTCAAACATTTATCAATCTAAGTATCGAGATGTATGCTGAGTTAAATACTACTGTGTTCAAACATTTATCAATCTAAGTATCGAGATGTATGCTGAATTATATAATACAGTGTTCAACCATTTATCAATCTAAGTATAGAGATGTATGCTGAGTTATATACTACTGTGTTCAAACATTTATCAATCTAAGTATAGAGATGTATGCTGAGTTATATAATACTGTGTTCAAACATTTATCAATCTAAGTATTGAGATGCATGCTGAGTTATATACTACTGTGTTCAAACATTTATCAATCTAAGTATAGAGATGTATGCTGAGTTATATACTACTGTGTTCACACATTTATCAATCTAAGTATAGAGATGTATGCTGTGTTATATACTACTGTGTTCAAACATTTATCAATCTGAGTATAGAGATGTATGCTGAGTTATATAATACTGTGTTCAAACATTTATCAATCTAAGTATTGAGATGTATGCTGAGTTATATACTACTGTGTTCAAACATTTATCAATCTAAGTATCGAGATGTTGCTCAGTTATATAATACTGTGTTCAAACATTTATCAATCTAAGTATTGAGATGTATGCTGAGTTATATACTACTGTGTTCAAACATTTATCAATCTAAGTATCGAGATGTTGCTGAGTTATATAATACTGTGTTCAAACATTTATCAATCTAAGTATCGAGATGTATGCTGAGTTATATACTCCTGTGTTCAAACATTTTTCAATCTAAGTATCGAGATGTATGCTGAGTTATATAATACTGTGTTCAAACATTTATCAATCTAAGTATCGAGATGTATGCTGAGTTATATACTCCTGTGTTCAAACATTTATCAATCTAAGTATCGAGATGTATGCTGAGTTATATACTACTGTGTTCAAACATTTATCAATCTAAGTATCGAGATGTATGCTGAGTTACATAATACTGTGTTCAAACATTTATCAATCTAAGTATTGAGATGTATGCTGAGTTATATACTACTGTGTTCAAACATTTATCAATCTAAGTATAGAGATGTGTGCTGAGTTATATACTACTGTGTTCTAACATTTATCAATCTAAGTATCGAGATGTATGCTGAATTATATACTACTGTGTTCAAACATTTATCAACCTACGTATAGAGATGTATGCTGAGTTATATACTACTGTGTTCAAGCATTTATCAATCTAGGTACAGAGATGTCTGCTGAGTTATATACTACTTTGTTCAAAGATTTATCAATCTAAGTATAGAGATGTATGCTGAGTTATATACTACTGTGTTCAAACATTTATCAATCTAAGTATAGAGATGTATGCTGAATTATATAATACTGTGTTCAAACATTTATCAATCTAAGTATAGAGATGTATGCTGAGTTATATACTACTGTGTTCAAACATTTATCAATCTAAGCATAGAGACGTATGCTGAGTTATATACTACTGTGTTCAAACATTTATCAATCTAAGTATCGAGATGTATGCTGAGTTATATACTCCTGTGTTCAAAGATTTATCAATCTCAGTATCGAGATGTCTGCTGAGTTATATACTACTGTGTTCAAACATTTATCAATCTAAGTATCGAGATGTTGCTGAGTTATATAATACTGTGTTCAAACATTTATCAATCTAAGTATCGAGATGTATGCTGAGTTATATACTCCTGTGTTCAAACATTTATCAATCTCAGTATCGAGATGTATGCTGAGTTATATAATACTGTGTTCACACATTTATCAATCTAAGTATAGAGATGTATGCTGAGTTATATACTCCTGTGTTCAAACATTTATCAATCTAAGTATAGAGATGTATGCTGAGTTATATACTACTGTGTTCAAACATTTATCTATCTAAGTATAGAGATGTATGCTGAATTATATACTACTGTGTTCAAACATTTATCAATCTAAGTATCGAGATGTATGCTGAGTTATATACTCCTGTGTTCAAACATTTATCAATCTAAGTATCGAGATGTATGCTGAGTTATATACTACTGTGTTCAAACATTTATCAATCTAAGTACAGAGATGTATGCTGAGTTATATACTACTGTGTTCAAACATTTATCAATCTAAGTATAGAGATGTCTGCTGAGTTATATACTACTTTGTTCAAACATTTATCAATCTAAGTATCGAGATGTATGCTGAGTTATATACTCCTGTGTTCAAACATTTATCAATCTAAGTACAGAGATGTATGCTGAGTTATATACTACTGTGTTCAAACATTTATCAATCTAAGTATAGAGATGTCTGCTGAGTTATATACTACTTTGTTCAAACATTTATCAATCTAAGTACAGAGATGTATGCTGAGTTATATACTACTGTGTTCAAACATTTATCAATCTAAGTATGGAGATGTATGCTGAGTTATATACTACTGTGTTCACACATTTATCAATCTACGTATAGAGATGTATGCTGAGTTATATAATACTGTGTTCAAACATTTATCAATCTAAGTATCGAGATGTATGCTGAGTTATATACTCCTGTGTTCAAACATTTATCAATCTAAGTATCGAGATGTATGCTGAGTTATATAATACTGTGTTCAAACATTTATCAATCTAAGTATCGAGATGTATGCTGAGTTAGATAATACTGTGTTCAAACATTTATCAATCTAAGTATTGAGATGTATGCTGAATTATATACTACTGTGTTCAAACATTTATCAATCTAAGTACAGAGATGTATGCTGAGTTATATACTACTGTGTTCAAACATTTATCAATCTAAGTATCGAGATGTATGCTGAGTTATATACTACTGTGTTCAAACATTTATCAATCTAAGTATAGAGATGTGTCCTGAGTTATATACTACTGTGTTCAAACATTTATCAATCTACGTATAGAGATGTATGCTGAGTTATATAATACTGTGTTCAAACATTTATCAATCTAAGTATCGAGATGTATGCTGAGTTATATACTCCTGTGTTCAAACATTCATCAATCTAAGTATCGAGATGTATGCTGAGTTATATAATACTGTGTTCAAACATTTATCAATCTCAGTATCGAGATGTATGCTGAGTTATATACTCCTGTGTTCAAACATTTATCAATCTAAGTATCGAGATGTATGCTGAGTTATATAATACTGTGTTCAAACATTTATCAATCTAAGTATCGAGATGTATGCTGAGTTATATACTACTGTGTTCAAACATTTATCAATCTAAGTATCGAGATGTATGCTGAGTTATATACTCCTGTGTTCAAACATTTATCAATCTAAGTATCGAGATGTATGCTGAGTTATATACTCCTGTGTTCAAACATTTATCAATCTAAGTATCGAGATGTATGCTGAGTTATATACTACTGTGTTCAAACATTTATCAATCTAAGTATAGAGATGTATGCTGAGTTATATACTACTGTGTTCAAACATTTATCAATCTAAGTATAGAGATGTGTCCTGAGTTATATACTCCTGTGTTCAAACATTTATCAATCTAAGTATAGAGATGTATGCCGAGTTATATACTACTGTGTTCAAACATTTATCAATCTAAGTATAGAGATGTATGCTGAGTTATATACTACTGTGTTCAAACATTTATCAATCTAAGTATAGAGATGTGTGCTGAGTTATATACTACTATGTTCAAACATTTATCAATCTAAGTACAGAGATGTATGCTGAGTTATATACTACTGTGTTCAAACATTTATCAATCTAAGTATCGAGATGTATGCTGAGTTATATACTACTGTGTTCAAACATTTATCAATCTAAGTATAGAGATGTGTGCTGAGTTATATACTACTGTGTTCAAACATTTATCAATCTAAGTATAGAGATGTATGCTGAATTATATACTACTGTGTTCAAACATTTATCAACCTACGTATAGAGATGTATGCTGAGTTATATACTACTGTGTTCAAACATTTATCAATCTAGGTGCAGAGATGTCTGCCGAGTTATATACTACTTTGTTCAAAGATTTATCAATCTAAGTATAGAGATGTATGCTGAGTTATATACTACTGTGTTCAAACATTTATCAATCTAAGTATAGAGATGTATGCTGAATTATATAATACTGTGTTCAAACATTTATCAATCTAAGTATAGAGATGTATGCTGAGTTATATACTACTGTGTTCAAACATTTATCAATCTAAGTATAGAGATGTATGCTGAGTTATATACTACTGTGTTCAAACATTTATCAATCTAAGTATCGAGATGTATGCTGAGTTATATACTCCTGTGTTCAAAGATTTATCAATCTCAGTATCGAGATGTATGCGGAGTTATATACTACTGTGTTCAAACATTTATCAATCTAAGTATCGAGATGTTGCTGAGTTATATAATACTGTGTTCAAACATTTATCAATCTAAGTATCGAGATGTATGCTGAGTTATATACTCCTGTGTTCAAACATTTATCAATCTCAGTATCGAGATGTATGCTGAGTTATATACTACTGTGTTCAAACATTTACCTATCTAAGTATAGAGATGTATGCTGAATTATATACTACTGTGTTCAAACATTTATCAATCTAAGTATAGAGATGTATGCTGAGTTATATACTCCTGTGTTCAAACATTTATCAATCTAAGTATCGAGATGAATGCTGAGTTATATCATACTGTCTTCAAACATTTATCAATCTAAGTATAGAGATGTATGCTGAGTTACATACTACTGTGTTCAAACATTTATCAATCCATGTATAGAGATGTATGCTGAATTATATACTACTGTGTTCAAACATTTATCAATCTAAGTATAGAGATGTATGCTGAGTTATATAATACTGTGTTCAAACATTTATCAATCTAAGTATAGGAATGTATGCTGAGTTATATACGACTGTGTTCACACATTTATCAATCTAGGTATAGAGATGTCTGCTGAGTTATATACTACTTTGTTCAAAGATTTATCAATCTAAGTATAGAGATGTATGCTGAGTTATATACTACTGTGTTCAAACATTTATCAATCTAAGTATAGAGATGTATGCTGAGTTATATACTACTTTGTTCAAACATTTATCAATCTAAGTATAGAGATGTATGCTGAGTTATATACTACTGTGTTCAAACATTTATCAATCTAAGTATAGAAATGTATGCTAAATTATACACTACTGTGTTCAAACATTTATCAATCTAAGTATAGAGATGTATACTGAGTTATATAATACTGTGTTCAAACATTTATCAATCTAAGTATCGAGATGTATGCTGAGTTATATACTACTGTGTTCAAACATTTATCAATCTAAGTATAGAGATGTCTGCTGAGTTATATACCACTGTTGAAACATTTATCAATCTAATTATAGAGATGTATGCTGCGTTATATAATCCTGTGTTCAAACATTTATCAATCTAAGTATAGAGATGTATGCTGAGTTATATAATACTGTGTTCAAACATTTATCAATCTAAGTATCGAGATGTATGCTGAGTTATATACTCCTGTGTTCAAACATTTATCAATCTAAGTATCGAGATGTATGCTGAGTTAAATACTACTGTGTTCAAACATTTATCAATCTAAGTATCGAGATGTATGCTGAGTTATATAATACTGTGTTCACACATTTATCAATCTAAGTATAGAGATGTATGCTGAGTTATATACTCCTGTGTTCAAACATTTATCAATCTAAGTATAGAGATGTATGCTGAGTTATATACTAGTGTGTTCAAACATTTATCTATCTAAGTATAGAGATGTATGCTGAATTATATACTACTGTGTTCAAACATTTATCAATCTAAGTATCGAGATGTATGCTGAGTTATATACTCCTGTGTTCAAACATTTATCAATCTAAGTATCGAGATGTATGCTGAGTTATATACTACTGTGTTCAAACATTTATCAATCTAAGTACAGAGATGTATGCTGAGTTATATACTACTGTGTTCAAACATTTATCAATCTAAGTATAGAGATGTCTGCTGAGTTATATACTACTTTGTTCAAACATTTATCAATCTAAGTATCGAGATGTATGCTGAGTTATATACTCCTGTGTTCAAACATTTATCAATCTAAGTACAGAGATGTATGCTGAGTTATATACTACTGTGTTCAAACATTTATCAATCTAAGTATAGAGATGTCTGCTGAGTTATATACTACTTTGTTCAAACATTTATCAATCTAAGTACAGAGATGTATGCTGAGTTATATACTACTGTGTTCAAACATTTATCAATCTAAGTATGGAGATGTATGCTGAGTTATATACTACTGTGTTCACACATTTATCAATCTACGTATAGAGATGTATGCTGAGTTATATAATACTGTGTTCAAACATTTATCAATCTAAGTATCGAGATGTATGCTGAGTTATATACTCCTGTGTTCAAACATTTATCAATCTAAGTATCGAGATGTATGCTGAGTTATATAATACTGTGTTCAAACATTTATCAATCTAAGTATCGAGATGTATGCTGAGTTAGATAATACTGTGTTCAAACATTTATCAATCTAAGTATTGAGATGTATGCTGAATTATATACTACTGTGTTCAAACATTTATCAATCTAAGTACAGAGATGTATGCTGAGTTATATACTACTGTGTTCAAACATTTATCAATCTAAGTATCGAGATGTATGCTGAGTTATATACTACTGTGTTCAAACATTTATCAATCTAAGTATAGAGATGTGTCCTGAGTTATATACTACTGTGTTCAAACATTTATCAATCTACGTATAGAGATGTATGCTGAGTTATATAATACTGTGTTCAAACATTTATCAATCTAAGTATCGAGATGTATGCTGAGTTATATACTCCTGTGTTCAAACATTCATCAATCTAAGTATCGAGATGTATGCTGAGTTATATAATACTGTGTTCAAACATTTATCAATCTAAGTATCGAGATGTATGCTGAGTTATATACTCCTGTGTTCAAACATTTATCAATCTAAGTATCGAGATGTATGCTGAGTTATATAATACTGTGTTCAAACATTTATCAATCTAAGTATCGAGATGTATGCTGAGTTATATACTACTGTGTTCAAACATTTATCAATCTAAGTATCGAGATGTATGCTGAGTTATATACTCCTGTGTTCAAACATTTATCAATCTAAGTATCGAGATGTATGCTGAGTTATATACTCCTGTGTTCAAACATTTATCAATCTAAGTATCGAGATGTATGCTGAGTTATATACTACTGTGTTCAAACATTTATCAATCTAAGTATAGAGATGTATGCTGAGTTATATACTACTGTGTTCAAACATTTATCAATCTAAGTATAGAGATGTGTCCTGAGTTATATACTCCTGTGTTCAAACATTTATCAATCTAAGTATAGAGATGTATGCCGAGTTATATACTACTGTGTTCAAACATTTATCAATCTAAGTATAGAGATGTATGCTGAGTTATATACTACTGTGTTCAAACATTTATCAATCTAAGTATAGAGATGTGTGCTGAGTTATATACTACTATGTTCAAACATTTATCAATCTAAGTACAGAGATGTATGCTGAGTTATATACTACTGTGTTCAAACATTTATCAATCTAAGTATCGAGATGTATGCTGAGTTATATACTACTGTGTTCAAACATTTATCAATCTAAGTATAGAGATGTGTGCTGAGTTATATACTACTGTGTTCAAACATTTATCAATCTAAGTATAGAGATGTATGCTGAATTATATACTACTGTGTTCAAACATTTATCAACCTACGTATAGAGATGTATGCTGAGTTATATACTACTGTGTTCAAACATTTATCAATCTAGGTGCAGAGATGTCTGCCGAGTTATATACTACTTTGTTCAAAGATTTATCAATCTAAGTATAGAGATGTATGCTGAGTTATATACTACTGTGTTCAAACATTTATCAATCTAAGTATAGAGATGTATGCTGAATTATATAATACTGTGTTCAAACATTTATCAATCTAAGTATAGAGATGTATGCTGAGTTATATACTACTGTGTTCAAACATTTATCAATCTAAGTATAGAGATGTATGCTGAGTTATATACTACTGTGTTCAAACATTTATCAATCTAAGTATCGAGATGTATGCTGAGTTATATACTCCTGTGTTCAAAGATTTATCAATCTCAGTATCGAGATGTATGCGGAGTTATATACTACTGTGTTCAAACATTTATCAATCTAAGTATCGAGATGTTGCTGAGTTATATAATACTGTGTTCAAACATTTATCAATCTAAGTATCGAGATGTATGCTGAGTTATATACTCCTGTGTTCAAACATTTATCAATCTCAGTATCGAGATGTATGCTGAGTTATATACTACTGTGTTCAAACATTTACCTATCTAAGTATAGAGATGTATGCTGAATTATATACTACTGTGTTCAAACATTTATCAATCTAAGTATAGAGATGTATGCTGAGTTATATACTCCTGTGTTCAAACATTTATCAATCTAAGTATCGAGATGAATGCTGAGTTATATCATACTGTCTTCAAACATTTATCAATCTAAGTATAGAGATGTATGCTGAGTTACATACTACTGTGTTCAAACATTTATCAATCCATGTATAGAGATGTATGCTGAATTATATACTACTGTGTTCAAACATTTATCAATCTAAGTATAGAGATGTATGCTGAGTTATATAATACTGTGTTCAAACATTTATCAATCTAAGTATAGGAATGTATGCTGAGTTATATACTACTGTGTTCACACATTTATCAATCTAGGTATAGAGATGTCTGCTGAGTTATATACTACTTTGTTCAAAGATTTATCAATCTAAGTATAGAGATGTATGCTGAGTTATATACTACTGTGTTCAAACATTTATCAATCTAAGTATAGAGATGTATGCTGAGTTATATACTACTTTGTTCAAACATTTATCAATCTAAGTATAGAGATGTATGCTGAGTTATATACTACTGTGTTCAAACATTTATCAATCTAAGTATAGAAATGTATGCTAAATTATACACTACTGTGTTCAAACATTTATCAATCTAAGTATAGAGATGTATACTGAGTTATATAATACTGTGTTCAAACATTTATCAATCTAAGTATCGAGATGTATGCTGAGTTATATACTACTGTGTTCAAACATTTATCAATCTAAGTATAGAGATGTCTGCTGAGTTATATACCACTGTTGAAACATTTATCAATCTAATTATAGAGATGTATGCTGCGTTATATAATACTGTGTTCAAACATTTATCAATCTAAGTATAGAGATGTATGCTGAGTTATATAATACTGTGTTCAAACATTTATCAATCTAAGTATCGAGATGTATGCTGAGTTATATACTCCTGTGTTCAAACATTTATCAATCTAAGTATCGAGATGTATGCTGAGTTAAATACTACTGTGTTCAAACATTTATCAATCTAAGTATCGAGATGTATGCTGAGTTATATAATACTGTGTTCAAACATTTATCAATCTAAGTATTGAGATGTATGCTGAGTTATATACTCCTGTGTTCAAACATTTATCAATCTAAGTATCGAGATGTATGCTGAGTTAAATACTACTGTGTTCAAACATTTATCAATCTAAGTATCGAGATGTATGCTGAATTATATAATACAGTGTTCAACCATTTATCAATCTAAGTATAGAGATGTATGCTGAGTTATATACTACTGTGTTCAAACATTTATCAATCTAAGTATAGAGATGTATGCTGAGTTATATAATACTGTGTTCAAACATTTATCAATCTAAGTATTGAGATGCATGCTGAGTTATATACTACTGTGTTCAAACATTTATCAATCTAAGTATAGAGATGTATGCTGAGTTATATACTACTGTGTTCACACATTTATCAATCTAAGTATAGAGATGTATGCTGTGTTATATACTACTGTGTTCAAACATTTATCAATCTAAGTATAGAGATGTATGCTGAGTTATATACTACTGTGTTCAAACATTTATCAATCTAAGTATAGAGATGTGTGCTGAGTTATATACTACTGTGTTCAAACATTTATCAATCTAAGTATAGAGATGTATGCTGAGTTATATACTACTGTGTTTAAACATTTATCAATCTAAGTATAGAGATGTGTGCTGAGTTATATCCTACTGTGTTCAAACATTTATCAATCTAAGTATAGAGATGTATGCTGAATTATATACTACTGTGTTCAAACATTTATCAACCTACGTATAGAGATGTATGCTGAGTTATATACTACTGTGTTCAAACATTTATCAATCTAGGTACAGAGATGTCTGCTGAGTTATATACTACTTTGTTCAAAGATTTATCAATCTAAGTATAGAGATGTATGCTGAGTTATATACTACTGTGTTCAAACATTTATCAATCTAAGTATAGAGATGTATGCTGAATTATATAATACTGTGTTCAAACATTTATCAATCTAAGTATAGAGATGTATGCTGAGTTATATACTCCTGTGTTCAAACATTTATCAATCTAAGTATAGAGATGTATGCTGAGTTATATACTACTGTGTTCAAACATTTATCAATCTAAGTATCGAGATGTATGCTGAGTTATATACTCCTGTGTTCAAAGATTTATCAATCTCAGTATCGAGATGTATGCGGAGTTATATACTACTGTGTTCAAACATTTATCAATCTAAGTATCGAGATGTTGCTGAGTTATATAATACTGTGTTCAAACATTTATCAATCTAAGTATCGAGATGTATGCTGAGTTATATACTCCTGTGTTCAAACATTTATCAATCTCAGTATCGAGATGTATGCTGAGTTATATACTACTGTGTTCAAACATTTACCTATCTAAGTATAGAGATGTATGCTGAATTATATACTACTGTGTTCAAACATTTATCAATCTAAGTAGAGAGATGTATGCTGAGTTATATACTACTGTGTTCACACATTTATCAATCTATGTATAGAGATGTCTGCTGAGTTATATACTACTTTGTTCAAAGATTTATCAATCTAAGTATAGAGATGTATGCTGAGTTATATACTACTGTGTTCAAACATTTATCAATCTAAGTATAGAGATGTATGCTGAGTTATCTACTACTTTGTTCAAACATTTATCAATCTAAGTATAGAGATGTATGCTGAGTTATATACTACTGTGTTCAAACATTTATCAATCTAAGTATAGAAATGTATGCTGAATTATACACTACTGTGTTCAAACATTTATCAATCTAAGTATAGAGATGTCTGCTGAGTTATATACCACTGTTGAAACATTTATCAATCTAATTATAGAGATGTATGCTGCGTTATATAATACTGTGTTCCAACATTTATCAATCTAAGTATAGAGATGTATGCTGAGTTATATAATACTGTGTTCAAACATTTATCAATCTAAGTATCGAGATGTATGCTGAGTTATATACTCCTGTGTTCAAACATTTATCAATCTAAGTATTGAGATGTATGCTGAGTTAAATACTACTGTGTTCAAACATTTATCAATCTAAGTATCGAGATGTATGCTGAGTTATATAATACTGTGTTCAAACATTTATCAATCTAAGTATTGAGATGTATGCTGAGTTATATACTCCTGTGTTCAAACATTTATCAATCTAAGTATCGCGATGTATGCTGAGTTAAATACTACTGTGTTCAAACATTTATCAATCTAAGTATCGAGATGTATGCTGAATTATATAATACAGTGTTCAAACATTTATCAATCTAAGTATAGAGATGTATGCTGAGTTATATACTACTGTGTTCAAACATTTATCAATCTAAGTATAGAGATGTATGCTGAGTTATATAATACTGTGTTCAAACATTTATCAATCTAAGTATTGAGATGCATGCTGAGTTATATACTACTGTGTTCAAACATTTATCAATCTAAGTATAGAGATGTATGCTGAGTTATATACTACTGTGTTCACACATTTATCAATCTAAGTATAGAGATGTATGCTGTGTTATATACTACTGTGTTCAAACATTTATCAATCTAAGTATAGAGATGGATGCTGAGTTATATACTACTGTGTTCAAACATTTATCAATCTAGGTACAGAGATGTCTGCTGAGTTATATACTACTTTGTTCAAAGATTTATCAATCTAAGTATAGAGATGTATGCTGAGTTATATACTACTGTGTTCAAACATTTATCAATCTAAGTATAGAGATGTATGCTGAATTATATAATACTGTGTTCAAACATTTATCAATCTAAGTATAGAGATGTATGCTGAGTTATATACTACTGTGTTCAAACATTTATCAATCTAAGTATAGAGATGTATGCTGAGTTATATACTACTGTGTTCAAACATTTATCAATCTAAGTATCGAGATGTATGCTGAGTTATATACTCCTGTGTTCAAAGATTTATCAATCTCAGTATCGAGATGTATGCGGAGTTATATACTACTGTGTTCAAACATTTATCAATCTAAGTATCGAGATGTTGCTGAGTTATATAATACTGTGTTCAAACATTTATCAATCTAAGTATCGAGATGTATGCTGAGTTATATACTCCTGTGTTCAAACATTTATCAATCTCAGTATCGAGATGTATGCTGAGTTATATACTACTGTGTTCAAACATTTACCTATCTAAGTATAGAGATGTATGCTGAATTATATACTACTGTGTTCAAACATTTATCAATCTAAGTATAGAGATGTATGCTGAGTTATATACTACTGTGTTCACACATTTATCAATCTATGTATAGAGATGTCTGCTGAGTTATATACTACTTTGTTCAAAGATTTATCAATCTAAGTATAGAGATGTATGCTGAGTTATATACTACTGTGTTCAAACATTTATCAATCTAAGTATAGAGATGTATGCTGAGTTATATACTACTTTGTTCAAACATTTATCAATCTAAGTATAGAGATGTATGCTGAGTTATATACTACTGTGTTCAAACATTTATCAATCTAAGTATAGAAATGTATGCTGAATTATACACTACTGTGTTCAAACATTTATCAATCTAAGTATAGAGATGTATACTGAGTTATATAATACTGTGTTCAAACATTTATCAATCTAAGTATAGAGATGTATGCTGAGTTATATACTACTGTGTTCAAACATTTATCAATCTAAGTATAGAGATGTCTGCTGAGTTATATACCACTGTTGAAACATTTATCAATCTAATTATAGAGATGTATGCTGCGTTATATAATACTGTGTTCCAACATTTATCAATCTAAGTATAGAGATGTATGCTGAGTTATATAATACTGTGTTCAAACATTTATCAATCTAAGTATCGAGATGTATGCTGAGTTATATACTCCTGTGTTCAAACATTTATCAATCTAAGTATCGAGATGTATGCTGAGTTAAATACTACTGTGTTCAAACATTTATCAATCTAAGTATCGAGATGTATGCTGAGTTATATAATACTGTGTTCAAACATTTATCAATCTAAGTATTGAGATGTATGCAGAGTTATATACTCCTGTGTTCAAACATTTATCAATCTAAGTATCGCGATGTATGCTGAGTTAAATACTACTGTGTTCAAACATTTATCAATCTAAGTATCGAGATGTATGCTGAATTATATAATACAGTGTTCAAACATTTATCAATCTAAGTATAGAGATGTATGCTGAGTTATATACTACTGTGTTCAAACATTTATCAATCTAAGTATAGAGATGAATGCTGAGTTATATAATACTGTGTTCAAACATTTATCAATCTAAGTATTGAGATGCATGCTGAGTTATATACTACTGTGTTCAAACATTTATCAATCTAAGTATAGAGATGTATGCTGAGTTATATACTACTGTGTTCACACATTTATCAATCTAAGTATAGAGATGTATGCTGTGTTATATACTACTGTGTTCAAACATTTATCAATCTAAGTATAGAGATGGATGCTGAGTTATATACTACTGTGTTCAAAAATTTATCAATCTAAGTATAGAGATGTATGCTGAGTTATATACTACTGTGTTCAAACATTTATCAATCTAAGTATAGAGATGTATGCTGAGTTATATACTACTGTGTTCAAACATTTATCAATCTATGTATCGAGATGTATGCTGAGTTATATACTACTGTGTTCAAACATTTATCAATCTAAGTATAGAGATGTATGCTGAGTTATATACTACTGTGTTCAAACATTTATCAATCTAAGTATCGAGATGTATGCTGAGTTATACAATACTGTGTTCAAACATTTATCAATCTAAGTATAGAGTTGTATGCTGAATTATGCACTACTGTGTTCAAACATTTATCAATTTAAGTATCGAGATGTATGCTGAGTTATATGTTACTGTGTTCAAACATGTAAACATGTAGCGCACATCCCGGCGGTGGTGGTGGTGCTTGTACCAATGTTGTCGCCTCCGGGAACCGCACGGTTTCAGCTGTCGGTGCAAAGGGGAGGGGGACTGATCCTCCTGGGAAGGGGGCGGGCGCGGGGTGCGGCGGCGGCAGGAAGGGGGGCGGTTGGGTTGATGGTGTCGGGGGGGTGTGCGTGGTGCCGGCGGGCGCCAGATCCCGCAGGGAGTCCGGGTCCTGTCGGCCGTCGGGGTACTCCACGTAGGCGTACTGGGGGTTTGCGTGGAGGAGGTGACCCCTTTCGACCAACGGGTCCGCCTTATGTGCCCGCACATGCTTTCGGAGCAGGATGGGTCCTGGGGCCGCCAGCCAGGTTGGCAGCGACGTTCCAGAGGAGGACCTCCTAGCGAAGACAAGGAGACGCTCGTGCGGCATTTGATTCGTGCTTGTACATAATAACGACCGGATGGAATGGAGAGCGTCCGGGAGGACCTCCTGCCACCGTGAAACTGGGAGATCCCTGGACCGTAGGGCCAGTAGGACGGCCTTCCAGACCGTGCCGTTCTCCCTTTCTACTTGCCCGTTCCCCCGGGGGTTGTAGCTGGTCGTCCTGCTTGAGGCTATGCCCTTGCTGAGCAGGAACTGGCGCAGCTCGTCACTCATGAAAGAGGACCCCCTGTCGCTGTGGACGTATGCGGGGTAACCGAACAGCGTGAAGATGCTGTTCAGGGCTTTAATGACTGTGGCCGCGGTCATGTCGGAGCAGGGAATCCAAAAGGGAAGCGGGAGTATTCGTCCACTACATTAAGGAAATATGCGTTGCGGTCGGTGAAGGGGAGGGGCCCTTTGAAATCCAGACTGAGGCGTTCAAAGGGGCGGGAAGCCTTAATCAGGTGCGCTCCAGCTGGCCTGAAAAAATGCGGCTTGCATTCCGCGCAGATGTGGCAGTCCCTTGTGACTGTACGGACCTCTTCTAAAGAGTATGGGAGATTGCGGGACTTGATGAAGTGGTAAAACCGAGTGACCCCCGGGTCGCAGAGGTCCTCGTGGAGGGTTTGGAGGCGGTTAATTTGTGCGTTGGCACATGTGCCGCGGGATAGGGCATCGGACGGCTCGTTCAGCTTTCCGGGCCGGTACAAGATCTCATAGTTAAAGGTGGAGAGCTCGATCCTCCACCTTAAGATCTTGTCATTTTTAATCTTGCCCCGCTGTGCATTATCGAACATGAAGGCTACCGACCGTTGGTCAGTGAGGAGAGTGAATCTCCTGCCGGCCAGGTAATGCCTCCAATGTCGCACAGCTTCCACTATGGCTTGGGCTTCCTTTTCCACTGAGGAGTGGCGGATTTCTGAGGCGTGGAGGGTTCGGGAGAAAAAGGCCACGGGTCTGCCCGCTTGGTTGAGGGTGGCCGCTAGAGCTACGTCGGAGGCGTCGCTCTCGACCTGGAAGGGGAGGGACTCGTCGATGGCGTGCATCGTGGCCTTTGCGATGTCCGCTTTGATGCGGCTGAAGGCCTGGCAAGCCTCTGTCGACAGAGGGAGGGTCGTGGTCTGTATTAGGGGGCGGGCCTTGTCTGCGTACTGGGGGACCCACTGGGCGTAGTACGAAAAGAACCCCAGGCAGCGTTTCAGGGCTTTTGGGCAGTGCGGGAGGGGAAATTCCATGAGTGCGCGCATACGTTCGGGGTCGGGGCCTATTATCCCATTGCGCACTATGTAGCCCAGAATGGCTAGCCGATCGGTGCTAAAAACGCACTTGTCCTCGTTGTACGTGAGGTTCAAGGCTTTGGCGGTCTGGAGGAATTTTTGGAGGTTGGCGTCGTGGTCCTGCTGGTCGTGGCCGCAGATGGTTACATTGTCGAGGTAAGGGAACGTGGCCCGTAACCCATGTTGATCAACCATTCGGTCCATCTCCCGTTGGAAGACCGAGACCCCGTTTGTGACGCCAAAAGGGACCCGTAGGAAATGGTAAAATCGCCCGTCTGCCTCGAAGGCTGTGTACTTGCGGTCACTTGGGCGGATGGGGAGCTGATGGTAGGCGGACTTGAGGTCCACGGTGGAGAAGACTTTATACTGGGCAATCCGATTGACCATGTCGGATATGCGGGGAAGAGGGTACGCGTCTAGTTGTGTGTACCTATTGATGGTCTGGCTATAGTCAATGACCATCCTTTGTTTCTCCCCTGTCTTCACTACTACCACCTGCGCTCTCCAGGGACTATTGCTGGCCTGGATTATGCCCTCCTTTAGTAGCCGCTGGACTTCGGACCGAATGAAGGTCCGGTCCTGGTCGCTGTACCGTCTGCTCCTAGTGGCGACGGGTTTGCAATCCGGGGTGAGGTTCGCAAACAAGGACGGGGGTTGCACCTTGAGGGTAGCGAGGCCGCAGATAGTGAGTGGGGGTATGGGGCCGCCGAATTTAAACGTAAGGCTCTGTAGGTTACATTGGAAGTCTAAGCCCAGCAAGGTGGGAGCACAGAGTTGGGGAAGGACGTTAAGTTTGTAGTTTTTGAATTCCCTCCCCTGTACCGTTAGGGTGACTATGCAGAATCCCTGGATCTGTACGGACTGGGATCCTGCAGCTAGGCAAATCTTTTGTGCGCTGGGGTAGGTAGTTAAGGAACAGCGTCTTACCGTGTCGGGGTGTATAAAACTTTCCGTGCTCCCGGAGTCGACTAGGCATGGCGTTTCGTGGCCGTTAATTAGGACCGTTGTCGTCGTCGTCTGGAGAGTCCGGGGCCGAGCCTGATCGAGCGTAACCGAAGCGAGCCGTGGTTGTAGTAGTGGGGTGTGGTCCGTTGTTGCCGTCCAAGATGGCGTCGGGGATGGACAAAATGGCTGCCCCCATACATCGTACGTGGCTGAGGGGTCACAAGATGGCGTCGGGGGTGGACAAAATGGCCGCCCCCATGCGTCGTACAGGTCGGGGGCGGTCCAAGATGGCGGCGCCCCTCCTCCCCTCGTGGTGGTCGGGACCCAAAATGGCGGCGTCTGCGGGTCGCACATGGTGTGCTGGGGGGTCTGGGGAGCGCTAGGACCGCGCGGAGTTCCTTCACTGCGAGCACCAGGGCCGCGGGCGCTAGGACCGCGCGGAGCTCCCTCTCTGCGAGCGCCAGGGCCGCGGGCGCTAGGACCGCGCGGAGCTCCCTCTCTGCGAGCGCCAGGGCCGCGGGCGCTAGGACCGCGCGGAGATCCCTCGCCGGGGACAGCGGTGGTCGGGGCCCAGGTAAGTTGCGCCGGCGGGTCAGGCGTGGGGCGCGGGACGGGGGTGAGGGCCCAGGTCAGCGGCGCCGGCGGGACAGGCGTGGGGCGCGGGACGGGGTGAGGGCCCAGGTCGGCGGGTCAGGCGTGGGGCGCGGGACGGGGGTGAGGGCCCAGGTCGGCGGGTCAGGCGTGGGGCGCGGGACGGGGGTGAGGGCCCAGATCGGCGGCGCCGGCAGGACAGGCGTGGGGCGGCGAGCGCTAGGACCGCGCGGAGCTCCCTCACCGGGGACAGCGGTGGTCGGGGCCCAAGTCGGCGGAGCCGGCGGGTCAGGCGTGGGGCGCGGGAGGGGGGTGAGGGTGGCGTTCGGGACGCGAAAGTCCCACTCCTCTCCGTGGAGAGTGTTGGCCGGCACCCAAATCGGGAGCGCCGGCGGCGGGCCGTACATGGACTGCGGGGAGGGGGGTTGGGGAGCGTAGGCGGCGTGCAGGGCTCCCAGTTCTCCCGGGGCCGCGGTGGTCGGGACCCAGAGCGGCTGTGCCTGCCGGTCGCACATGGCGTGCTGGGGGGGTTGGGAGGCATAGACTGCCTGTAGGGCTCCCTGTGGCCCCGGGACGGCGGCGACCTCGCGGGATCGGCACACCACCGCATAGTGGCCCTTTTTCCCGCAGCTTTTGCAGATGGCTGCGCGGGCCGGACAGCGTTGTCGGGGGTGGTTCGCCTGGCCGCAGAAATAACAGCGGGCGCCCCCGGTGCGACTCGGCGTTTGGGCCGCGCAAGCCTGTGGGGTGTCCGGGGGGGGGGGGGGGTTTGCCGCGACGGGTACGTACGGGGCCCAATGGCCTGCCGCGCGGTCGGGGCCGTAGGCGCGGGTAGCGCGGCGTAGAACTCGTCCATCGATTCTCCGGGAGCTTGCCGTCTCATCGCGAGCTGGTAGCGAGCGTAGATTTGGTTAACTGGGCGGACATAGAGACTTTTCAGTGCTGCGAACGCCGTCTGGAAATCGTCAGTGTCTTCAATGAGGGTGAAAATCTCCGTGCTCACCCTCGAGTGCAGGACCTGCAGTTTTTGTTCGTCTGAGACCCGGCCAGTGGTCGGTCTGAGGTAGGCCTCGAAGCAAGTCTGCCAGTGTTTGAAGGCTGCTGCCGCATTCACTGCGTGGGGGCTGATCCCCAGGCATTCTGGAATGATCCTGAGCTCCATAGTCCGTTTTAGGCACGCTTAATAAATTGTAGCGCACAAAGACTCCATGAGACGAAAAGAGTGAAGTCGATGAGGCTTTATTAAGAGTGTCTTTTCCCCAGCAGCCCGATAGTAAACTGGCCTGCGGGGGAAGGCACCGGCTTCTTATACTTCGCCTTCAGGGCGGAGTATGAGGTCAACGGCCAACCAGGACCCGGGATCTGTCAGCCAATGACATTAGGGCTTCCAGTCCCACATGACCCCCAATACATACTACCACAAAACATTTATCAATCTAAGTATAGAGATGTATGCTGAGTTATATACTACTGTGTCCAAACATTTATCAATCTAAGTATAGAGATGTATGCTGAGTTATATACTACTGTGTTCAAACATTTATCAATCTAAGTATAGAGATGTATGCTGAGTTATATACTACTGTGTTCAAACATTTATCAATTTAAGTAGAGATGTATGCTGAGTTATATACTACTGAATTCAATCATTTATCAATCTAAGTATAGAGATGTATGCTGAGTTATATACTACTGTGTTCAAACATTTATCAATCTAAGTATAGAGATGTATGCTGAGTATTATACTACTTTGTTCAAACATTTATCAATCTAAGTATAGAGATGTATGCTGAATTATATAATACTGTGTTCAAACATTTATCAATCTAAGTGTAGAGATGTATGCTGAGTTATATACTACTGTGTTCAAACATTTATCAATCTAAGTAGAGAGATGTATGCTGAGTTATATACTACTGTGTTCAAACATTTATCAATCTACTTATAGAGATGTATGCTGAGTTATATACTACTGTGTTCAAACATTTATCAATCTAAGTATAGAGATGTATGCTGAGTTATATACTACTGTGTTCAAACATTTATCAATCTAGGTATAGAGATGTCTGCTGAGTATTATACTACTTTGTTCAAACATTTATCAATCTAAGTATAGAGATGTATGCTGAATTATATAATACTGTGTTCAAACATTTATCAATCGAAGTATTGAGATGCATGCTGAGTTATATAATACTGTGTTCAAACATTTATCAATCTAAGTATCGAGATGTATACTGAGTTATATACTACTGTGTTCAAACATTTGTCAATCTAAGTATAGAGATGTATGCTGAATTATATACTACTGTGTTCAAACATTTATCAATCTAAGTATAGAGATGTAGACTGAGTTATATACTACTGTGTTCAAACATTTATCAATCTAAGTATTGAGATGTATGCTGAGTTATATACTACTGTGTTCAAACATTTATCAATCTAAGTATAGAGATGTATGCTGAATTATATACTAAAGTGTTCAAACATTTATCAATCTAAGTATAGAGATGTATGCTGAGTTATATGCTACTGTGTTCAAACATTTATCAATCTAAGTATAGAGATGTATGCTGAGTTATATACTACTGTGTCCAAACATTTATCAATCTAAGTACAGAGATGTATGCTGAGTTATATACTACTGTGTTCAAACATTTATCAATCTAAGTATAGAGATGTATACTGAGTTATATACTACTGTGTTCAAACATTTATCAATCTAAGTATAGAGATGTATGCTGAATTATATACTACTGTGTTCAAACATTTATCAATCTAAGTATAGAGATGTATGCTGAGTTATATGCTACTGTGTTCAAACATTTATCAATCTAAGTATAGAGATGTATGCTGAGTTATATAATACTGTGTTCAAACATTTATCAATCTAAGTATAGAGATGTATGCTGAGTTATATACTACTGTGTTCAAACATTTATCAATTTAAGTAGAGATGTATGCTGAGGTATATACTACTGAATTCAATCATTTATCAATCTAAGTATAGAGATGTATGCTGAGTTATATACTACTGTGTTCAAACATTTATCAATCTAAGTATAGAGATGTATGCTGAGTTATATACTACTGTGTTCAAACATTTATCAATCTACGTATAGAGATGTCTGCTGAGTTATACACTACTGTGTTCAAACATTTATCAATCTAAGTATAGAGATGTATGCTGAGTTATATACTACTGTGTTCAAACATTTATCAATCTAAGTATAGAGATGTATGCTGAGTTATATACTACTGTGTTCAAACATTTATCAATCTACGTATAGAGGTGTATGCTGAGTTATATACTACTGTGTTCAAACATTTATCAATCTAGGTATAGAGATGTCTGCTGAGTATTATACTACTTTGTTCAAACATTTATCAATCTAAGTATAGAGATGTATGCTGAATTATATACTACTGTGTTCAAACATTTATCAATCTAAGTATAGAGATGTATGTTGAGTTATATAATACTGTGTTCAAACATTTATCAATCTAAGTATAGAGATGTATGCTGAATTATATACTACTGTGTTCAAACATTTATCAATCTAAGTATAGAGATGTATGTTGAGTTATATACTACTGTGTTCAAACATTTATCAATCTAAGTATAGAGATGTATGCTGAGTTATATACTACTGTGTTCAAACATTTATCAATCTACGTATAGAGATGTATGCTGAGTTATATACTACTGTGTTCAAACATTTATCAATCTAGGTATAGAGATGTCTGCTGAGTATTATACTACTTTGTTCAAACATTTATCAATCTAAGTATAGAGATGTATGCTGAATTATATAATACTGTGTTCAAACATTTATCAATCTAAGTGTAGAGATGTATGCTGAGTTATATACTACTGTGTTCAAACATTTATCAATCTAAGTATAGAGATGTATGCTGAGTTATATACTACTGTGTTCAAACATTTATCAATCTACGTATAGAGATGTATGCTGAGTTATATACTACTGTGTTCAAACATTTATCAATCTAGGTATAGAGATGTCTGCTGAGTATTATACTACTTTGTTCAAACATTTATCAATCTAAGTATAGAGATGTATGCTGAATTATATAATACTGTGTTCAAACATTTATCAATCTAAGTATTGAGATGCATGCTGAGTTATATAATACTGTGTTCAAACATTTATCAATCTAAGTATCGAGATGTATTCTGAGTTATATACTACTGTGTTCAAACATTTGTCAATCTAAGTATAGAGATGTATGCTGAATTATATACTACTGTGTTCAAACATTTATCAATCTAAGTATAGAGATGTAGACTGAGTTATATACTACTGTGTTCAAACATTTATCAATCTAAGTATCGAGATGTATGCTGAGTTATGTACTACTGTGTTGAAACTTTTATCAATCTAAGTATAGAAATGTATGCTGAGTTATATACTACTGTGTTCAAACATTTGTCAATCTAAGTATAGAGATGTCTGCTGAGTTATATATTACTGTGTTCAAACATTTATCAATCTAAGTATAGAGATGTATGCTGAGTTATATACTACTATGTTCAAACATTTATCAATCTAAGTATAGAGATGTATGCTGAGTTATATACTACTGCGTTCAAACATTTATCAATCTAAGTATAGAGATGTATGCTGAATTATATACTACTGTGTTCAAACATTTATCAATCTAGGTATAGAGATGTCTGCTGAGTATTATACTACTTTGTTCAAACATTTATCAATCTAAGTATAGAGATGTATGCTGAATTATATAATACTGTGTTCGAACATTTATCAATCTAAGTATTGAGATGCATGCTGAGTTATATAATACTGTGTTCAAACATTTATCAATCTAAGTATCGAGATGTATACTGAGTTATCTTCTACTGTGTTCAAACATTTGTCAATCTAAGTATAGAGATGTATGCTGAATTATATACTACTGTGTTCAAACATTTATCAATCTAAGTATAGAGATGTAGACTGAGTTATATACTACTGTGTTCAAACATTTATCAATCTAAGTATCGAGATGTATGCTGAGTTATATACTACTGTGTTCAAACTTTTATCAATCTAAGTATAGAAATGTATGCTGAGTTATATACTACTGTGTTCAAACATTTGTCAATCTAAGTATAGAGATGTCTGCTGAGTTATATATTACTGTGTTCAAACATTTATCAATCTAAGTATAGAGATGTATGCTGAGTTATATACTACTATGTTCAAACATTTATCAATCTAAGTATCGAGATGTATGCTGAGTTATATACTACTGCGTTCAAACATTTATCAATCTAAGGAGAGATGTATGCTGAATTATATACTACTGTGTTCAAACATTTATCAATCTAAGTATAGAGATATATGCTGAGTTATATACTACTGTGTTCAAACATTTATCAATCTAAGTATCGAGATGTATGCTGAGGTATATACTACTGTGTTCAAACATTTATCAATCTAAGTATAGAGATGTATGCTGAATTATATACTACTGTGTTCAAACATTTATCAATCTAAGTATAGAGATATATGCTGAGTTATATACTACTGTGTTCAAACATTTATCAATCTAAGTATTGAGATGTATGCTGAGTTATATACTACTGTGTTCAAACTTTTATCAATCTAAGTATAGAAATGTATGCTGAGTTATATACTACTGTGTTCAAACATTTGTCAATCTAAGTATCGAGATGTCTGCTGAGTTATATATTACTGTGTTCAAACATTTATCAATCTAAGTATAGAGATGTATGCTGAGTTATATACTACTATGTTCAAACATTTATCAATCTAAGTATAGAGATGTATGCTGAGTTATATACTACTGTGTTCAAACATTTATCAATCTAAGTATAGAGATGTATGCTGAATTATATACTACTGTGTTCAAACATTTATCAATCTAAATATAGAGATGTATGCTGAGTTATATGCTACTGTGTTCAAACATTTATCAATCTAAGTATAGAGATGTATGCTGAATTATATAATACTGTGTTCAAACATTTATCAATCTAAGTGTAGAGATGTATGCTGAGTTATATAATACTGTGTTCAAACATTTATCAATCTAAGTATCGAGATGTATACTGAGTTATCTACTACTGTGTTCAAACATTTGTCAATCTAAGTATAGAGATGTATGCTGAGTTATATACTACTGTGTTCAAACATTTATCAATCTAAATATCGAGATGTATGCTGAGTTAGATACTACTGTGTTCAAACATTTATCAATCTAAGTATAGTGATATATGCTGAGTTATATACTACTGTGTTCAAACATTTATCAATCTAAGTATCGAGATGTATGCTGAATTATATAATACTATGTTCAAACATTTATCAATCTAAGTATAGAGATGTATGCTGAGTTATATACTCCTGTGTTCAAACATTTATCAGTCTAAGTACAGATGTATGCTGAGTTATATACTACTGTGTTCAAACATTTATCAATCTAAGTATAGAGATGTATGCTGAGTTATATACGACTGTGTTCAAACATTTATCAATCTAAATATCGAGATGTATGCTGAGTTAGATACTACTGTGTTCAAACATTTATCAATCTAAGTATAGTGATATATGCTGAGTTATATACTACTGTGTTCAAACATTTATCAATCTAAGTATCGAGATGTATGCTGAATTATATAATACTATGTTCAAACATTTATCAATCTAAGTATAGAGATGTATGCTGAGTTATATACTCCTGTGTTCAAACATTTATCAGTCTAAGTACAGATGTATGCTGAGTTATATACTACTGTGTTCAAACATTTATCAATCTAAGTATAGAGATGTATGCTGAGTTATATAATACTGTGTTCAAACATTTATCAATCTAAGTATTGAGATGTATGCTGAGTTATATACTACTGTGTTCAAACATTTATCAATCTAAGTATAGAGATGTATGCTGAGTTATATAATACTGTGTTCAAACATTTATCAATCTTAGTACAGAGATGTATGCTGAGTTATATAATACTGTGTTCAAACATTTATCAATCTAAGTATAGAGATGTATGCTGAGTTATATACTACTGTGTTCAAACATTTATCAATCTAAGTATCGAGATGTATGCTGAGTTATATACTACTGTGTTCAAACTTTTATCAATCTAAGTATAGAAATGTATGCTGAGTTATATACTACTGTGTTCAAACATTTGTCAATCTAAGTATAGAGATGTCTGCTGAGTTATATATTACTGTGTTCAAACATTTATCAATCTAAGTATAGAGATGTATGCTGAGTTATATACTACTATGTTCAAACATTTATCAATCTAAGTATAGAGATGTATGCTGAGTTATATACTACTGCGTTCAAACATTTATCAATCTAAGTATAGAGATGTATGCTGAATTATATACTACTGTGTTCAAACATTTATCAATCTAAGTATAGAGATATATGCTGAGTTATATACTACTGTGTTCAAACATTTATCAATCTAAGTATCGAGATGTATGCTGAGTCATATACTACTGTGTTCAAACATTTATCAATCTAAGTATAGAGATGTATGCTGAATTATATACTACTGTGTTCAAACATTTATCAATCTAAGTATAGAGATATATGCTGAGTTATATACTACTGTGTTCAAACATTTATCAATCTAAGTATTGAGATGTATGCTGAGTTATATACTACTGTGTTCAAACTTTTATCAATCTAAGTATCGAGATGTATACTGAGTTATCTACTACTGTGTTCAAACATTTGTCAATCTAAGTATAGAGATGTATGCTGAGTTATATACTACTGTGTTCAAACATTTATCAATCTAAATATCGAGATGTATGCTGAGTTAGATACTACTGTGTTCAAACATTTATCAATCTAAGTATAGTGATATATGCTGAGTTATATACTACTGTGTTCAAACATTTATCAATCTAAGTATCGAGATGTATGCTGAATTATATAATACTATGTTCAAACATTTATCAATCTAAGTATAGAGATGTATGCTGAGTTATATACTCCTGTGTTCAAACATTTATCAGTCTAAGTACAGATGTATGCTGAGTTATATACTACTGTGTTCAAACATTTATCAATCTAAGTATAGAGATGTATGCTGAGTTATATACTACTGTGTTCAAACATTTATCAATCTAAATATCGAGATGTATGCTGAGTTAGATACTACTGTGTTCAAACATTTATCAATCTAAGTATAGTGATATATGCTGAGTTATATACTACTGTGTTCAAACATTTATCAATCTAAGTATCGAGATGTATGCTGAATTATATAATACTATGTTCAAACATTTATCAATCTAAGTATAGAGATGTATGCTGAGTTATATACTCCTGTGTTCAAACATTTATCAGTCTAAGTACAGATGTATGCTGAGTTATATACTACTGTGTTCAAACATTTATCAATCTAAGTATAGAGATGTATGCTGAGTTATATAATACTGTGTTCAAACATTTATCAATCTAAGTATTGAGATGTATGCTGAGTTATATACTACTGTGTTCAAACATTTATCAATCTAAGTATAGAGATGTATGCTGAGTTATATAATACTGTGTTCAAACATTTATCAATCTTAGTACAGAGATGTATGCTGAGTTATATAATACTGTGTTCAAACATTTATCAATCTAAGTATAGAGATGTATGCTGAGTTATATACTACTGTGTTCAAACATTTATCAATCTAAGTATCGAGATGTATGCTGAGTTATATACTACTGTGTTCAAACTTTTATCAATCTAAGTATAGAAATGTATGCTGAGTTATATACTACTGTGTTCAAACATTTGTCAATCTAAGTATAGAGATGTCTGCTGAGTTATATATTACTGTGTTCAAACATTTATCAATCTAAGTATAGAGATGTATGCTGAGTTATATACTACTATGTTCAAACATTTATCAATCTAAGTATAGAGATGTATGCTGAGTTATATACTACTGCGTTCAAACATTTATCAATCTGAGTATAGAGATGTATGCTGAATTATATACTACTGTGTTCAAACATTTATCAATCTAAGTATAGAGATATATGCTGAGTTATATACTACTGTGTTCAAACATTTATCAATCTAAGTATCGAGATGTATGCTGAGTTATATACTACTGTGTTCAAACATTTATCAATCTAAGTATAGAGATGTATGCTGAATTATATACTACTGTGTTCAAACATTTATCAATCTAAGTATAGAGATATATGCTGAGTTATATACTACTGTGTTCAAACATTTATCAATCTAAGTATTGAGATGTATGCTGAGTTATATACTACTGTGTTCAAACTTTTATCAATCTAAGTATAGAAATGTATGCTGAGTTATATACTACTGTGTTCAAACATTTGTCAATCTAAGTATAGAGATGTCTGCTGAGTTATATATTACTGTGTTCAAACATTTATCAATCTAAGTATAGAGATGTATGCTGAGTTATATACTACTATGTTCAAACATTTATCAATCTAAGTATAGAGATGTATGCTGAGTTATATACTACTGTGTTCATACATTTATCAATCTAAGTATAGAGATGTATGCTGAATTATATACTACTGTGTTCAAACATTTATCAATCTAAGTATAGAGATGTATGCTGAGTTATATGCTACTGTGTTCAAACATTTATCAATCTAAGTATAGAGATGTATGCTGAATTATATAATACTGTGTTCAAACATTTATCAATCTAAGTGTAGAGATGTATGCTGAGTTATATAATACTGTGTTCAAACATTTATCAATCTAAGTATCGAGATGTATACTGAGTTATATACTACTGTGTTCAAACATTTGTCAATCTAAGTATAGAGATGTATGCTGAGTTATATACTACTGTGTTCAAACATTTATCAATCTAAATATCGAGATGTATGCTGAGTTAGATACTACTGTGTTCAAACATTTATCAATCTAAGTATAGTGATATATGCTGAGTTATATACTACTGTGTTCAAACATTTATCAATCTAAGTATCGAGATGTATGATGAATTATATAATTCTATGTTCAAACATTTATCAATCTAAGTATAGAGATGTATGCTGAGTTATATACTCCTGTGTTCAAACATTTATCAGTCTAAGTACAGATGTATGCTGAGTTATATACTACTGTGTTCAAACATTTATCAATCTAAGTATAGAGATGTATGCTGAGTTATATACTACTGTGTTCAAACATTTATCAATCTAAATATCGAGATGTATGCTGAGTTAGATACTACTGTGTTCAAACATTTATCAATCTAAGTATAGTGATATATGCTGAGTTATATACTACTGTGTTCAAACATTTATCAATCTAAGTATAGAGATATATGCTGAGTTATATACTACTGTGTTCAAACATTTATCAATCTAAGTATCGAGATGTATGCTGAGTTATATACTACTGTGTTCAAACATTTATCAATCTAAGTATAGAGATGTATGCTGAATTATATACTACTGTGTTCAAACATTTATCAATCTAAGTATAGAGATATAAGCTGAGTTATATACTACTGTGTTCAAACATTTATCAATCTAAGTATTGAGATGTATGCTGAGTTATATACTACTGTGTTCAAACTTTTATCAATCTAAGTATAGAAATGTATGCTGAGTTATATACTACTGTGTTCAAACATTTGTCAATCTAAGTATAGAGATGTCTGCTGAGTTATATATTACTGTGTTCAAACATTTATCAATCTAAGTATAGAGATGTATGCTGAGTTATATACTACTATGTTCAAACATTTATCAATCTAAGTATAGAGATGTATGCTGAGTTATATACTACTGTGTTCAAACATTTATCAATCTAAGTATAGAGATGTATGCTGAGTTATATACGACTGTGTTCAAACATTTATCAATCTAAATATCGAGATGTATGCTGAGTTAGATACTACTGTGTTCAAACATTTATCAATCTAAGTATAGTGATATATGCTGAGTTATATACTACTGTGTTCAAACATTTATCAATCTAAGTATCGAGATGTATGCTGAATTATATAATACTATGTTCAAACATTTATCAATCTAAGTATAGAGATGTATGCTGAGTTATATACTCCTGTGTTCAAACATTTATCAGTCTAAGTACAGATGTATGCTGAGTTATATACTACTGTGTTCAAACATTTATCAATCTAAGTATAGAGATGTATGCTGAGTTATATAATACTGTGTTCAAACATTTATCAATCTAAGTATTGAGATGTATGCTGAGTTATATACTACTGTGTTCAAACATTTATCAATCTAAGTATAGAGATGTATGCTGAGTTATATAATACTGTGTTCAAACATTTATCAATCTTAGTACAGAGATGTATGCTGAGTTATATAATACTGTGTTCAAACATTTATCAATCTAAGTATAGAGATGTATGCTGAGTTATATACTACTGTGTTCAAACATTTATCAATCTAAGTATCGAGATGTATGCTGAGTTATATACTACTGTGTTCAAACTTTTATCAATCTAAGTATAGAAATGTATGCTGAGTTATATACTACTGTGTTCAAACATTTGTCAATCTAAGTATAGAGATGTCTGCTGAGTTATATATTACTGTGTTCAAACATTTATCAATCTAAGTATAGAGATGTATGCTGAGTTATATACTACTATGTTCAAACATTTATCAATCTAAGTATAGAGATGTATGCTGAGTTATATACTACTGCGTTCAAACATTTATCAATCTAAGTATAGAGATGTATGCTGAATTATATACTACTGTGTTCAAACATTTATCAATCTAAGTATAGAGATATATGCTGAGTTATATACTACTGTGTTCAAACATTTATCAATCTAAGTATCGAGATGTATGCTGAGTCATATACTACTGTGTTCAAACATTTATCAATCTAAGTATAGAGATGTATGCTGAATTATATACTACTGTGTTCAAACATTTATCAATCTAAGTATAGAGATATATGCTGAGTTATATACTACTGTGTTCAAACATTTATCAATCTAAGTATTGAGATGTATGCTGAGTTATATACTACTGTGTTCAAACTTTTATCAATCTAAGTATCGAGATGTATACTGAGTTATCTACTACTGTGTTCAAACATTTGTCAATCTAAGTATAGAGATGTATGCTGAGTTATATACTACTGTGTTCAAACATTTATCAATCTAAATATCGAGATGTATGCTGAGTTAGATACTACTGTGTTCAAACATTTATCAATCTAAGTATAGTGATATATGCTGAGTTATATACTACTGTGTTCAAACATTTATCAATCTAAGTATCGAGATGTATGCTGAATTATATAATACTATGTTCAAACATTTATCAATCTAAGTATAGAGATGTATGCTGAGTTATATACTCCTGTGTTCAAACATTTATCAGTCTAAGTACAGATGTATGCTGAGTTATATACTACTGTGTTCAAACATTTATCAATCTAAGTATAGAGATGTATGCTGAGTTATATACTACTGTGTTCAAACATTTATCAATCTAAATATCGAGATGTATGCTGAGTTAGATACTACTGTGTTCAAACATTTATCAATCTAAGTATAGTGATATATGCTGAGTTATATACTACTGTGTTCAAACATTTATCAATCTAAGTATCGAGATGTATGCTGAATTATATAATACTATGTTCAAACATTTATCAATCTAAGTATAGAGATGTATGCTGAGTTATATACTCCTGTGTTCAAACATTTATCAGTCTAAGTACAGATGTATGCTGAGTTATATACTACTGTGTTCAAACATTTATCAATCTAAGTATAGAGATGTATGCTGAGTTATATAATACTGTGTTCAAACATTTATCAATCTAAGTATTGAGATGTATGCTGAGTTATATACTACTGTGTTCAAACATTTATCAATCTAAGTATAGAGATGTATGCTGAGTTATATAATACTGTGTTCAAACATTTATCAACCTTAGTACAGAGATGTATGCTGAGTTATATAATACTGTGTTCAAACATTTATCAATCTAAGTATAGAGATGTATGCTGAGTTATATACTACTGTGTTCAAACATTTATCAATCTAAGTATCGAGATGTATGCTGAGTTATATACTACTGTGTCCAAACTTTTATCAATCTAAGTATAGAAATGTATGCTGAGTTATATACTACTGTGTTCAAACATTTGTCAATCTAAGTATAGAGATGTCTGCTGAGTTATATATTACTGTGTTCAAACATTTATCAATCTAAGTATAGAGATGTATGCTGAGTTATATACTACTATGTTCAAACATTTATCAATCTAAGTATAGAGATGTATGCTGAGTTATATACTACTGCGTTCAAACATTTATCAATCTGAGTATAGAGATGTATGCTGAATTATATACTACTGTGTTCAAACATTTATCAATCTAAGTATAGAGATATATGCTGAGTTATATACTACTGTGTTCAAACATTTATCAATCTAAGTATCGAGATGTATGCTGAGTTATATACTACTGTGTTCAAACATTTATCAATCTAAGTATAGAGATGTATGCTGAATTATATACTACTGTGTTCAAACATTTATCAATCTAAGTATAGAGATATATGCTGAGTTATATACTACTGTGTTCAAACATTTATCAATCTAAGTATTGAGATGTATGCTGAGTTAAATACTACTGTGTTCAAACTTTTATCAATCTAAGTATAGAAATGTATGCTGAGTTATATACTACTGTGTTCAAACATTTGTCAATCTAAGTATAGAGATGTCTGCTGAGTTATATATTACTGTGTTCAAACATTTATCAATCTAAGTATAGAGGTGTATGCTGAGTTATATACTACTATGTTCAAACATTTATCAATCTAAGTATAGAGATGTATGCTGAGTTATATACTACTGTGTTCATACATTTATCAATCTAAGTATAGAGATGTATGCTGAATTATATACTACTGTGTTCAAACATTTATCAATCTAAGTATAGAGATGTATGCTGAGTTATATGCTACTGTGTTCAAACATTTATCAATCTAAGTATAGAGATGTATGCTGAATTATATAATACTGTGTTCAAACATTTATCAATCTAAGTGTAGAGATGTATGCTGAGTTACATAATACTGTGTTCAAACATTTATCAATCTAAGTATCGAGATGTATACTGAGTTATATACTACTGTGTTCAAACATTTGTCAATCTAAGTATAGAGATGTATGCTGAGTTATATACTACTGTGTTCAAACATTTATCAATCTAAATATCGAGATGTATGCTGAGTTAGATACTACTGTGTTCAAACATTTATCAATCTAAGTATAGTGATATATGCTGAGTTATATACTACTGTGTTCAAACATTTATCAATCTAAGTATCGAGATGTATGCTGAATTATATAATTCTATGTTCAAACATTTATCAATCTAAGTATAGAGATGTATGCTGAGTTATATACTCCTGTGTTCAAACATTTATCAGTCTAAGTACAGATGTATGCTGAGTTATATACTACTGTGTTCAAACATTTATCAATCTAAGTATAGAGATGTATGCTGAGTTATATACTACTGTGTTCAAACATTTATCAATCTAAATATCGAGATGTATGCTGAGTTAGATACTACTGTGTTCAAACATTTATCAATCTAAGTATAGTGATATATGCTGAGTTATATACTACTGTGTTCAAACATTTATCAATCTAAGTATAGAGATATATGCTGAGTTATATACTACTGTGTTCAAACATTTATCAATCTAAGTATCGAGATGTATGCTGAGTTATATACTACTGTGTTCAAACATTTATCAATCTAAGTATAGAGATGTATGCTGAATTATATACTACTGTGTTCAAACATTTATCAATCTAAGTATAGAGATATATGCTGAGTTATATACTACTGTGTTCAAACATTTATCAATCTAAGTATTGAGATGTATGCTGAGTTATATACTACTGTGTTCAAACTTTTATCAATCTAAGTATAGAAATGTATGCTGAGTTATATACTACTGTGTTCAAACATTTGTCAATCTAAGTATAGAGATGTCTGCTGAGTTATATATTACTGTGTTCAAACATTTATCAATCTAAGTATAGAGATGTATGCTGAGTTATATACTACTATGTTCAAACATTTATCAATCTAAGTATAGAGATGTATGCTGAGTTATATACTACTGTGTTCATACATTTATCAATCTAAGTATAGAGATGTATGCTGAATTATATACTACTGTGTTCAAACATTTATCAATCTAAGTATAGAGATGTATGCTGAGTTATATGCTACTGTGTTCAAACATTTATCAATCTAAGTATAGAGATGTATGCTGAATTATATAATACTGTGTTCAAACATTTATCAATCTAAGTGTAGAGATGTATGCTGAGTTATATAATACTGTGTTCAAACATTTATCAATCTAAGTATCGAGATGTATACTGAGTTATATACTACTGTGTTCAAACATTTGTCAATCTAAGTATAGAGATGTATGCTGAGTTATATACTACTGTGTTCAAACATTTATCAATCTAAATATCGAGATGTATGCTGAGTTAGATACTACTGTGTTCAAACATTTATCAATCTAAGTATAGTGATATATGCTGAGTTATATACTACTGTGTTCAAACATTTATCAATCTAAGTATCGAGATGTATGCTGAATTATATAATTCTATGTTCAAACATTTATCAATCTAAGTATAGAGATGTATGCTGAGTTATATACTCCTGTGTTCAAACATTTATCAGTCTAAGTACAGATGTATGCTGAGTTATATACTACTGTGTTCAAACATTTATCAATCTAAGTATAGAGATGTATGCTGAGTTATATACTACTGTGTTCAAACATTTATCAATCTAAATATCGAGATGTATGCTGAGTTAGATACTACTGTGTTCAAACATTTATCAATCTAAGTATAGTGATATATGCTGAGTTATATACTACTGTGTTCAAACATTTATCAATCTAAGTATCGAGATGTATGCTGAATTATATAATACTATGTTCAAACATTTATCAATCTAAGTATAGAGATGTACGCTGAGTTATATACTCCTGTGTTCAAACATTTATCAGTCTAAGTACAGATGTATGCTGAGTTATATACTACTGTGTTCAAACATTTATCAATCTAAGTATAGAGATGTATGCTGAGTTATATAATACTGTGTTCAAACATTTATCAATCTAAGTATTGAGATGTATGCTGAGTTATATACTACTGTGTTCAAACATTTATCAATCTAAGTATAGAGATGTATGCTGAGTTATATAATACTGTGTTCAAACATTTATCAGTCTAAGTACAGATGTATGCTGAGTTATATACTACTGTGTTCAAACATTTATCAATCTAAGTATAGAGATGTATGCTGAGTTATATAATACTGTGTTCAAACATTTATCAATCTAAGTATTGAGATGTATGCTGAGTTATATACTACTGTGTTCAAACATTTATCAATTTAAGTAGAGCTGTATGCTGAGTTATATACTACTGAGTTCAAACATTTATCAATCTAAGTATAGAGATGTATGCTGAGTTATATACTACTGTGTTCAAACATTTATCAATCTAAGTACAGAGATGTATGTTGAGTTATATACTACTGTGTTCAAACATTTATCAATCTAAGTATAGAGATGTATGCTGAGTTATATACTACTTTGTTCAAACATTTATCAATCTAAGTATAGAGATGTATGCTGAGTTATATACTATTGTGTTCAAACATTTATCAATCTTAGTATAGAGATGTATGCTGAGTTATATACTACTGTGTTCAAACATTTATCAATCTACGTATAGAGATGTATGCTGAGTTATATACTACTGTGTTCAAACATTTATCAATCTAGGTATAGAGATGTCTGCTGAGTTACATACTACTTTGTTCAAACATTTATCAATCTAAGTATAGAGATGTATGCTGAGTTATATACTACTGTGTTCAAACATTTATCAATCTAAGTATAGAGATGAATGCTGAGTTATATACTACTGTGTTCAAACATTTATCAATCTAAGTATAGAGATGTATGCTGAATTATATAATACTGTGTTCAAACATTTATCAATCTAAGTATAGAGATGTATGCTGAGTTATATAATACTGTGTTCAAACATTTATCAATCTAAGTATAGAGATGTATGCTGAGTTATATACTACTGTGTTCAAACATTTATCAATCTAAGTATAGAGATGTATGCTGAATTATATAATACTGTGTTCAAACATTTATCAATCTAAGTGTAGCGATGTATGCTGAGTTATATAATACTGTGTTCAAACATTTATCAATCTAAGTATAGAGATGAATGCTGAGTTATATACTACTGTGTTCAAACATTTATCAATCTAAGTATAGAGATGTATGCTGAATTATATAATACTGTGTTCAAACATTTATCAATCTAGGTATAGAGATGTCTGCTGAGTTATATACTACTGTGTTCAAACATTTGTCAATCTAAGCATAGAGACGTATGCTGAGTTATATACTACTGTGTTCAAACATTTATCAATCTAAGTATCGAGATGTATGCTGAGTTAGATACTAATGTGTTCAAACATTAATCAATCTAAGTATAGTGATATATGCTGAGTTATATACTACTGTGTTCAAACATTTATCAATCTAAGTATAGAGATGTATGCTGAATTATATAATACTATGTTCAAACATTTATCAATCTAAGTATTGAGATGTATGCTGAGCTTTATACTACTGTGTTCAAACATTTATCAGTCAAAGTAGAGATGTATGCTGAGTTATATACTACTGTGTTCAAACATTTATCAATCTAAGTATAGAGATGTATGCTGAGTTATATAATACTATGTTCAACATTGATCAATCGAAGTATAGAGACGCATGCTGAGTTATATACTACTGTGTTTAAACATTTATCAATCTAAGTATAGAGATGTAGACTGAGTTATATACTACTGTGTTCAAACATTTATCAATCTAAGTATAGAGATATATGCTGAGTTATATACTACTGTGTTCAAACATTTATCAATCTAAGTATCGAGATGTATGCTGAGTTATATACTACTGTGTTCAAACTTTTATCAATCTAAGTATAGAAATGTATGCTGAGTTATATACTACTATGTTCAAACATTTGTCAATCTAAGTATAGAGATGTATGCTGAGTTATATACTACTTTGTTCAAACATTTATCAATCTAAGTATAGAGATGTATGCTGAATTATATACTACTGTGTTCAAACATTTATCAATCTAAGTATAGAGATGTATGCTGATTTATATGCTACTGTGTTCAAATATTTATCAATCTAAGTATAGAGATGTATGCTGAGTTATATAATACTGTGTTCAAACATTTATCAATCTAAGTATTGAGATGTATGCTGAGTTAGATACTACTGTGTTCAAACATTTATCAATTTAAGTAGAGATGTATGCTGAGTTATATACTAATGAGTTCAATCATTTATCAATCTAAGTATAGAGATGTATGCTGAGTTATATACTACTGTGTTCAAACATTTATCAATCTAAGTATAGAGATGTATGCTGAGTTATACACTACTGTGTTCAAACATTTATCAATCTAAGTATAGAGATGTATGCTGAGTTATGTACTACTGTGTTCAAACATTTATCAATCTAAGTATAGAGATGTATGCTGAGTTATATACTACTGTGTTCAAACATTTATCAATCTACGTATAGAGATGTATGCTGAGTTATATACTACTGTGTTCAAACATTTATCAATCTACGTATAGAGATGTCTGCTGAGTATTATACTACTTTGTTCAAACATTTATCAATCTAAGTATAGAGATGTATGCTGAATTATATACTACTGTGTTCAAACATTTATCAATCTAGGTATAGAAATGTCTGCTGAGTATTATACTACTTTGTTCAAACATTTATCAATCTAAGTATAGAGATGTATGCTGAATTATATAATACTGTGTTCAAACATTTATCAATCTAAGTGTAGAGATGTATGCTGAGTTATATACTACTGTGTTCAAACATTTATCAATCTAAGTATAGAGATGTATGCTGAGTTATATACTACTGTGTTCAAACATTTATCAATCTACGTATAGAGATGTATGCTGAGTTATATACTACTGTGTTCAAACATTTATCAATCTAGGTATAGAGATGTCTGCTGAGTATTATACTACTTTGTTCAAACATTTATCAATCTAAGTATAGAGATGTATGCTGAATTATATAATACTGTGTTCAAACATTTATCAATCTAAGTATTGAGATGCATGCTGAGTTATATAATACTGTGTTCAAACATTTATCAATCTAAGTATCGAGATGTATACTGAGTTATATACTACTGTGTTCAAACATTTGTCAATCTAAGTATAGAGATGTCTGCTGAGTTATATATTACTGTGTTCAAACATTTATCAATCTAAGTATAGAGATGTATGCTGAGTTATATACTACTATGTTCAAACATTTATCAATCTAAGTATAGAGATGTATGCTGAGTTATATACTACTGCGTTCAAACATTTATCAATCTAAGTATAGAGATGTATGCTGAATTATATACGACTGTGTTCAAACATTTATCAATCTAAGTATAGAGATATATGCTGAGTTATATACTACTGTGTTCAAACATTTATCAATCTAAGTATCGAGATGTATGCTGAGTTATATACTACTGTGTTCAAACATTTATCAATCTAAGTATAGAGATGTATGCTGAATTATATACTACTGTGTTCAAACATTTATCAATCTAAGTATAGAGATATATGCTGAGTTATATACTACTGTGTTCAAACATTTATCAATCTAAGTATTGAGATGTATGCTGAGTTATATACTACTGTGTTCAAACTTTTATCAATCTAAGTATAGAAATGTATGCTGAGTTATATACTACTGTGTTCAAACATTTGTCAATCTAAGTATAGAGATGAATGCTGAGTTATATACTACTGTGTTCAAACATTTATCAATCTAAGTATAGAGATGTATGCTGAATTATATAATACTGTGTTCAAACATTTATCAATCTAGGTATAGAGATGTCTGCTGAGTTATATACTACTGTGTTCAAACATTTGTCAATCTAAGCATAGAGACGTATGCTGAGTTATATACTACTGTGTTCAAACATTTATCAATCTAAGTATCGAGATGTATGCTGAGTTAGATACTACTGTGTTCAAACATTAATCAATCTAAGTATAGTGATATATGCTGAGTTATATACTACTGTGTTCAAACATTTATCAATCTAAGTATAGAGATGTATGCTGAATTATATAATACTATGTTCAAACATTTATCAATCTAAGTATTGAGATGTATGCTGAGCTTTATACTGCTGTGTTCAAACATTTATCAGTCAAAGTAGAGATGTATGCTGAGTTATATACTACTGTGTTCAAACATTTATCAATCTAAGTATAGAGATGTATGCTGAGTTATATAATACTATGTTCAACATTGATCAATCGAAGTATAGAGACGCATGCTGAGTTATATACTACTGTGTTTAAACATTTATCAATCTAAGTATAGAGATGTAGACTGAGTTATATACTACTGTGTTCAAACATTTATCAATCTAAGTATAGAGATATATGCTGAGTTATATACTACTGTGTTCAAACATTTATCAATCTAAGTATCGAGATGTATGCTGAGTTATATACTACTGTGTTCAAACTTTTATCAATCTAAGTATAGAAATGTATGCTGAGTTATATACTACTATGTTCAAACATTTGTCAATCTAAGTATAGAGATGTGTGCTGAGTTATATACTACTTTGTTCAAACATTTATCAATCTAAGTATAGAGATGTATGCTGAATTATATACTACTGTGTTCAAATATTTATCAATCTAAGTATAGAGATGTATGCTGATTTATATGCTCCTGTGTTCAAATATTTATCAATCTAAGTATAGAGATGTATGCTGAGTTATATAATACTGTGTTCAAACATTTATCAATCTAAGTATTGAGATGTATGCTGAGTTAGATACTACTGTGTTCAAACATTTATCAATTTAAGTAGAGATGTATGCTGAGTTATATACTACTGAGTTCAATCATTTATCAATCTAAGTATAGAGATGTATGCTGAGTTATATACTACTGTGTTCAAACATTTATCAATCTAAGTATAGAGATGTATGCTGAGTTATACACTACTGTGTTCAAACATTTATCAATCTAAGTATAGAGATGTATGCTGAGTTATGTACTACTGTGTTCAAACATTTATCAATCTAAGTATAGAGATGTATGCTGAGTTATATACTACTGTGTTCAAACATTTATCAATCTACGTATAGAGATGTATGCTGAGTTATATACTACTGTGTTCAAACATTTATCAATCTACGTATAGAGATGTCTGCTGAGTATTATACTACTTTGTTCAAACATTTATCAATCTAAGTATAGAGATGTATGCTGAATTATATACTACTGTGTTCAAACATTTATCAATCTAAGTATAGAGATGTATGTTGAGTTATATAATACTGTGTTCAAACATTTATCAATCTAAGTATAGAGATGTATGCTGAATTATATACTACTGTGTTCAAACATTTATCAATCTAAGTATAGAGATGTATGTTGAGTTATATACTACTGTGTTCAAACATTTATCAATCTAAGTATAGAGATGTATGCTGAGTTATATACTACTGTGTTCAAACATTTATCAATCTACGTATAGAGATGTATGCTGAGTTATATACTACTGTGTTCAAACATTTATCAATCTAGGTATAGAGATGTCTGCTGAGTATTATACTACTTTGTTCAAACATTTATCAATCTAAGTATAGAGATGTATGCTGAATTATATAATACTGTGTTCAAACATTTATCAATCTAAGTGTAGAGATGTATGCTGAGTTATATACTACTGTGTTCAAACATTTATCAATCTAAGTATAGAGATGTATGCTGAGTTATATACTACTGTGTTCAAACATTTATCAATCTACGTATAGAGATGTATGCTGAGTTATATACTACTGTGTTCAAACATTTATCAATCTAGGTATAGAGATGTCTGCTGAGTATTATACTACTTTGTTCAAACATTTATCAATCTAAGTATAGAGATGTATGCTGAATTATATAATACTGTGTTCAAACATTTATCAATCTAAGTATTGAGATGCATGCTGAGTTATATAATACTGTGTTCAAACATTTATCAATCTAAGTATCGAGATGTATACTGAGTTATATACTACTGTGTTCAAACATTTGTCAATCTAAGTATCGAGATGTAGACTGAGTTATATACTACTGTGTTCAAACATTTATCAATCTAAGTATCGAGATGTATGCTGAGTTATATACTACTGTGTTCAAACTTTTATCAATCTAAGTATAGAAATGTATGCTGAGTTATATACTACTGTGTTCAAACATTTGTCAATCTAAGTATAGAGATGTCTGCTGAGTTGTATATTACTGTGTTCAAACATTTATCAATCTAAGTATAGAGATGTATGCTGAGTTATATACTACTATGTTCAAACATTTATCAATCTAAGTACAGAGATGTATGCTGAGTTATATACTACTGCGTTCAAACATTTATCAATCTAAGTATAGAGATGTATGCTGAATTATATACTACTGTGTTCAAACATTTATCAATCTAAGTATAGAGATATATGCTGAGTTATATACTACTGTGTTCAAACATTTATCAATCTAAGTATCGAGATGTATGCTGAGTTATATACTACTGTGTTCAAACATTTATCAATCTAAGTATAGAGATGTATGCTGAATTATATACTACTGTGTTCAAACATTTATCAATCTAAGTATAGAGATATATGCTGAGTTATATACTACTGTGTTCAAACATTTATCAATCTAAGTATTGAGATGTATGCTGAGTTATATACTACTGTGTTCAAACTTTTATCAATCTAAGTATAGAAATGTATGCTGAGTTATATACTCCTGTGTTCAAACATTTGTCAATCTAAGTATAGAGATGTCTGCTGAGTTATATACTACTGTGTTCAAACATTTATCAATCTAAGTATAGAGATGTATGCTGAGTTATATACTACTGTGTTCAAACATTTATCAATCTAAATATCGAGATGTATGCTGAGTTAGATACTACTGTGTTCAAACATTTATCAATCTAAGTATAGTGATATATGCTGAGTTATATACTACTGTGTTCAAACATTTATCAATCTAAGTATCGAGATGTATGCTGAATTATATAATACTATGTTCAAACATTTATCAATCTAAGTATAGAGATGTACGCTGAGTTATATACTCCTGTGTTCAAACATTTATCAGTCTAAGTACAGATGTATGCTGAGTTATATACTACTGTGTTCAAACATTTATCAATCTAAGTATAGAGATGTATGCTGAGTTATATAATACTGTGTTCAAACATTTATCAATCTAAGTATTGAGATGTATGCTGAGTTATATACTACTGTGTTCAAACATTTATCAATCTAAGTATAGAGATGTATGCTGAGTTATATAATACTGTGTTCAAACATTTATCAGTCTAAGTACAGATGTATGCTGAGTTATATACTACTGTGTTCAAACATTTATCAATCTAAGTATAGAGATGTATGCTGAGTTATATAATACTGTGTTCAAACATTTATCAATCTAAGTATTGAGATGTATGCTGAGTTATATACTACTGTGTTCAAACATTTATCAATTTAAGTAGAGCTGTATGCTGAGTTATATACTACTGAGTTCAAACATTTATCAATCTAAGTATAGAGATGTATGCTGAGTTATATACTACTGTGTTCAAACATTTATCAATCTAAGTACAGAGATGTATGTTGAGTTATATACTACTGTGTTCAAACATTTATCAATCTAAGTATAGAGATGTATGCTGAGTTATATACTACTTTGTTCAAACATTTATCAATCTAAGTATAGAGATGTATGCTGAGTTATATACTATTGTGTTCAAACATTTATCAATCTAAGTATAGAGATGTATGCTGAGTTATATACTACTGTGTTCAAACATTTATCAATCTACGTATAGAGATGTATGCTGAGTTATATACTACTGTGTTCAAACATTTATCAATCTAGGTATAGAGATGTCTGCTGAGTTACATACTACTTTGTTCAAACATTTATCAATCTAAGTATAGAGATGTATGCTGAGTTATATACTACTGTGTTCAAACATTTATCAATCTAAGTATAGAGATGAATGCTGAGTTATATACTACTGTGTTCAAACATTTATCAATCTAAGTATAGAGATGTATGCTGAATTATATAATACTGTGTTCAAACATTTATCAATCTAAGTATAGAGATGTATGCTGAGTTATATAATACTGTGTTCAAACATTTATCAATCTAAGTATAGAGATGTATGCTGAGTTATATACTACTGTGTTCAAACATTTATCAATCTAAGTATAGAGATGTATGCTGAATTATATAATACTGTGTTCAAACATTTATCAATCTAAGTGTAGCAATGTATGCTGAGTTATATACTACTGTGTTCAAACATTTATCAATCTAAGTATAGAGATGTATGCTGAATTTTATAATACTGTGTTCAAACATTTATCAATCTAAGTATAGAGATGTATGCTGAGTTATATAATACTGTGTTCAAACATTTATCAATCTAAGTATAGAGATGTATGCTGAGTTATATACTACTGTGTTCAAACATTTATCAATCTAAGTATAGAGATGTATGCTGAATTATATAATACTGTGTTCAAACATTTATCAATCTAAGTGTAGCGATGTATGCTGAGTTATATAATACTGTGTTCAAACATTTATCAATCTAAGTATAGAGATGAATGCTGAGTTATATACTACTGTGTTCAAACATTTATCAATCTAAGTATAGAGATGTATGCTGAATTATATAATACTGTGTTCAAACATTTATCAATCTAGGTATAGAGATGTCTGCTGAGTTATATACTACTGTGTTCAAACATTTGTCAATCTAAGCATAGAGACGTATGCTGAGTTATATACTACTGTGTTCAAACATTTATCAATCTAAGTATCGAGATGTATGCTGAGTTAGATACTAATGTGTTCAAACATTAATCAATCTAAGTATAGTGATATATGCTGAGTTATATACTACTGTGTTCAAACATTTATCAATCTAAGTATAGAGATGTATGCTGAATTATATAATACTATGTTCAAACATTTATCAATCTAAGTATTGAGATGTATGCTGAGCTTTATACTACTGTGTTCAAACATTTATCAGTCAAAGTAGAGATGTATGCTGAGTTATATACTACTGTGTTCAAACATTTATCAATCTAAGTATAGAGATGTATGTTGAGTTATATAATACTATGTTCAACATTGATCAATCGAAGTATAGAGACGCATGCTGAGTTATATACTACTGTGTTTAAACATTTATCAATCTAAGTATAGAGATGTAGACTGAGTTATATACTACTGTGTTCAAACATTTATCAATCTAAGTATAGAGATATATGCTGAGTTATATACTACTGTGTTCAAACATTTATCAATCTAAGTATCGAGATGTATGCTGAGTTATATACTACTGTGTTCAAACTTTTATCAATCTAAGTATAGAAATGTATGCTGAGTTATATACTACTATGTTCAAACATTTGTCAATCTAAGTATAGAGATGTATGCTGAGTTATATACTACTTTGTTCAAACATTTATCAATCTAAGTATAGAGATGTATGCTGAATTATATACTACTGTGTTCAAACATTTATCAATCTAAGTATAGAGATGTATGCTGATTTATATGCTACTGTGTTCAAATATTTATCAATCTAAGTATAGAGATGTATGCTGAGTTATATAATACTGTGTTCAAACATTTATCAATCTAAGTATTGAGATGTATGCTGAGTTAGATACTACTGTGTTCAAACATTTATCAATTTAAGTAGAGATGTATGCTGAGTTATATACTACTGAGTTCAATCATTTATCAATCTAAGTATAGAGATGTATGCTGAGTTATATACTACTGTGTTCAAACATTTATCAATCTAAGTATAGAGATGTATGCTGAGTTATACACTACTGTGTTCAAACATTTATCAATCTAAGTATAGAGATGTATGCTGAGTTATGTACTACTGTGTTCAAACATTTATCAATCTAAGTATAGAGATGTATGCTGAGTTATATACTACTGTGTTCAAACATTTATCAATCTACGTATAGAGATGTATGCTGAGTTATATACTACTGTGTTCAAACATTTATCAATCTACGTATAGAGATGTCTGCTGAGTATTATACTACTTTGTTCAAACATTTATCAATCTAAGTATAGAGATGTATGCTGAATTATATACTACTGTGTTCAAACATTTATCAATCTAGGTATAGAAATGTCTGCTGAGTATTATACTACTTTGTTCAAACATTTATCAATCTAAGTATAGAGATGTATGCTGAATTATATAATACTGTGTTCAAACATTTATCAATCTAAGTGTAGAGATGTATGCTGAGTTATATACTACTGTGTTCAAACATTTATCAATCTAAGTATAGAGATGTATGCTGAGTTATATACTACTGTGTTCAAACATTTATCAATCTACGTATAGAGATGTATGCTGAGTTATATACTACTGTGTTCAAACATTTATCAATCTAGGTATAGAGATGTCTGCTGAGTATTATACTACTTTGTTCAAACATTTATCAATCTAAGTATCGAGATGTATGCTGAATTATATAATACTGTGTTCAAACATTTATCAATCTAAGTATTGAGATGCATGCTGAGTTATATAATACTGTGTTCAAACATTTATCAATCTAAGTATCGAGATGTATACTGAGTTATATACTACTGTGTTCAAACATTTGTCAACCTAAGTATAGAGATGTAGACTGAGTTATATACTACTGTGTTCAAACATTTATCAATCTAAGTATCGAGATGTATGCTGAGTTATATACGACTGTGTTCAAACTTTTATCAATCTAAGTATAGAAATGTATGCTGAGTTATATACTACTGTGTTCAAACATTTGTCAATCTAAGTATAGAGATGTCTGCTGAGTTATATATTACTGTGTTCAAACATTTATCAATCTAAGTATAGAGATGTATGCTGAGTTATATACTACTATGTTCAAACATTTATCAATCTAAGTATAGAGATGTATGCTGAGTTATATACTACTGCGTTCAAACATTTATCAATCTAAGTATAGAGATGTATGCTGAATTATATACTACTGTGTTCAAACATTTATCAATCTAAGTATAGAGATATATGCTGAGTTATATACTACTGTGTTCAAACATTTATCAATCTAAGTATCGAGATGTATGCTGAGTTATATACTACTGTGTTCAAACATTTATCAATCTAAGTATAGAGATGTATGCTGAATTATATACTACTGTGTTCAAACATTTATCAATCTAAGTATAGAGATATATGCTGAGTTATATACTACTGTGTTCAAACATTTATCAATCTAAGTATTGAGATGTATGCTGAGTTATATACTACTGTGTTCAAACTTTTATCAATCTAAGTATAGAAATGTATGCTGAGTTATATACTACTGTGTTCAAACATTTGTCAATCTAAGTATAGAGATGAATGCTGAGTTATATACTCCTGTGTTCAAACATTTATCAATCTAAGTATAGAGATGTATGCTGAATTATATAATACTGTGTTCAAACATTTATCAATCTAGGTATAGAGATGTCTGCTGAGTTATATACTACTGTGTTCAAACATTTGTCAATCTAAGCATAGAGACGTATGCTGAGTTATATACGACTGTGTTCAAACATTTATCAATCTAAGTATCGAGATGTATGCTGAGTTAGATACTACTGTGTTCAAACATTAATCAATCTAAGTATAGTGATATATGCTGAGTTATATACTACTGTGTTCAAACATTTATCAATCTAAGTATAGAGATGTATGCTGAATTATATAATACTATGTTCAAACATTTATCAATCTAAGTATTGAGATGTATGCTGAGCTTTATACTACTGTGTTCAAACATTTATCAGTCAAAGTAGAGATGTATGCTGAGTTATATACTACTGTGTTCAAACATTTATCAATCTAAGTATAGAGATGTATGCTGAGTTATATAATACTATGTTCAACATTGATCAATCGAAGTATAGAGACGCATGCTGAGTTATATACTACTGTGTTTAAACATTTATCAATCTAAGTATAGAGATGTAGACTGAGTTATATACTACTGTGTTCAAACATTTATCAATCTAAGTATAGAGATATATGCTGAGTTATATACTACTGTGTTCAAACATTTATCAATCTAAGTATCGAGATGTATGCTGAGTTATATACTACTGTGTTCAAACTTTTATCAATCTAAGTATAGAAATGTATGCTGAGTTATATACTACTATGTTCAAACATTTGTCAATCTAAGTATAGAGATGTATGCTGAGTTATATACTACTTTTTTCAAACATTTATCAATCTAAGTATAGAGATGTATGCTGAATTATATACTACTGTGTTCAAACATTTATCAATCTAAGTATAGAGATGTATGCTGATTTATATGCTACTGTGTTCAAATATTTATCAATCTAAGTATAGAGATGTATGCTGAGTTATATAATACTGTGTTCAAACATTTATCAATCTAAGTATTGAGATGTATGCTGAGTTAGATACTACTGTGTTCAAACATTTATCAATTTAAGTAGAGATGTATGCTGAGTTATATACTACTGAGTTCAATCATTTATCAATCTAAGTATAGAGATGTATGCTGAGTTATATACTACTGTGTTCAAACATTTATCAATCTAAGTATAGAGATGTATGCTGAGTTATACACTACTGTGTTCAAACATTTATCAATCTAAGTATAGAGATGTATGCTGAGTTATGTACTACTGTGTTCAAACATTTATCAATCTAAGTATAGAGATGTATGCTGAGTTATATACTACTGTGTTCAAACATTTATCAATCTACGTATAGAGATGTATGCTGAGTTATATACTACTGTGTTCAAACATTTATCAATCTACGTATAGAGATGTCTGCTGAGTATTATACTACTTTGTTCAAACATTTATCAATCTAAGTATAGAGATGTATGCTGAATTATATACTACTGTGTTCAAACATTTATCAATCTAAGTATAGAGATGTATGTTGAGTTATATAATACTGTGTTCAAACATTTATCAATCTAAGTATAGAGATGTATGCTGAATTATATACTACTGTGTTCAAACATTTATCAATCTAAGTATTGAGATGTATGTTGAGTTATATACTACTGTGTTCAAACATTTATCAATCTAAGTATAGAGATGTATGCTGAGTTATATACTACTGTGTTCAAACATTTATCAATCTACGTATAGAGATGTATGCTGAGTTATATACTACTGTGTTCAAACATTTATCAATCTAGGTATAGAGATGTCTGCTGAGTATTATACTACTTTGTTCAAACATTTATCAATCTAAGTATAGAGATGTATGCTGAATTATATAATACTGTGTTCAAACATTTATCAATCTAAGTGTAGAGATGTATGCTGAGTTATATACTACTGTGTTCAAACATTTATCAATCTAAGTATAGAGATGTATGCTGAGTTATATACTACTGTGTTCAAACATTTATCAATCTACGTATAGAGATGTATGCTGAGTTATATACTACTGTGTTCAAACATTTATCAATCTAGGTATAGAGATGTCTGCTGAGTATTATACTACTTTGTTCAAACATTTATCAATCTAAGTATAGAGATGTATGCTGAATTATATAATACTGTGTTCAAACATTTATCAATCTAAGTATTGAGATGCATGCTGAGTTATATAATACTGTGTTCAAACATTTATCAATCTAAGTATCGAGATGTATACTGAGTTATATACTACTGTGTTCAAACATTTGTCAATCTAAGTATAGAGATGTAGACTGAGTTATATACTACTGTGTTCAAACATTTATCAATCTAAGTATCGAGATGTATGCTGAGTTATATACTACTGTGTTCAAACTTTTATCAATCTAAGTATAGAAATGTATGCTGAGTTATATACTACTGTGTTCAAACATTTGTCAATCTAAGTATAGAGATGTCTGCTGAGTTATATATTACTGTGTTCAAACATTTATCAATCTAAGTATAGAGATGTATGCTGAGTTATATACTACTATGTTCAAACATTTATCAATCTAAGTACAGAGATGTATGCTGAGTTATATACTACTGCGTTCAAACATTTATCAATCTAAGTATAGAGATGTATGCTGAATTATATACTACTGTGTTCAAACATTTATCAATCTAAGTATAGAGATATATGCTGAGTTATATACTACTGTGTTCAAACATTTATCAATCTAAGTATCGAGATGTATGCTGAGTTATATACTACTGTGTTCAAACATTTATCAATCTAAGTATAGAGATGTATGCTGAATTATATACTGCTGTGTTCAAACATTTATCAATCTAAGTATAGAGATATATGCTGAGTTATATACTACTGTGTTCAAACATTTATCAATCTAAGTATTGAGATGTATGCTGAGTTATATACTACTGTGTTCAAACTTTTATCAATCTAAGTATAGAAATGTATGCTGAGTTATATACTACTGTGTTCAAACATTTGTCAATCTAAGTATAGAGATGTCTGCTGAGTTATATATTACTGTGTTCAAACATTTATCAATCTAAGTATAGAGATGTATGCTGAGTTAAATACTACTATGTTCAAACATTTATCAATCTAAGTATAGAGATGTATGCTGAGTTATATACTACTGTGTTCAAACATTTATCAATCTAAGTATAGAGATGTATGCTGAATTATATACTAAAGTGTTCAAACATTTATCAATCTAAGTATAGAGATGTATGCTGAGTTATATGCTACTGTGTTCAAACATTTATCAATCTAAGTATAGAGATGTATGCTGAGTTATATACTACTGTGTTCAAACATTTATCAATCTAAGTATAGAGATGTATGCTGAGTTATATAATACTGTGTTCAAACATTTATCAATCTAAGTATAGAGATGTATGCTGAGTTATATACTACTGTGTTCAAACATTTATCAATCTAAGTATAGAGATGTATGCTGAATTATATAATACTGTGTTCAAACATTTATCAATCTAAGTGTAGCGATGTATGCTGAGTTATATAATACTGTGTTCAAACATTTATCAATCTAAGTATAGAGATGAATGCTGAGTTATATACTACTGTGTTCAAACATTTATCAATCTAAGTATAGAGATGTATGCTGAATTATATAATACTGTGTTCAAACATTTATCAATCTAGGTATAGAGATGTCTGCTGAGTTATATACTACTGTGTTCAAACATTTGTCAATCTAAGCATAGAGACGTATGCTGAGTTATATACTACTGTGTTCAAACATTTATCAATCTAAGTATCGAGATGTATGCTGAGTTAGATACTACTGTGTTCAAACATTAATCAATCTAAGTATAGTGATATATGCTGAGTTATATACTACTGTGTTCAAACATTTATCAATCTAAGTATAGAGATGTATGCTGAATTATATAATACTATTTTCAAACATTTATCAATCTAAGTATTGAGATGTATGCTGAGCTTTATACTACTGTGTTCAAACATTTATCAGTCAAAGTAGAGATGTATGCTGAGTTATATACTACTGTGTTCAAACATTTATCAATCTAAGTATAGAGATGTATGCTGAATTATATAATACTATGTTCAACATTGATCAATCGAAGTATAGAGACGCATGCTGAGTTATATACTACTGTGTTTAAACATTTATCAATCTAAGTATAGAGATGTAGACTGAGTTATATACTACTGTGTTCAAACATTTATCAATCTAAGTATAGAGATATATACTACTGTGTTCAAACATTTATCAATCTAAGTATCGAGATGTATGCTGAGTTATATACTACTGTGTTCAAACTTTTATCAATCTAAGTATAGAAATGTATGCTGAGTTATATACTACTATGTTCAAACATTTGTCAATCTAAGTATAGAGATGTATGCTGAGTTATATACTACTTTGTTCAAACATTTATCAATCGAAGTATAGAGATGTATGCTGAATTATATACTACTGTGTTCAAACATTTATCAATCTAAGTATAGAGATGTATGCTGAATTATATACTAAAGTGTTCAAACATTTATCAATCTAAGTATAGAGATGTATGCTGAGTTATATACTACTGTGTCCAAACATTTATCAATCTAAGTATAGAGATGTATGCTGAGTTATATATTACTGTGTTCAAACATTTATCAATCTAAGTATAGAGATGTATGCTGAGTTATATACTGCTGTGTTCAAACATTTATCAATCTAAGTATAGAGATGTATGCTGAATTATATACTACTGTGTTCAAACATTTATCAATCTAAGTATAGAGATGTATGCTGAGTTATATGCTACTGTGTTCAAACATTTATCAATCTAAGTATAGAGATGTATGCTGAGTTATATAATACTGTGTTCAAACATTTATCAATCTAAGTATAGAGATGTATGCTGAGTTATATACTACTGTGTTCAAACATTTATCAATCTAGGTATAGAGATGTCTGCTGAGTTATATACTACTGTGTTCAAACATTTATCAATCTACGTATAGAGATGTCTGCTGAGTTATACACTACTGTGTTCAAACATTTATCAATCTAAGTATAGAGATGTATGCTGAGTTATATACTACTGTGTTCAAACATTTATCAATCTAAGTATAGAGATGTATGCTGAGTTATATACTACTGTGTTCAAACATTTATCAATCTACGTATAGAGGTGTATGCTGAGTTATATACTACTGTGTTCAAACATTTATCAATCTAGGTATAGAGATGTCTGCTGAGTATTATACTACTTTGTTCAAACATTTATCAATCTAAGTATAGAGATGTATGCTGAATTATATACTACTGTGTTCAAACATTTATCAATCTAAGTATAGAGATGTATGTTGAGTTATATAATACTGTGTTCAAACATTTATCAATCTAAGTATTGAGATGTATGCTGAATTATATACTACTGTGTTCAAACATTTATCAATCTAAGTATAGAGATGTATGTTGAGTTATATACTACTGTGTTCAAACATTTATCAATCTAAGTATAGAGATGTATGCTGAGTTATATACTATTGTGTTCAAACATTTATCAATCTACGTATAGAGATGTATGCTGAGTTATATACTACTGTGTTCAAACATTTATCAATCTAGGTATAGAGATGTCTGCTGAGTATTATACTACTTTGTTCAAACATTTATCAATCTAAGTATAGAGATGTATGCTGAATTATATAATACTGTGTTCAAACATTTATCAATCTAAGTGTAGAGATGTATGCTGAGTTATATACTACTGTGTTCAAACATTTATCAATCTAAGTATAGAGATGTATGCTGAGTTATATACTACTGTGTTCAAACATTTATCAATCTACGTATAGAGATGTATGCTGAGTTATATACTACTGTGTTCAAACATTTATCAATCTAGGTATAGAGATGTCTGCTGAGTATTATACTACTTTGTTCAAACATTTATCAATCTAAGTATAGAGATGTATGCTGAATTATATAATACTGTGTTCAAACATTTATCAATCTAAGTATTGAGATGCATGCTGAGTTATATAATACTGTGTTCAAACATTTATCAATCTAAGTATCGAGATGTATACTGAGTTATATACTACTGTGTTCAAACATTTGTCAATCTAAGTATAGAGATGTATGCTGAATTATCTACTACTGTGTTCAAACATTTATCAATCTAAGTATAGAGATGTAGACTGAGTTATATACTACTGTGTTCAAACATTTATCAATCTAAGTATCGAGATGTATGCTGAGTTATATACTACTGTGTTCAAACTTTTATCAATCTAAGTATAGAAATGTATGCTGAGTTATATACTACTGTGTTCAAACATTTGTCAATTTAAGTATAGAGATGTCTGCTGAGTTATATATTACTGTGTTCAAACATTTATCAATCTAAGTATAGAGATGTATGCTGAGTTATATACTACTATGTTCAAACATTTATCAATCTATGTATAGAGATGTATGCTGAGTTATATACTACTGCGTTCAAACATTTATCAATCTAAGTATAGAGATGTATGCTGAATTATATACTACTGTGTTCAAACATTTATCAATCTAAGTATAGAGTATATGCTGAGTTATATACTACTGTGTTCAAACATTTATCAATCTAAGTATCGAGATGTATGCTGAGTTATATACTACTGTGTTCAAACATTTATCAATCTAAGTATAGAGATGTATGCTGAATTATATACTACTGTGTTCAAACATTTATCAATCTAAGTATAGAGATATATGCTGAGTTATATACTACTGTGTTCAAACATTTATCAATCTAAGTATTGAGATGTCTGCTGAGTTATATATTACTGTGTTCAAACATTTATCAATCTAAGTATAGAGATGTATGCTGAGTTATATACTACTATGTTCAAACATTTATCAATCTAAGTATAGAGATGTATGCTGAGTTATATACTAGTGTGTTCAAACATTTATCAATCTAAGTATAGAGATGTATGCTGAATTATATACTACTGTGTTCAAACATTTATCAATCTAAGTATAGAGATGTATGCTGAGTTATATGCTACTGTGTTCAAACATTTATCAATCTAAGTATAGAGATGTATGCTGAATTATATAATACTGTGTTCAAACATTTATCAATCTAAGTGTAGAGATGTATGCTGAGTTATATAATACTGTGTTCAAACATTTATCAATCTAAGTATCGAGATGTATACTGAGTTATATACTACTGTGTTCAAACATTTATCAATCTAAGTATAGAGATGTATGCTGAGTTATATACTACTATGTTCAAACATTTATCAATCTAAGTATCGAGATGTATACTGAGTTATATACTACTGTGTTCAAACATTTGTCAATCTAAGTATAGAGATGTATGCTGAATTATCTACTACTGTGTTCAAACATTTATCAATCTAAGTATAGAGATGTAGACTGAGTTATATACTACTGTGTTCAAACATTTATCAATCTAAGTATCGAGATGTATGCTGAGTTATATACTACTGTGTTCAAACTTTTATCAATCTAAGTATAGAAATGTATGCTGAGTTATATACTACTGTGTTCAAACATTTGTCAATTTAAGTATAGAGATGTCTGCTGAGTTATATATTACTGTGTTCAAACATTTATCAATCTAAGTATAGAGATGTATGCTGAGTTATATACTACTCTGTTCAAACATTTATCAATCTATGTATAGAGATGTATGCTGAGTTATATACTACTGCGTTCAAACATTTATCAATCTAAGTATAGAGATGTATGCTGAATTATATACTACTGTGTTCAAACATTTATCAATCTAAGTATAGAGTATATGCTGAGTTATATACTACTGTGTTCAAACATTTATCAATCTAAGTATCGAGATGTATGCTGAGTTATATACTACTGTGTTCAAACATTTATCAATCTAAGTATAGAGATGTATGCTGAATTATATACTACTGTGTTCAAACATTTATCAATCTAAGTATAGAGATATATGCTGAGTTATATACTACTGTGTTCAAACATTTATCAATCTAAGTATTGAGATGTATGCTGAGTTATATACTACTGTGTTCAAACTTTTATCAATCTAAGTATAGAAATGTATGTTGAGTTATATACTACTGTGTTCAAACATTTGTCAATCTAAGTATAGAGATGTCTGCTGAGTTATATATTACTGTGTTCAAACATTTATCAATCTAAGTATAGAGATGTATGCTGAGTTATATACTACTATGTTCAAACATTTATCAATCTAAGTATAGAGATGTATGCTGAGTTATATACTAGTGTGTTCAAACATTTATCAATCTAAGTATAGAGATGTATGCTGAATTATATACTACTGTGTTCAAACATTTATCAATCTAAGTATAGAGATGTATGCTGAGTTATATGCTACTGTGTTCAAACATTTATCAATCTAAGTATAGAGATGTATGCTGAATTATATAATACTGTGTTCAAACATTTATCAATCTAAGTGTAGAGATGTATGCTGAGTTATATAATACTGTGTTCAAACATTTATCAATCTAAGTATCGAGATGTATACTGAGTTATATACTACTGTGTTCAAACATTTGTCAATCTAAGTATAGAGATGTATGCTGAGTTATATACTACTGTGTTCAAACATTTATCAATCTAAATATCGAGATGTATGCTGAGTTAGATACTACTGTGTTCAAACATTTATCAATCTAAGTATAGTGATATATGCTGAGTTATATACTACTGTGTTCAAACATTTATCAATCTAAGTACCGAGATGTATGCTGAATTATATAATACTATGTTCAAACATTTATCAATCTAAGTATAGAGATGTATGCTGAGTTATATACTCCTGTGTTCAAACATTTATCAGTCTAAGTACAGATGTATGCTGAGTTATATACTACTGTGTTCAAACATTTATCAATCTAAGTATAGAGATGTATGCTGAGTTATATAATACTGTGTTCAAACATTTATCAATCTAAGTATTGAGATGTACGCTGAGTTATATACTACTGTGTTCAAACATTTATCAATCTAAGTATAGAGATGTATGCTGAGTTATATACTACTGTGTTCAAACATTTATCAATCTAAGTATCGAGATGTATGCTGAGTTATATAATACTGTGTTCAAACATTTATCAATCTAAGTATAGAGATGTATGCTGAGTTAAATACTACTGTGTTCAAACATTTATCAGTCTAAGTACAGATGTATGCTGAGTTATATACTACTGTGTTCAAACATTTATCAATCTAAGTATAGAGATGTATGCTGAGTTATATACTACTGTGTTCAAACATTTATCAATCTAAATATCGAGATGTATGCTGAGTTAGATACTACTGTGTTCAAACATTTATCAATCTAAGTATAGTGATATATGCTGAGTTATATACTACTGTGTTCAAACATTTATCAATCTAAGTATCGAGATGTATGCTGAATTATATAATGCTATGTTCAAACATTTATCAATCTAAGTATAGAGATGTATGCTGAGTTATATACTCCTGTGTTCAAACATTTATCAGTCTAAGTACAGATGTATGCTGAGTTATATACTACTGTGTTCAAACATTTATCAATCTAAGTATAGAGATGTATGCTGAGTTATATAATACTGTGTTCAAACATTTATCAATCTAAGTATTGAGATGTATGCTGAGTTATATACGACTGTGTTCAAACATTTATCAATCTAAGTACAGAGATGTATGCTGAGTTATATAATACTGTGTTCAAACATTTATCAATCTAAGTATAGAGATGTATGCTGAGTTATATACTACTGTGTTCAAACATTTATCAGTCTAAGTACAGATGTATGCTGAGTTATATACTACTGTGTTCAAACATTTATCAATCTAAGTATAGAGATGTATGCTGAGTTATATAATACTGTGTTCAAACATTTATCAATCTAAGTATTGAGATGTATGCTGAGTTATATACTACTGTGTTCAAACATTTATCAATTTAAGTAGAGCTGTATGCTGAGTTATATACTACTGAGTTCAAACATTTATCAATCTAAGTACAGATGTATGCTGAGTTATATACTACTGTGTTCAAACATTTATCAATCTAAGTATAGAGATGTCTGCTGAGTTATATACTACTGTGTTCAAACATTTGTCAATCTAAGCATAGAGACGTATGCTGAGTTATATACTACTGTGTTCAAACATTTATCAATCTAAGTATCGAGATGTATGCTGAGTTAGATACTACTGTGTTCAAACATTAATCAATCTAAGTATAGTGATATATGCTGAGTTATATACTACTGTGTTCAAACATTTATCAATCTAAGTATAGAGATGTATGCTGAATTATATAATACTATTTTCAAACATTTATCAATCTAAGTATTGAGATGTATGCTGAGCTTTATACTACTGTGTTCAAACATTTATCAGTCAAAGTAGAGATGTATGCTGAGTTATATACTACTGTGTTCAAACATTTATCAATCTAAGTATAGAGATGTATGCTGAGTTATATAATACTATGTTCAACATTGATCAATCGAAGTATAGAGACGCATGCTGAGTTATATACTACTGTGTTTAAACATTTATCAATCTAAGTATAGAGATGTAGACTGAGTTATATACTACTGTGTTCAAACATTTATCAATCTAAGTATAGAGATATATACTACTGTGTTCAAACATTTATCAATCTAAGTATCGAGATGTATGCTGAGTTATATACTACTGTGTTCAAACTTTTATCAATCTAAGTATAGAAATGTATGCTGAGTTATATACTACTATGTTCAAACATTTGTCAATCTAAGTATAGAGATGTATGCTGAGTTATATACTACTTTGTTCAAACATTTATCAATCTAAGTATAGAGATATATGCTGAATTATATACTACTGTGTTCAAACATTTATCAATCTAAGTATAGAGATGTATGCTGAATTATATACTAAAGTGTTCAAACATTTATCAATCTAAGTATAGAGATGTATGCTGAGTTATATACTACTGTGTCCAAACATTTATCAATCTAAGTATAGAGATGTATGCTGAGTTATATACTACTGTGTTCAAACATTTATCAATCTAAGTATAGAGATGTATGCTGAGTTATATACTGCTGTGTTCAAACATTTATCAATCTAAGTATAGAGATGTATGCTGAATTATATACTACTGTGTTCAAACATTTATCAATCTAAGTATAGAGATGTATGCTGAGTTATATGCTACTGTGTTCAAACATTTATCAATCTAAGTATAGAGATGTATGCTGAGTTATATAATACTGTGTTCAAACATTTATCAATCTAAGTATAGAGATGTATGCTGAGTTATATACTACTGTGTTCAAACATTTATCAATTTAAGTAGAGATGTATGCTGAGGTATATACTACTGAATTCAATCATTTATCAATCTAAGTATAGAGATGTATGCTGAGTTATATACTACTGTGTTCAAACATTTATCAATCTAAGTATAGAGATGTATGCTGAGTTATATACTACTGTGTTCAAACATTTATCAATCTACGTATAGAGATGTCTGCTGAGTTATACACTACTGTGTTCAAACATTTATCAATCTAAGTATAGAGATGTATGCTGAGTTATATACTACTGTGTTCAAACATTTATCAATCTAAGTATAGAGATGTATGCTGAGTTATATACTACTGTGTTCAAACATTTATCAATCTACGTATAGAGGTGTATGCTGAGTTATATACTACTGTGTTCAAACATTTATCAATCTAGGTATAGAGATGTCTGCTGAGTATTATACTACTTTGTTCAAACATTTATCAATCTAAGTATTGAGATGTATGCTGAATTATATACTACTGTGTTCAAACATTTATCAATCTAAGTATAGAAATGTATGTTGAGTTATATACTACTGTGTTCAAACATTTATCAATCTAAGTATAGAGATGTATGCTGAGTTATATACTATTGTGTTCAAACATTTATCAATCTACGTATAGAGATGTATGCTGAGTTATATACTACTGTGTTCAAACATTTATCAATCTAGGTATAGAGATGTCTGCTGAGTATTATACTACTTTGTTCAAACATTTATCAATCTAAGTATAGAGATGTATGCTGAATTATATAATACTGTGTTCAAACATTTATCAATCTAAGTGTAGAGATGTATGCTGAGTTATATACTACTGTGTTCAAACATTTATCAATCTAAGTATAGAGATGTATGCTGAGTTATATACTACTGTGTTCAAACATTTATCAATCTACGTATAGAGATGTATGCTGAGTTATATACTACTGTGTTCAAACATTTATCAATCTAGGTATAGAGATGTCTGCTGAGTATTATACTCCTTTGTTCAAACATTTATCAATCTAAGTATAGAGATGTATGCTGAATTATATAATACTGTGTTCAAACATTTATCAATCTAAGTATTGAGATGCATGCTGAGTTATATAATACTGTGTTCAAACATTTATCAATCTAAGTATCGAGATGTATACTGAGTTATATACTACTGTGTTCAAACATTTGTCAATCTAAGTATAGAGATGTATGCTGAATTATCTACTACTGTGTTCAAACATTTATCAATCTAAGTATAGAGATGTAGACTGAGTTATATACTACTGTGTTCAAACATTTATCAATCTAAGTATCGAGATGTATGCTGAGTTATATACTACTGTGTTCAAACTTTTATCAATCTAAGTATAGAAATGTATGCTGAGTTATATACTACTGTGTTCAAACATTTGTCAATCTAAGTATAGAGATGTCTGCTGAGTTATATATTACTGTGTTCAAACATTTATCAATCTAAGTATAGAGATGTATGCTGAGTTATATACTACTATGTTCAAACATTTATCAATCTAAGTATAGAGATGTATGCTGAGTTATATACTACTGCGTTCAAACATTTATCAATCTAAGTATAGAGATGTATGCTGAATTATATACTACTGTGTTCAAACATTTATCAATCTAAGTATAGAGTATATGCTGAGTTATATACTACTGTGTTCAAACATTTATCAATCTAAGAATCGAGATGTATGCTGAGTTATATACTACTGTGTTCAAACATTTATCAATCTAAGTATAGAGATGTATGCTGAATTATATACTACTGTGTTCAAACATTTATCAATCTAAGTATAGAGATATATGCTGAGTTATATACTACTGTGTTCAAACATTTATCAATCTAAGTATTGAGATGTATGCTGAGTTATATACTACTGTGTTCAAACTTTTATCAATCTAAGTATAGAAATGTATGTTGAATTATATACTACTGTGTTCAAACATTTGTCAATCTAAGTATAGAGATGTCTGCTGAGTTATATATTACTGTGTTCAAACATTTATCAATCTAAGTATAGAGATGTATGCTGAGTTATATACTACTATGTTCAAACATTTATCAATCTAAGTATAGAGATGTATGCTGAGTTATATACTACTGTGTTCAAACATTTATCAATCTAAGTATAGAGATGTATGCTGAATTATATACTACTGTGTTCAAACATTTATCAATCTAAGTATAGAGATGTATGCTGAGTTATATGCTACTGTGTTCAAACATTTATCAATCTAAGTATAGAGATGTATGCTGAATTATATAATACTGTGTTCAAACATTTATCAATCTAAGTGTAGAGATGTATGCTGAGTTATATAATACTGTGTTCAAACATTTATCAATCTAAGTATCGAGATGTATACTGAGTTATATACTACTGTGTTCAAACATTTGTCAATCTAAGTATAGAGATGTATGCTGAGTTATATACTACTGTGTTCAAACATTTATCAATCTAAATATCGAGATGTATGCTGAGTTAGATACTACTGTGTTCAAACATTTATCAATCTAAGTATAGTGATATATGCTGAGTTATATACTACTGTGTTCAAACATTTATCAATCTAAGTATCGAGATGTATGCTGAGTTATATACTACTGTGTTCAAACTTTTATCAATCTAAGTATAGAAATGTATGCTGAGTTATATACTACTGTGTTCAAACATTTGTCAATCTAAGTATAGAGATGTCTGCTGAGTTATATATTACTGTGTTCAAACATTTATCAATCTAAGTATAGAGATGTATGCTGAGTTATATACTACTATGTTCAAACATTTATCAATCTAAGTATAGAGATGTATGCTGAGTTATATACTACTGCGTTCAAACATTTATCAATCTAAGTATAGAGATGTATGCTGAATTATATACTACTGTGTTCAAACATTTATCAATCTAAGTATAGAGTATATGCTGAGTTATATACTACTGTGTTCAAACATTTATCAATCTAAGAATCGAGATGTATGCTGAGTTATATACTACTGTGTTCAAACATTTATCAATCTAAGTATTGAGATGCATGCTGAGTTATATAATACTGTGTTCAAACATTTATCAATCTAAGTATCGAGATGTATACTGAGTTATATACTACTGTGTTCAAACATTTGTCAATCTAAGTATAGAGATGTATGCTGAATTATCTACTACTGTGTTCAAACATTTATCAATCTAAGTATAGAGATGTAGACTGAGTTATATACTACTGTGTTCAAACATTTATCAATCTAAGTATCGAGATGTATGCTGAGTTATATACTACTGTGTTCAAACTTTTATCAATCTAAGTATAGAAATGTATGCTGAGTTATATACTACTGTGTTCAAACATTTGTCAATCTAAGTATAGAGATGTCTGCTGAGTTATATATTACTGTGTTCAAACATTTATCAATCTAAGTATAGAGATGTATGCTGAGTTATATACTACTATGTTCAAACATTTATCAATCTAAGTATAGAGATGTATGCTGAGTTATATACTACTGCGTTCAAACATTTATCAATCTAAGTATAGAGATGTATGCTGAATTATATACTACTGTGTTCAAACATTTATCAATCTAAGTATAGAGTATATGCTGAGTTATATACTACTGTGTTCAAACATTTATCAATCTAAGAATCGAGATGTATGCTGAGTTATATACTACTGTGTTCAAACATTTATCAATCTAAGTATAGAGATGTATGCTGAATTATATACTACTGTGTTCAAACATTTATCAATCTAAGTATAGAGATATATGCTGAGTTATATACTACTGTGTTCAAACATTTATCAATCTAAGTATTGAGATGTATGCTGAGTTATATACTACTGTGTTCAAACTTTTATCAATCTAAGTATAGAAATGTATGTTGAATTATATACTACTGTGTTCAAACATTTGTCAATCTAAGTATAGAGATGTCTGCTGAGTTATATATTACTGTGTTCAAACATTTATCAATCTAAGTATAGAGATGTATGCTGAGTTATATACTACTATGTTCAAACATTTATCAATCTAAGTATAGAGATGTATGCTGAGTTATATACTACTGTGTTCAAACATTTATCAATCTAAGTATAGAGATGTATGCTGAATTATATACTACTGTGTTCAAACATTTATCAATCTAAGTATAGAGATGTATGCTGAGTTATATGCTACTGTGTTCAAACATTTATCAATCTAAGTATAGAGATGTATGCTGAATTATATAATACTGTGTTCAAACATTTATCAATCTAAGTGTAGAGATGTATGCTGAGTTATATAATACTGTGTTCAAACATTTATCAATCTAAGTATCGAGATGTATACTGAGTTATATACTACTGTGTTCAAACATTTGTCAATCTAAGTATAGAGATGTATGCTGAGTTATATACTACTGTGTTCAAACATTTATCAATCTAAATATCGAGATGTATGCTGAGTTAGATACTACTGTGTTCAAACATTTATCAATCTAAGTATAGTGATATATGCTGAGTTATATACTACTGTGTTCAAACATTTATCAATCTAAGTACCGAGATGTATGCTGAATTATATAATACTATGTTCAAACATTTATCAATCTAAGTATAGAGATGTATGCTGAGGTATATACTCCTGTGTTCAAACATTTATCAGTCTAAGTACAGATGTATGCTGAGTTATATACTACTGTGTTCAAACATTTATCAATCTAAGTATAGAGATGTATGCTGAGTTATATAATACTGTGTTCAAACATTTATCAATCTAAGTATTGAGATGTACGCTGAGTTATATACTACTGTGTTCAAACATTTATCAATCTAAGTATAGAGATGTATGCTGAGTTATATACTACTGTGTTCAAACATTTATCAATCTAAGTATCGAGATGTATGCTGAGTTATATAATACTGTGTTCAAACATTTATCAATCTAAGTATAGAGATGTATGCTGAGTTAAATACTACTGTGTTCAAACATTTATCAGTCTAAGTACAGATGTATGCTGAGTTATATACTACTGTGTTCAAACATTTATCAATCTAAGTATAGAGATGTATGCTGAGTTATATACTACTGTGTTCAAACATTTATCAATCTAAATATCGAGATGTATGCTGAGTTAGATACTACTGTGTTCAAACATTTATCGATCTAAGTATAGTGATATATGCTGAGTTATATACTACTGTGTTCAAACATTTATCAATCTAAGTATCGAGATGTATGCTGAATTATATAATGCTATGTTCAAACATTTATCAATCTAAGTATAGAGATGTATGCTGAGTTATATACTCCTGTGTTCAAACATTTATCAGTCTAAGTACAGATGTATGCTGAGTTATATACTACTGTGTTCAAACATTTATCAATCTAAGTATAGAGATGTATGCTGAGTTATATAATACTGTGTTCAAACATTTATCAATCTAAGTATTGAGATGTATGCTGAGTTATATACGACTGTGTTCAAACATTTATCAATCTAAGTACAGAGATGTATGCTGAGTTATATAATACTGTGTTCAAACATTTATCAATCTAAGTATAGAGATGTATGCTGAGTTATATACTACTGTGTTCAAACATTTATCAGTCTAAGTACAGATGTATGCTGAGTTATATACTACTGTGTTCAAACATTTATCAATCTAAGTATAGAGATGTATGCTGAGTTATATAATACTGTGTTCAAACATTTATCAATCTAAGTATTGAGATGTATGCTGAGTTATATACTACTGTGTTCAAACATTTATCAATTTAAGTAGAGCTGTATGCTGAGTTATATACTACTGAGTTCAAACATTTATCAATCTAAGTACAGAGATGTATGTTGAGTTATATACTACTGTGTTCAAACATTTATCAATCTAAGTATAGAGATGTATGCTGAGTTATATAATACTGTGTTCAAACATTTATCAATCTAAGTATTGCGATGTATGCTGAGTTATATACTACTGTGTTCAAATATTTATCAATCTAAGTATAGAGATGTATGCTGAGTTATGTACTACTGTGTTCAAACATTTATCAATCTAAGTATAGAGATGTATGCTGAGTTATATAATACTGTGTTCAAACATTTATCAATCTAAGTATTGAGATGTATGCTGAGTTATATACTACTGTGTTCAAACATTTATCAATTTAAGTAGAGCTGTATGCTGAGTTATATACTACTGTGTTCAAACATTTATCAATCTAAGTACAGAGATGTATGCTGAGTTATATAATACTGTGTTCAAACATTTATCAATCTAAGTATAGAGATGTATGCTGAGTTATATACTACTGTGTTCAAACATTTATCAGTCTAAGTACAGATGTATGCTGAGTTATATACTACTGTGTTCAAACATTTATCAATCTAAGTATAGAGATGTATGCTGAGTTATATAATACTGTGTTCAAACATTTATCAATCTAAGTATTGAGATGTATGCTGAGTTATATACGACTGTGTTCAAACATTTATCAATCTAAGTACAGAGATGTATGCTGAGTTATATAATACTGTGTTCAAACATTTATCAATCTAAGTATAGAGATGTATGCTGAATTATATACTACTGTGTTCAAACATTTATCAATCTAAGTATAGAGATGTATGCTGAGTTATATACCACTGTGTTCAAACATTTATCAATCTAAGTATAGAGATGTATGCTGAGTTATATAATACTGTGTTCAAACATTTATCAATCTAAGTATAGAGATGTATGCTGAGTTATATACTACTGTGTTCAAACATTTATCAGTCTAAGTACAGATGTATGCTGAGTTATATAATACTGTGTTCAAACATTTATCAATCTAAGTATAGAGATGTATGCTGAGTTATATACCACTGTGTTCAAACATTTATCAATCTAAGTATAGAGATGTATGCTGAGTTATATAATACTGTGTTCAAACATTTATCAATCTAAGTATAGAGATGTATGCTGAATTATATACTACTGTGTTCAAACATTTATCAGTCTAAGTACAGATGTATGCTGAGTTATATACTACTGTGTTCAAACATTTATCAATCTAAGTATAGAGATGTATGCTGAGTTATATAATACTGTGTTCAAACATTTATCAATCTAAGTATTGAGATGTATGCTGAGTTATATACTACTGTGTTCAAACATTTATCAATTTAAGTAGAGCTGTATGCTGAGTTATATACTACTGAGTTCAAACATTTATCAATCTAAGTACAGAGATGTATGTTGAGTTATATACTACTGTGTTCAAACATTTATCAATCTAAGTATAGAGATGTATGCTGAGTTATATAATACTGTGTTCAAACATTTATCAATCTAAGTATTGAGATGTATGCTGAGTTATATACTACTGTGTTCAAATATTTATCAATCTAAGTATAGAGATGTATGCTGAGTTATGTACTACTGTGTTCAAACATTTATCAATCTAAATATCGAGATGTATGCTGAGTTAGATACTACTGTGTTCAAACATTTATCAATCTAAGTATAGTGATATATGCTGAGTTATATACTACTGTGTTCAAACATTTATCAATCTAAGTACCGAGATGTATGCTGAATTATATAATACTATGTTCAAACATTTATCAATCTAAGTATAGAGATGTATGCTGAGGTATATACTCCTGTGTTCAAACATTTATCAGTCTAAGTACAGATGTATGCTGAGTTATATACTACTGTGTTCAAACATTTATCAATCTAAGTATAGAGATGTATGCTGAGTTATATAATACTGTGTTCAAACATTTATCAATCTAAGTATTGAGATGTACGCTGAGTTATATACTACTGTGTTCAAACATTTATCAATCTAAGTATAGAGATGTATGCTGAGTTATATACTACTGTGTTCAAACATTTATCAATCTAAGTATCGAGATGTATGCTGAGTTATATAATACTGTGTTCAAACATTTATCAATCTAAGTATAGAGATGTATGCTGAGTTAAATACTACTGTGTTCAAACATTTATCAGTCTAAGTACAGATGTATGCTGAGTTATATACTACTGTGTTCAAACATTTATCAATCTAAGTATAGAGATGTATGCTGAGTTATATACTACTGTGTTCAAACATTTATCAATCTAAATATCGAGATGTATGCTGAGTTAGATACTACTGTGTTCAAACATTTATCGATCTAAGTATAGTGATATATGCTGAGTTATATACTACTGTGTTCAAACATTTATCAATCTAAGTATCGAGATGTATGCTGAATTATATAATGCTATGTTCAAACATTTATCAATCTAAGTATAGAGATGTATGCTGAGTTATATACTCCTGTGTTCAAACATTTATCAGTCTAAGTACAGATGTATGCTGAGTTATATACTACTGTGTTCAAACATTTATCAATCTAAGTATAGAGATGTATGCTGAGTTATATAATACTGTGTTCAAACATTTATCAATCTAAGTATTGAGATGTATGCTGAGTTATATACGACTGTGTTCAAACATTTATCAATCTAAGTACAGAGATGTATGCTGAGTTATATAATACTGTGTTCAAACATTTATCAATCTAAGTATAGAGATGTATGCTGAGTTATATACTACTGTGTTCAAACATTTATCAGTCTAAGTACAGATGTATGCTGAGTTATATACTACTGTGTTCAAACATTTATCAATCTAAGTATAGAGATGTATGCTGAGTTATATAATACTGTGTTCAAACATTTATCAATCTAAGTATTGAGATGTATGCTGAGTTATATACTACTGTGTTCAAACATTTATCAATTTAAGTAGAGCTGTATGCTGAGTTATATACTACTGAGTTCAAACATTTATCAATCTAAGTACAGAGATGTATGTTGAGTTATATACTACTGTGTTCAAACATTTATCAATCTAAGTATAGAGATGTATGCTGAGTTATATAATACTGTGTTCAAACATTTATCAATCTAAGTATTGCGATGTATGCTGAGTTATATACTACTGTGTTCAAATATTTATCAATCTAAGTATAGAGATGTATGCTGAGTTATGTACTACTGTGTTCAAACATTTATCAATCTAAGTATAGAGATGTATGCTGAGTTATATAATACTGTGTTCAAACATTTATCAATCTAAGTATTGAGATGTATGCTGAGTTATATACTACTGTGTTCAAACATTTATCAATTTAAGTAGAGCTGTATGCTGAGTTATATACTACTGTGTTCAAACATTTATCAATCTAAGTACAGAGATGTATGCTGAGTTATATAATACTGTGTTCAAACATTTATCAATCTAAGTATAGAGATGTATGCTGAGTTATATACTACTGTGTTCAAACATTTATCAGTCTAAGTACAGATGTATGCTGAGTTATATACTACTGTGTTCAAACATTTATCAATCTAAGTATAGAGATGTATGCTGAGTTATATAATACTGTGTTCAAACATTTATCAATCTAAGTATTGAGATGTATGCTGAGTTATATACGACTGTGTTCAAACATTTATCAATCTAAGTACAGAGATGTATGCTGAGTTATATAATACTGTGTTCAAACATTTATCAATCTAAGTATAGAGATGTATGCTGAATTATATACTACTGTGTTCAAACATTTATCAATCTAAGTATAGAGATGTATGCTGAGTTATATACCACTGTGTTCAAACATTTATCAATCTAAGTATAGAGATGTATGCTGAGTTATATAATACTGTGTTCAAACATTTATCAATCTAAGTATAGAGATGTATGCTGAGTTATATACTACTGTGTTCAAACATTTATCAGTCTAAGTACAGATGTATGCTGAGTTATATAATACTGTGTTCAAACATTTATCAATCTAAGTATAGAGATGTATGCTGAGTTATATACCACTGTGTTCAAACATTTATCAATCTAAGTATAGAGATGTATGCTGAGTTATATAATACTGTGTTCAAACATTTATCAATCTAAGTATAGAGATGTATGCTGAATTATATACTACTGTGTTCAAACATTTATCAGTCTAAGTACAGATGTATGCTGAGTTATATACTACTGTGTTCAAACATTTATCAATCTAAGTATAGAGATGTATGCTGAGTTATATAATACTGTGTTCAAACATTTATCAATCTAAGTATTGAGATGTATGCTGAGTTATATACTACTGTGTTCAAACATTTATCAATTTAAGTAGAGCTGTATGCTGAGTTATATACTACTGAGTTCAAACATTTATCAATCTAAGTACAGAGATGTATGTTGAGTTATATACTACTGTGTTCAAACATTTATCAATCTAAGTATAGAGATGTATGCTGAGTTATATAATACTGTGTTCAAACATTTATCAATCTAAGTATTGAGATGTATGCTGAGTTATATACTACTGTGTTCAAATATTTATCAATCTAAGTATAGAGATGTATGCTGAGTTATGTACTACTGTGTTCAAACATTTATCAATCTAAGTATAGAGATGTATGCTGAGTTATATAATACTGTGTTCAAACATTTATCAATCTAAGTATTGAGATGTATGCTGAGTTAAATACTACTGTGTTCAAACATTTATCAATTTAAGTAGAGCTGTATGCTGAGTTATATACTACTGTGTTCAAACATTTATCAATCTAAGTACAGAGATGTATGCTGAGTTATATAATACTGTGTTCAAACATTTATCAATCTAAGTATAGAGATGTATGCTGAGTTATATACTACTGTGTTCAAACATTTATCAATCTAAGTATAGAGATGTATGCTGAGTTATATACTACTGTGTTCAAACATTTATCAGTCTAAGTACAGATGTATGCTGAGTTATATACTACTGTGTTCAAACATTTATCAATCTAAGTATAGAGATGTATGCTGAGTTATATAATACTGTGTTCAAACATTTATCAATCTAAGTATTGAGATGTATGCTGAGTTATATACGACTGTGTTCAAACATTTATCAATCTAAGTACAGAGATGTATGCTGAGTTATATAATACTGTGTTCAAACATTTATCAATCTAAGTATAGAGATGTATGCTGAGTTATATAATACTGTGTTCAAACATTTATCAATCTAAGTATTGAGATGTATGCTGAGTTATATACGACTGTGTTCAAACATTTATCAATCTAAGTACAGAGATGTATGCTGAGTTATATAATACTGTGTTCAAACATTTATCAATCTAAGTATAGAGATGTATGCTGAGTTATATACTACTGTGTTCAAACATTTATCAGTCTAAGTACAGATGTATGCTGAGTTATATACTACTGTGTTCAAACATTTATCAATCTAAGTATAGAGATGTATGCTGAGTTATATAATACTGTGTTCAAACATTTATCAATCTAAGTATTGAGATGTATGCTGAGTTATATACTACTGTGTTCAAACATTTATCAATTTAAGTAGAGCTGTATGCTGAGTTATATACTACTGAGTTCAAACATTTATCAATCTAAGTACAGAGATGTATGTTGAGTTATATACTACTGTGTTCAAACATTTATCAATCTAAGTATAGAGATGTATGCTGAGTTATATAATACTGTGTTCAAACATTTATCAATCTAAGTATTGAGATGTATGCTGAGTTATATACTACTGTGTTCAAATATTTATCAATCTAAGTATAGAGATGTATGCTGAGTTATGTACTACTGTGTTCAAACATTTATCAATCTAAGTATAGAGATGTATGCTGAGTTATATACTACTGTGTTCAAACTTTTATCAATCTAAGTATAGAAATGTATGCTGAGTTATATACTACTGTGTTCAAACATTTGTCAATCTAAGTATAGAGATGTCTGCTGAGTTATATATTACTGTGTTCAAACATTTATCAATCTAAGTATAGAGATGTATGCTGAGTTATATACTACTATGTTCAAACATTTATCAATCTAAGTATAGAGATGTATGCTGAGTTATATACTACTGTGTTCAAACATTTATCAATCTAAGTAAAGAGATGTATGCTGAATTATATACTAAAGTGTTCAAACATTTATCAATCTAAGTATAGAGATGTATGCTGAGTTATATGCTACTGTGTTCAAACATTTATCAATCTAAGTATAGAGATGTATGCTGAGTTATATACTACTGTGTCCAAACATTTATCAATCTAAGTATAGAGATGTATGCTGAGTTATATACTACTGTGTTCAAACATTTATCAATCTAAGTATAGAGATGTATGCTGAGTTATATACTACTGTGTTCAAACATTTATCAATCTAAGTATAGAGATGTATGCTGAATTATATACTAAAGTGTTCAAACATTTATCAATCTAAGTATAGAGATGTATGCTGAGTTATATGCTACTGTGTTCAAACATTTATCAATCTAAGTATAGAGATGTATGCTGAGTTATATACTACTTTGTCCAAACATTTATCAATCTAAGTATAGAGATGTATGCTGAGTTATATACTACTGTGTTCAAACATTTATCAATCTAAGTATAGAGATGTATGCTGAGTTATATACTACTGTGTTCAAACATTTATCAATCTAAGTATAGAGATGTATGCTGAATTATATACTACTGTGTTCAAACATTTATCAATCTAAGTATAGAGATGTATGCTGAGTTATATGCTACTGTGTTCAAACATTTATCAATCTAAGTATCGAGATGAATGCTGAGTTATATAATACTGTGTTCAAACATTTATCAATCTAAGTATAGAGATGTATGCTGAGTTATATACTACTGTGTTCAAACATTTATCAATTTAAGTAGAGGTGTATGCTGAGGTATATACTACTGAATTCAATCATTTATCAATCTAAGTATAGAGATGTATGCTGAGTTATATACTACTGTGTTCAAACATTTATCAATCTAAGTATAGAGATGTATGCTGAGTTATATACTACTGTGTTCAAACATTTATCAATCTACGTATAGAGATGTCTGCTGAGTTATACACTACTGTGTTCAAACATTTATCAATCTAAGTATAGAGATGTATGCTGAGTTATATACTACTGTGTTCAAACATTTATCAATCTAAGTATAGAGATGTATGCTGAGTTATATACTACTGTGTTCAAACATTTATCAATCTACGTATAGAGGTGTATGCTGAGTTATATACTACTGTGTTCAAACATTTATCAATCTAGGTATAGAGATGTCTGCTGAGTATTATACTACTTTGTTCAAACATTTATCAATCTAAGTATAGAGATGTATTCTGAATTATATACTACTGTGTTCAAACATTTATCAATCTAAGTATAGAGATGTATGTTGAGTTATATAATACTGTGTTCAAACATTTATCAATCTAAGTATAGAGATGTATGCTGAATTATATACTACTGTGTTCAAACATTTATCAATCTAAGTATAGAGATGTATGTTGAGTTATATACTACTGTGTTCAAACATTTATCAATCTAAGTATAGAGATGTATGCTGAGTTATATACTACTGTGTTCAAACATTTATCAATCTACGTATAGAGATGTATGCTGAGTTATATACTACTGTGTTCAAACATTTATCAATCTAGGTATAGAGATGTCTGCTGAGTATTATACTACTTTGTTCAAACATTTATCAATCTAAGTATAGAGATGTATGCTGAATTATATAATACTGTGTTCAAACATTTATCAATCTAAGTGTAGAGATGTATGCTGAGTTATATACTACTGTGTTCAAACATTTATCAATCTAAGTATAGAGATGTATGCTGAGTTATATACTACTGTGTTCAAACATTTATCAATCTACGTATAGAGATGTATGCTGAGTTATATATTACTGTGTTCAAACATTTATCAATCTAGGTATAGAGATGTCTGCTGAGTATTATACTACTTTGTTCAAACATTTATCAATCTAAGTATAGAGATGTATGCTGAATTATATAATACTGTGTTCAAACATTTATCAATCTAAGTATTGAGATGCATGCTGAGTTATATAATACTGTGATCAAACATTTATCAATCTAAGTATCGAGATGTATACTGAGTTATATACTACTGTGTTCAAACATTTGTCAATCTAAGTATAGAGATGTATGCTGAATTATATACTACTGTGTTCAAACATTTATCAATCTAAGTATAGAGATGTAGACTGAGTTATATACTACTGTGTTCAAACATTTATCAATCTAAGTATCGAGATGTATGCTGAGTTATATACTACTGTGTTCAAACTTTTATCAATCTAAGTATAGAAATGTATGCTGAGTTATATACTACTGTGTTCAAACATTTGTCAATCTAAGTATAGAGATGTCTGCTGAGTTATATATTACTGTGTTCAAACATTTATTAATCTAAGTATAGAGATGTATGCTGAGTTATATACTACTATGTTCAAACATTTATCAATCTAAGTATAGAGATGTATGCTGAGTTATATACTACTGCGTTCAAACATTTATCAATCTAAGTATAGAGATGTATGCTGAATTATATACTACTGTGTTCAAACATTTATCAATCTAAGTATAGAGATATATGCTGAGTTATATACTACTGTGTTCAAACATTTATCAATCTAAGTATCGAGATGTATGCTGAGTTATATACTACTGTGTTCAAACATTTATCAATCTAAGTATAGAGATGTATGCTGAATTATATACTACTGGGTTCAAACATTTATCAATCTAAGTATAGAGATATATGCTGAGTTATATACTACTGTGTTCAAACATTTATCAATCTAAGTATTGAGATGTATGCTGAGTTATATACTACTGTGTTCAAACATTTATCAAGCTACGTATAGAGATGTCTGCTGAGTTATACACTACTGTGTTCAAACATTTATCAATCTAAGTATAGAGATGTATGCTGAGTTATATACTACTATGTTCAAACATTTATCAATCTAAGTATAGAGATGTATGCTGAGTTATATACTACTGCGTTCAAACATTTATCAATCTAAGTATAGAGATGTATGCTGAATTATATACTACTGTGTTCAAACATTTATCAATCTAAGTATAGAGATATATGCTGAGTTATATACTACTGTGTTCAAACATTTATCAATCTAAGTATCGAGATGTATGCTGAGTTATATACTACTGTGTTCAAACATTTATCAATCTAAGTATAGAGATGTATGCTGAATTATATACCACTGTGTTCAAACATTTATCAATCTAAGTATAGAGATATATGCTGAGTTATATACTACTGTGTTCAAACATTTATCAATCTAAGTATTGAGATGTATGCTGAGTTATATACTACTGTGTTCAAACTTTTATCAATCTAAGTATAGAAATGTATGCTGAGTTATATACTACTGTGTTCAAACATTTGTCAATCTAAGTATAGAGATGTCTGCTGAGTTATATATTACTGTGTTCAAACATTTATCAATCTAAGTATAGAGATGTATGCTGAGTTATATACTACTATGTTCAAACATTTATCAATCTAAGTATAGAGATGTATGCTGAGTTATATACTACTGTGTTCAAACATTTATCAATCTAAGTATAGAGATGTATGCTGAATTATATAATACTGTGTTCAAACATTTATCAATCTAAGTATTGAGATGTATGCTGAGTTATATACTACTGTGTTCAAACATTTATCAATTTAAGTAGAGCTGTATGCTGAGTTATATACTACTGAGTTCAAACATTTATCAATCTAAGTATAGAGATGTATGCTGAGTTATATACTACTGTGTTCAAACATTTATCAATCTAAGTATAGAGATGTATGCTGAATTATATACTACTGTGTTCAAACATTTATCAATCTAAGTATAGAGATGTATGCTGAGTTATATACTACTGTGTTCAAACATTTATCAATCTAAGTATAGAGATGTATGCTGAATGAGATAATACTATGTTCAAACATTTATCAATCTAAGTATAGAGATGTATGCTGAGTTATATACTACTGTGTTCAAACATTTATCAATCTAAGTATAGAGATGTATGCTGAGTTATATACTACTGTGTTCAAACATTTATCAATCTAAGTATAGAGATGTATGCTGAGTTATATAATACTGTGTTCAAACATTTATCAATCTAAGTATTGAGATGTATGCTGAGTTATATACTACTGTGTTCAAACGTTTATCAATTTAAGTAGAGATGTATGCTGAGTTATATACTACTGTGTTCAAACATTTATCAATCAAAGTATAGAGATGTATGCTGAGTTATGTACTACTGTGTTCAAACATTTATCAATCTAAGTATAGAGATGTATGCTGAGTTATATACTACTGTGTTCAAACATTAATCAATCTAAGTATAGTGATATTTGCTGAGTTATATACTACTGTGTTCAAACATTTATCAATCTAAGTATAGAGATGTATGCTGAATTATATAATACTATGTTCAAACATTTATCAATCTAAGTATTGAGATGTATGCTGAGCTTTATACTACTGTGTTCAAACATTTATCAGTCAAAGTAGAGATGTATGCTGAGTTATATACTACTGTGTTCAAACATTTATCAATCTAAGTATAGAGATGTATGCTGAATTATATAATACTATGTTCAACATTGATCAATCGAAGTATAGAGACGCATGCTGAGTTATATACTACTGTGTTTAAACATTTATCAATCTAAGTATAGAGATGTAGACTGAGTTATATACTACTGTGTTCAAACATTTATCAATCTAAGTATCGAGATGTATGCTGAGTTATATACTACTGTGTTCAAACTTTTATCAATCTAAGTATAGAAATGTATGCTGAGTTATATACTACTGTGTTCAAACATTTGTCAATCTAAGTATGGAGATATATGCTGAGTTATATATTACTGTGTTCAAACATTTATCAATCTAAGTATAGAGATGTATGCTGAGTTATATACTACTATGTTCAAACATTTGTCAATCTAAGTATAGAGATGTATGCTGATTTATATGCGACTGTGTTCAAATATTTATCAATCTAAGTATAGAGATGTATGCTGAGTTATATAATACTGTGTTCAAACATTTATCAATCTAAGTATTGAGATGTATGCTGAGTTATATACTACTGTGTTCAAACATTTATCAATTTAAGTAGAGATGTATGCTGAGTTATATACTACTGAGTTCAATCATTTATCAATCTAAGTATAGAGATGTATGCTGAGTTATATACTACTGTGTTCAAACATTTATCAATTTAAGTAGAGATGTATGCTGAGTTATATACTACTGAGTTCAATCATTTATCAATCTAAGTATAGAGATGTATGCTGAGTTATATAATACTGTGTTCAAACATTTATCAATCTAAGTATTGAGATGTATGCTGAGTTATATACTACTGTGTTCAAACATTTATCAATTTAAGTAGAGATGTATGCTGAGTTATATAATACTGTGTTCAAACATTTATCAATCTAAGTATAGAGATGTATGCTGAGTTATACACTACTGTGTTCAAACATTTATCAATCTAAGTATAGAGATGTATGCTGAGTTATATAATACTGTGTTCAAACATTTATCAATCTAAGTATCGAGATGTATGCTGAGTTATGTACTACTGTGTTCAAACATTTATCAATCTAAGTATCGAGATGTATGCTGAGTTATGTACTACTGTGTTCAAACATTTATCAATCTAAGTATAGAGATGTATGCTGAGTTATATACGACTGTGTTCAAACATTTATCAATCTACGTATAGAGATGTATGCTGAGTTATATACTACTGTGTTCAAACATTTATCAATCTAAGTATAGAGATGTATGCTGAGTTATATACTACTGTGTTCAAACATTTATCAATCTACGTATAGAGATGTATGCTGAGTTATATACTACTGTGTTCAAACATTTATCAATCTAGGTATAGAGATGTCTGCTGAGTTATATACTACTTTGTTCAAACATTTATCAATCTAAGTATAGAGATGTATGCTGAGTTATATACTGCTGTGTTCAAACATTTATCAATCTAAGTATAGAGATGTATGCTGAGTTATATAATACTGTGTTCAAACATTTATCAATCTAAGTATAGAGATGAATGCTGAGTTATATACTGCTGTGTTCAAACATTTATCAATCTAAGTATAGAGATGTATGCTGAATTATATACTACTGTGTTCAAACATTTATCAATCTGAGTATAGAGATGAATGCTGAGTTATATACTGCTGTGTTCAAACATTTATCAATCTAAGTATAGAGATGTTTGCTGAGTTATATACTACTGTGTTCAAACATTTATCAATCTAAGTATAGAGATGTATGCTGAATTATATAATACTGTGTTCAAACATTTATCAATCTAAGTGCAGAGATGTATGCTGAGTTATATAATACTGTGTTCAAACATTTATCAATCTAAGTATCGAGATGTATACTGAGTTATATACTACTGTGTTCAAACATTTGTCAATCTAAGCATAGAGACGTATGCTGAGTTATATACTACTTTGTTCAAACATTTATCAATCTAAGTATCGAGATGTATACTGAGTTATATACTACTGTGTTCAAACATTTATCAATCTAAATATCGAGATGTATGCTGAGTTAGATACTACTGTGTTCAAACATTTATCAATCTGTAAGGTTTTCGGGCAATTCGGCCCTTTTTGGACTGCCCAAGAATAAAACCCAGAGACTGTAAACTGACCTTTCAGCCAAGAGAACGTAACCAGATTTCCCAGCAGGCTTGGTCCGCTGAGCTGAGTAGGGGCATAGGTATTTACAAACCCCCCCCCTAGGAGCTACAAGGAAGAAGGAGCCAGACAACGAGATAAGATTAACACACAGACAAAGGGGCACGGGAATACACAGGGGGCCTGCCTGCAAGCAGGACAATGGGATGGTCATAGCCCCATGCAGATGTAAATGACCTGGCCTCCACCAGAGCAGAATCCAATTAACACCCCATCAACATAGCAAGGTGAGAATAGCAGCCATCTCCGGAGCAGCTGGAAGACCTTTTGAAAATCTTCACAAGAGAGCCTAACCTTGTTATCCTAAAAAGCAGACTGTCTGGGCTCAGTACATTGCGCTGGAAAAGCCCCTTGAAGATAAGCGGTAGAAAAAACCAAGTTGGAGGCGGACCTGGGGGAGGTACTCCAATCTTGACAGAAGCCACCGGCAGGAACTCACTGGAAGGAGGGGGCGGAGTCGGCGCCAAATTCAAATCGCGGCAGGTCTGCCTGGCTGGAAGGAGCGGACCTGCGAGGAATACCCGGAAGCAAACAGCTCTGACCGGCTCAAAGGGGGCGGGACCAGCGGGAACTTTAAACTTGGACTGATACAACGCAAAGGAGGAGGAAAACCCGGAAGTCGACAGCTCTGACCGGCTCAAAGGGGGCGGGACCAGCGGGAACTTTAAACCTTACCAATTCAATGCAAAAGGGGCTGGCCGAACACAGGAAAGGGCCAGGTAAAACGAATATAAAAGGGGCTGTGTTTCGATTGAGGGTCTCTTGGCTTGACCTCTCCACCTTTGACTTGACCTCCTGCAGCCTGTGACTGTAAGTACCCTGCAGCAGCTTGCGAAACTCCCTTGACCTTGATAGTGGTTGAGGCTTTGGGGAAGGGGACTTGATTTGTGTTCTGTGTCATTGCTAAAACTGTGTAACAATAAGATTTTTCGTTGTGTCCGTTATAGTACTTTCTGAATAGACTTAGTTTGTGTTAGAGTTTAAGATTTTATTATAATTTCTTCTGTTTGATGATTTTGACCTGGGTTTTGCAATAAACCTTGATTTGCTGATAATTGGAGTCGTTTAAATTCTTCAATCTCTCACCAGCGATCTCTGACCAAGTCATTGTTAAGATATTCCTCACCTTAATTCCGGGTTCAAGAATCTAGGGTCATCTTGAGCGATTCACTCAGGACAGGCTGCTGGTTAGGTAATAAACAGCAGTGTCCTATTCTCTCTCTTGGGAAAGCTACTCCAGCGAAGTAGGAACCGGGTGGGTGTTGCACCACTGGCAAGAGAGAGAATCACCTGGGCATTGGTAGGGGTCTGGATATCTGTGTGATATAAGCCTCAGGCTTCCGGTTAGGGATAAACGGCAGGCTTGATTCAGTGCTCTCTTCCGTGGAGGTGTCCCAGTGCGGCATCCCCTGGCCTCTGAAGTTTCAGTGCCAGCTGGAGAGAGACACACACAGATACTCAAACCCCAGATATCGGCCCAGTAGTGGAGTAGCAGAGATGGCACCCTCTACAATGGCGACCCAGATGGGACCCCGGTGGTTTGGAGTATGTGACTTGGCAGAGGGGGTGAGGGAACGAAGTAAAATGGAGGAGAGAATCTGCTCGTATATGTGGCAAAAGGTCAACCTCACCAAACCTTGGATCTCAGAACTAATCAATGCGGAGCAACCGGTAATGGCAGCGGCTGCATGGACAGAAAGTAAGGCGCACAAAAAGCACTTGGAGAAGGCAGTTTGGCTGGTTTGCCTGTCCGAGCAGGTAGTCAAAACAGAGCAAAGGGTCGAAGAGTTAGAGCAGGAGTTGAGAGAAGTGAGGGCCAGCGCAGGGGACAGCGCTAGCGCAGCGGAACGACTGCGGGAGGAATTGGCAGAAAGTAAACAGGACAGCGCGAGCGCAGCGGAACGACTGCGGGAGGAATTGGCAGAATTTAAACAGGACAGCGCGAGCGCAGCAGAACGACTGCGGGAGGAATTGGCAGAATTTAAACGGGGCAGCCTACAGGAAAGCGAGTCTAACCGGTGCGAGAAGGACTATCTCCACTGCCAGATAGTGGAGGGTAAAGAAAAGGAACGGAGGCTCCAGGAACTCTATGCTCGGAGTACAGAGCAGTGTAGGAAGCTGGAGGGGAAGTGCCGGGACATCCAGGCAGCGTACCGAGTGGCTCGCGAGGAAGTAGGGGACTGTGCCCATGGGCCGTGCCAGGCACGAATAACGGAGTTGGAGGAGGCCTTGTCCAAGGTCAGGGGACAGGTACACCTGGTAGGTCCAGGGGGGTTCCCAAGGGGCAAGGTGCTCCTCGCAGCGGATGATTCCCCACAGGCCAAGGGGAATAGACCGCCTCCTGAGGCACCGGGATTGTGTCCGGGTCGGCAGGGGGGGATCGGACTGCACGTTCAGGGGCAAGTCCAAGGGGGGTCGGCAGGGTACCCCCAGCTGGCGGCGTGTCCGCCTGGTTTCGTATGTGGGTCCCCATGCGATGGGGACAGACCGCTGCCTGGGATGCCGGTGATGGGGCCGGGTCAGCAGGTAGGGTTTGGACCGCCCGGTCAGGGGCAGGTCCAAGGGGGGTCAGTGGTGTATCCCCAGATAGCGGCGTCTCCTATATGGGTAGTTAGCCCGGGGACAGGGGGGCTACCCAATGGGGCAGGAGAGCTGGACAGTGGGGAGGAGGAGCAGGAACCCCAGGTAGGGCGGATGTGCCCTGTCAGGCAGAGAAGGTATGGTCCCCCGGCGGGGCTGGCAGATAGGGGACTGGTTGAGGGCGACATTATCATTCCTCATGGGGCATCCGCGCTCAGGGGGATGGTGGCCCACGTTCCCAGGCTAACTCCAAAAGGGGATCCGTCGCTTCATTTTATGGAGGTGGAGCAGGCAGCCAGCATTAATGAATGCGACGAGGGGGAGCAAATAAGGATGCTCCTGATGACCCTAGATCCTCAACTATGCAGGGCAGTGACATCCGGGAATGGGGGACGACCTGACACATGGGTGGCAACACGGACTGCTGTTCTGGAGGCAATGGGCTTGAATCTGGGTAGCCCTTTCATGAGGGTGGGGAAACCAAGCAGCAGCCAGGGGAATCGCCAAATATGTTCGCAGACAGGCTGTGGACTGTCTATGTGGAGGCGTGCGGGACTCCCGCGGATAGGCAGAATTTAGATGAGAGAACAGCCCACTGGCTGAAGACCCTGGTAGCTAACTGTCTCCCTCACGTTAGGGCAAAGGCCGAACACTGGTTCGACCCGCAGAGTCCGGACCTTAATGAGGAAGAGGTCCTTAGGAAACTTACCCTCGCATATCGTAATGGGGAGAGGGGTGAGGACAAGCCCCTTAAGGGTAGGGTGCATGAAATCGCGCCAGCAGCCCCTAAGAGAGAGTGGAAGCATGAGGGCACCCGGACCTCCGACGAGAAACCGGTATGCTACGGGTGTGGGAAGGCCGGGCATTTCAAGAGGGAATGTAAAAACCCTAGCAAGCAGGAGAGGGCTCCCGCAGTAGAAAGTCAGACCCCGGCGGCAGGAGCAGCTGCCCCGGGAACCATCGAGATAAGTAAAATTTTAGCCCTTTTGCAAGGCTCAGGACAGGTGGCAATGGCAACGGGCCAGGGCCTGCCCGCACCCACACCACAAGAACCCGTATGACTACCCAGGGAGCAGCCTCAGGAAAAAGGGAGCGCAGGGGTAGTTCTAGCCCCAGACCCTGGTCCGGTCCAGGTGCAGGGTCCCATTCTGGAGGCTTCCTCAGCGGCTATTTGCAGTTTAAATCCCTTAAGGTGGGACCCATGCGAACGCCACATCAGTCAATTTAAATTGTTCCACCCCATAAGGGCAAGAAAGAGCAAGGTGGGGGGAAGACTGGGGGTGGTAGTGGAGAAACCCCCCGTAGAATTAACGACGGTGGGGGAGGTCCCTGACTCCACGGTCACACAACCGGTGACAAGGTGCTGTCCCGAAGGGGCAGTCCCAAAGAAAACGACAGTGCTGCAAGCACCCAGCCCAGGGACAGTAACGATTCCCAAGCCCTTACCTGTGGGTCAGGTGGCCTGCCTTAGTATAGAGGCTAAGGAGGCGGAGGAAGTGGAGGTATCACCTTGGGCTTGGGAACCAGTCAGGGGATGAAGGAGCAATCGGGTCTCCAAGCCCCCGGTAAGATGGTCCCCATCACACCTCCCTAGAACCCGGTCCCGCAGTAAGGGGGCCCGAGTAGAAGGGAGCGCTGAGGGGTCACCGAACCCTGTTGGGGAAGGAGAGGCAAGGGGCAGCCCGAACCCCCGGGAGGGGACGGTCTGGCCCGAGCCGTTGGACCAAACAGGTGAACTGCCCCAGTTTAGCGGGGCCCAGTTTTAATTTGGCCACCCGGAGACGGGTGGCATTGTATATATCATTTTCCCCCTCCTAGTTCTAATTAGTGGGTAGTGGTGTGTGGATTATTTAGGATCGTGGGTTAATTTGGCCACCCGGAGACGGGTGGCATTGTATATATCGTTTTCCCCCTCCTAGTTCTAATTAGGGTGTAGTGGTGTGTGGGTATTTAGGATCGTGGGATCACAGAAGCGCCTAGTGCAATGGTAGAATGATGAAGCAGCAGGCACTAGGACCCCGGTGGAGCCGGGCTGTGGACACAGAACCACAGACAGGCTGCGGCAACTTCAAAGCGGGAGCTGCTGCTGCCGCCGGATAGCAGCAGGCACTAGGACCCTGGGGGAGCCGGGCTGTGGACACAGAACCACAGACAGGCTGCGGCAATTTCATGTTGATTTCACAACTTCAAAGCGGAAGCTGCGCTGCCGCTGGATAGAACCCATGCACTTTAAGGTAGGTAGGGCTGTAGAGGCAAGGATGTGTTTTGTCTGTTTTACAGATGGGGCACCCGACGATGTGGAGCTTGCTGATGATCTTGGCGATGGTGGGACCGGGAGAACTCCGCAGAGGCGAGACAGAAGAGTCCTTCGACTGACCGGGTTAGGGTGACTGAGGGCAGGCGGGTGTGTTTAACCTGTGAGGGGGACGTTCCTTTGGGGAGATGGTGGTGGCCCAGGAAGCTGAGGCTGGACATGAGGGATCGGTCCTCGGACTGGGAACGCCTGGACAACAACACCTACCGGACCATCACGGGGTCACCGGGTAGGATCACCGTTTGCTGGGATAAGTGGTGGGCTTCTGACCAGGGCATTTATTTGTGTTTATGGGGGGACCAAGGCATGTCCACAAGGGGCATCGATCACTTTTGTTAGGCGGTGGCAGAACCCAGGGAACGGGATGAATTGACCGCAGTGGGGAGGGATGTGTAACGCCCAGGGAAGGGATGACTGTAAAAGCTACCGAACTGCTGGTTCAGGTAAAGCGACCCCTGCCCACAGCCCAACCGATCGACCCTCACAACTGTCCGATCACCACCAGGGGGGCCTGAGAATGGTTTAGTGTTTGTCCCCACAAAGAAAATGTTGTACAAGGGGGTACATTATGCTGTCGCCTCAGTTGGACTAAACCTCTCAGCTGCAGGTATCGACGACGGAGGAAAAATGAAGAGCCTTCAACGGGTCCTTGAGAAGACGCGGAGTGCAGCCCACAAAAGAGAAGCCGTAGTGTAATAAACAGAGTCACATGTAAATAGTTGTATGGATTCGCGGGTTTCAGTTACTTGATTGTGATATATGTACAGGGACCCTTACGTTTGGGGTTCCGGTGAAATGTGTATATGTTACTGTGTGTTTGAATTAAGTATGGTCTTGTCTTTCCCTTTCATTGAAATCAGGGGTAGCCTAAATTAAGGGAACTGTCTTGGGACGTGTAGTTTCGCATGATGTTGAGGGGGGGCCTACGGTCCACACAAAAGGAAATGATTGCCCTTCACCTGTGTCGATACGGTCCACGCAGGTAGGGACGTATCGAAGGGGCATCTGTAAGGTTTTCGGGCAATTCGGCCCTTTTTGGACTGCCCAAGAATAAAACCCAGAGACTGTAAACTGACCTTTCAGCCAAGAGAACGTAACCAGATTTCCCAGCAGGCTTGGTCCGCTGAGCTGAGTAGGGGCATAGGTATTTACAAACCCCCCCCTAGGAGCTACAAGGAAGAAGGAGCCAGACAACGAGATAAGATTAACACACAGACAAAGGGGCACGGGAATACACAGGGGGCCTGCCTGCAAGCAGGACAATGGGATGGTCATAGCCCCATGCAGATGTAAATGACCTGGCCTCCACCAGAGCAGAATCCAATTAACACCCCATCAACATAGCAAGGTGAGAATAGCAGCCATCTCCGGAGCAGCTGGAAGACCTTTTGAAAATCTTCACAAGAGAGCCTAACCTTGTTATCCTAAAAAGCAGACTGTCTGGGCTCAGTACATTGCGCTGGAAAAGCCCCTTGAAGATAAGCGGTAGAAAAAACCAAGTTGGAGGCGGACCTGGGGGAGGTACTCCAATCTTGACAGAAGCCACCGGCAGGAACTCACTGGAAGGAGGGGGCGGAGTCGGCGCCAAATTCAAATCGCGGCAGGTCTGCCTGGCTGGAAGGAGCGGACCTGCGAGGAATACCCGGAAGCAAACAGCTCTGACCGGCTCAAAGGGGGCGGGACCAGCGGGAACTTTAAACTTGGACTGATACAACGCGAAGGAGCGGACCTGCGAGGAATACCCGGAAGCAAACAGCTCTGACCGGCTCAAAGGGGGCGGGACCAGCGGGAACTTTAAACTTGGACTGATACAACGCAAAGGAGGAGGAAAACCCGGAAGTCGACAGCTCTGACCGGCTCAAAGGGGGCGGGACCAGCGGGAACTTTAAACCTTACCAATTCAATGCAAAAGGGGCTGGCCGAACACAGGAAAGGGCCAGGTAAAACGAATATAAAAGGGGCTGTGTTTCGATTGAGGGTCTCTTGGCTTGACCTCTCCACCTTTGACTTGACCTCCTGCAGCCTGTGACTGTAAGTACCCTGCAGCAGCTTGCGAAACTCCCTTGACCTTGATAGTGGTTGAGGCTTTGGGGAAGGGGACTTGATTTGTGTTCTGTGTCATTGCTAAAACTGTGTAACAATAAGATTTTTCGTTGTGTCCGTTATAGTACTTTCTGAATAGACTTAGTTTGTGTTAGAGTTTAAGATTTTATTATAATTTCTTCTGTTTGATGATTTTGACCTGGGTTTTGCAATAAACCTTGATTTGCTGATAATTGGAGTCGTTTAAATTCTTCAATCTCTCACCAGCGATCTCTGACCAAGTCATTGTTAAGATATTCCTCACCTTAATTCCGGGTTCAAGAATCTAGGGTCATCTTGAGCGATTCACTCAGGACAGGCTGCTGGTTAGGTAATAAACAGCAGTGTCCTATTCTCTCTCTTGGGAAAGCTACTCCAGTGAAGTAGGAACCGGGTGGGTGTTGCACCACCGGCAAGAGAGAGAATCACCTGGGCATTGGTAGGGGTCTGGATATCTGTGTGATATAAGCCTCAGGCTTCCGGTTAGGGATAAACGGCAGGCTTGATTCAGTGCTCTCTTCTGTGGAGGTGTCCCAGTGCGGCATCCCCTGGCCTCTGAAGTTTCAGTGCCAGCTGGAGAGAGACACACACAGATACTCAAACCCCAGATATCGGCCCAGTAGTGGAGTAGCAGAGATGGCACCCTCTACAATGGCGACCCAGATGGGACCCCGGTGGTTTGGAGTATGTGACTTGGCAGAGGGGGTGAGGGAACGAAGTAAAATGGAGGAGAGAATCTGCTCGTATATGTGGCAAAAGGTCAACCTCACCAAACCTTGGATCTCAGAACTAATCAATGCGGAGCAACCGGTAATGGCAGCGGCTGCATGGACAGAAAGTAAGGCGCACAAAAAGCACTTGGAGAAGGCAGTTTGGCTGGTTTGCCTGTCCGAGCAGGTAGTCAAAACAGAGCAAAGGGTCGAAGAGTTAGAGCAGGAGTTGAGAGAAGTGAGGGCCAGCGCAGGGGACAGCGCTAGCGCAGCGGAACGACTGCGGGAGGAATTGGCAGAAAGTAAACAGGACAGCGCGAGCGCAGCGGAACGACTGCGGGAGGAATTGGCAGAATTTAAACAGGACAGCGCGAGCGCAGCAGAACGACTGCGGGAGGAATTGGCAGAATTTAAACGGGGCAGCCTACAGGAAAGCGAGTCTAACCGGTGCGAGAAGGACTATCTCCACTGCCAGATAGTGGAGGGTAAAGAAAAGGAACGGAGGCTCCAGGAACTCTATGCTCGGAGTACAGAGCAGTGTAGGAAGCTGGAGGGGAAGTGCCGGGACATCCAGGCAGCGTACCGAGTGGCTCGCGAGGAAGTAGGGGACTGTGCCCATGGGCCGTGCCAGGCACGAATAACGGAGTTGGAGGAGGCCTTGTCCAAGGTCAGGGGACAGGTACACCTGGTAGGTCCAGGGGGGTTCCCAAGGGGCAAGGTGCTCCTCGCAGCGGATGATTCCCCACAGGCCAAGGGGAATAGACCGCCTCCTGAGGCACCGGGATTGTGTCCGGGTCGGCAGGGGGGGATCGGACTGCACGTTCAGGGGCAAGTCCAAGGGGGGTCGGCAGGGTACCCCCAGCTGGCGGCGTGTCCGCCTGGTTTCGTATGTGGGTCCCCATGCGATGGGGACAGACCGCTGCCTGGGATGCCGGTGATGGGGCCGGGTCAGCAGGTAGGGTTTGGACCGCCCGGTCAGGGGCAGGTCCAAGGGGGGTCAGTGGTGTATCCCCAGATAGCGGCGTCTCCTATATGGGTAGTTAGCCCGGGGACAGGGGGGCTACCCAATGGGGCAGGAGAGCTGGACAGTGGGGAGGAGGAGCAGGAACCCCAGGTAGGGCGGATGTGCCCTGTCAGGCAGAGAAGGTATGGTCCCCCGGCGGGGCTGGCAGATAGGGGACTGGTTGAGGGCGACATTATCATTCCTCATGGGGCATCCGCGCTCAGGGGGATGGTGGCCCACGTTCCCAGGCTAACTCCAAAAGGGGATCCGTCGCTTCATTTTATGGAGGTGGAGCAGGCAGCCAGCATTAATGAATGCGACGAGGGGGAGCAAATAAGGATGCTCCTGATGACCCTAGATCCTCAACTATGCAGGGCAGTGACATCCGGGAATGGGGGACGACCTGACACATGGGTGGCAACACGGACTGCTGTTCTGGAGGCAATGGGCTTGAATCTGGGTAGCCCTTTCATGAGGGTGGGGAAACCAAGCAGCAGCCAGGGGAATCGCCAAATATGTTCGCAGACAGGCTGTGGACTGTCTATGTGGAGGCGTGCGGGACTCCCGCGGATAGGCAGAATTTAGATGAGAGAACAGCCCACTGGCTGAAGACCCTGGTAGCTAACTGTCTCCCTCACGTTAGGGCAAAGGCCGAACACTGGTTCGACCCGCAGAGTCCGGACCTTAATGAGGAAGAGGTCCTTAGGAAACTTACCCTCGCATATCGTAATGGGGAGAGGGGTGAGGACAAGCCCCTTAAGGGTAGGGTGCATGAAATCGCGCCAGCAGCCCCTAAGAGAGAGTGGAAGCATGAGGGCACCCGGACCTCCGACGAGAAACCGGTATGCTACGGGTGTGGGAAGGCCGGGCATTTCAAGAGGGAATGTAAAAACCCTAGCAAGCAGGAGAGGGCTCCCGCAGTAGAAAGTCAGACCCCGGCGGCAGGAGCAGCTGCCCCGGGAACCATCGAGATAAGTAAAATTTTAGCCCTTTTGCAAGGCTCAGGACAGGTGGCAATGGCAACGGGCCAGGGCCTGCCCGCACCCACACCACAAGAACCCGTATGACTACCCAGGGAGCAGCCTCAGGAAAAAGGGAGCGCAGGGGTAGTTCTAGCCCCAGACCCTGGTCCGGTCCAGGTGCAGGGTCCCATTCTGGAGGCTTCCTCAGCGGCTATTTGCAGTTTAAATCCCTTAAGGTGGGACCCATGCGAACGCCACATCAGTCAATTTAAATTGTTCCACCCCATAAGGGCAAGAAAGAGCAAGGTGGGGGGAAGACTGGGGGTGGTAGTGGAGAAACCCCCCGTAGAATTAACGACGGTGGGGGAGGTCCCTGACTCCACGGTCACACAACCGGTGACAAGGTGCTGTCCCGAAGGGGCAGTCCCAAAGAAAACGACAGTGCTGCAAGCACCCAGCCCAGGGACAGTAACGATTCCCAAGCCCTTACCTGTGGGTCAGGTGGCCTGCCTTAGTATAGAGGCTGAGGAGGCGGAGGAAGTGGAGGTATCACCTTGGGCTTGGGAACCAGTCAGGGGACGAAGGAGCAATCGGGTCTCCAAGCCCCCGGTAAGATGGTCCCCATCACACCTCCCTAGAACCCGGTCCCGCAGTAAGGGGGCCCGAGTAGAAGGGAGCGCTGAGGGGTCACCGAACCCTGTTGGGGAAGGAGAGGCAAGGGGCAGCCCGAACCCCCGGGAGGGGACGGTCTGGCCCGAGCCGTTGGACCAAACAGGTGAACTGCCCCAGTTTAGCGGGGCCCAGTTTTAATTTGGCCACCCGGAGACGGGTGGCATTGTATATATCATTTTCCCCCTCCTAGTTCTAATTAGTGGGTAGTGGTGTGTGGATTATTTAGGATCGTGGGTTAATTTGGCCACCCGGAGACGGGTGGCATTGTATATATCGTTTTCCCCCTCCTAGTTCTAATTAGGGTGTAGTGGTGTGTGGGTATTTAGGATCGTGGGATCACAGAAGCGCCTAGTGCAATGGTAGAATGATGAAGCAGCAGGCACTAGGACCCCGGTGGAGCCGGGCTGTGGACACAGAACCACAGACAGGCTGCGGCAACTTCAAAGCGGGAGCTGCTGCTGCCGCCGGATAGCAGCAGGCACTAGGACCCTGGGGGAGCCGGGCTGTGGACACAGAACCACAGACAGGCTGCGGCAATTTCATGTTGATTTCACAACTTCAAAGCGGAAGCTGCGCTGCCGCTGGATAGAACCCATGCACTTTAAGGTAGGTAGGGCTGTAGAGGCAAGGATGTGTTTTGTCTGTTTTACAGATGGGGCACCCGACGATGTGGAGCTTGCTGATGATCTTGGCGATGGTGGGACCGGGAGAACTCCGCAGAGGCGAGACAGAAGAGTCCTTCGACTGACCGGGTTAGGGTGACTGAGGGCAGGCGGGTGTGTTTAACCTGTGAGGGGGACGTTCCTTTGGGGAGATGGTGGTGGCCCAGGAAGCTGAGGCTGGACATGAGGGATCGGTCCTCGGACTGGGAACGCCTGGACAACAACACCTACCGGACCATCACGGGGTCACCGGGTAGGATCACCGTTTGCTGGGATAAGTGGTGGGCTTCTGACCAGGGCATTTATTTGTGTTTATGGGGGGACCAAGGCATGTCCACAAGGGGCATCGATCACTTTTGTTAGGCGGTGGCAGAACCCAGGGAACGGGATGAATTGACCGCAGTGGGGAGGGATGTGTAACGCCCAGGGAAGGGATGACTGTAAAAGCTACCGAACTGCTGGTTCAGGTAAAGCGACCCCTGCCCACAGCCCAACCGATCGACCCTCACAACTGTCCGATCACCACCAGGGGGGCCTGAGAATGGTTTAGTGTTTGTCCCCACAAAGAAAATGTTGTACAAGGGGGTACATTATGCTGTCGCCTCAGTTGGACTAAACCTCTCAGCTGCAGGTATCGACGACGGAGGAAAAATGAAGAGCCTTCAACGGGTCCTTGAGAAGACGCGGAGTGCAGCCCACAAAAGAGAAGCCGTAGTGTAATAAACAGAGTCACATGTAAATAGTTGTATGGATTCGCGGGTTTCAGTTACTTGATTGTGATATATGTACAGGGACCCTTACGTTTGGGGTTCCGGTGAAATGTGTATATGTTACTGTGTGTTTGAATTAAGTATGGTCTTGTCTTTCCCTTTCATTGAAATCAGGGGTAGCCTAAATTAAGGGAACTGTCTTGGGACGTGTAGTTTCGCATGATGTTGAGGGGGGGCCTACGGTCCACACAAAAGGAAATGATTGCCCTTCACCTGTGTCGATACGGTCCACGCAGGTAGGGACGTATCGAAGGGGCATCTGTAAGGTTTTCGGGCAATTCGGCCCTTTTTGGACTGCCCAAGAATAAAACCCAGAGACTGTAAACTGACCTTTCAGCCAAGAGAACGTAACCAGATTTCCCAGCAGGCTTGGTCCGCTGAGCTGAGTAGGGGCATAGGTATTTACAAACCCCCCCCTAGGAGCTACAAGGAAGAAGGAGCCAGACAACGAGATAAGATTAACACACAGACAAAGGGGCACGGGAATACACAGGGGGCCTGCCTGCAAGCAGGACAATGGGATGGTCATAGCCCCATGCAGATGTAAATGACCTGGCCTCCACCAGAGCAGAATCCAATTAACACCCCATCAACATAGCAAGGTGAGAATAGCAGCCATCTCCGGAGCAGCTGGAAGACCTTTTGAAAATCTTCACAAGAGAGCCTAACCTTGTTATCCTAAAAAGCAGACTGTCTGGGCTCAGTACATTGCGCTGGAAAAGCCCCTTGAAGATAAGCGGTAGAAAAAACCAAGTTGGAGGCGGACCTGGGGGAGGTACTCCAATCTTGACAGAAGCCACCGGCAGGAACTCACTGGAAGGAGGGGGCGGAGTCGGCGCCAAATTCAAATCGCGGCAGGTCTGCCTGGCTGGAAGGAGCGGACCTGCGAGGAATACCCGGAAGCAAACAGCTCTGACCGGCTCAAAGGGGGCGGGACCAGCGGGAACTTTAAACTTGGACTGATACAACGCGAAGGAGCGGACCTGCGAGGAATACCCGGAAGCAAACAGCTCTGACCGGCTCAAAGGGGGCGGGACCAGCGGGAACTTTAAACTTGGACTGATACAACGCAAAGGAGGAGGAAAACCCGGAAGTCGACAGCTCTGACCGGCTCAAAGGGGGCGGGACCAGCGGGAACTTTAAACCTTACCAATTCAATGCAAAAGGGGCTGGCCGAACACAGGAAAGGGCCAGGTAAAACGAATATAAAAGGGGCTGTGTTTCGATTGAGGGTCTCTTGGCTTGACCTCTCCACCTTTGACTTGACCTCCTGCAGCCTGTGACTGTAAGTACCCTGCAGCAGCTTGCGAAACTCCCTTGACCTTGATAGTGGTTGAGGCTTTGGGGAAGGGGACTTGATTTGTGTTCTGTGTCATTGCTAAAACTGTGTAACAATAAGATTTTTCGTTGTGTCCGTTATAGTACTTTCTGAATAGACTTAGTTTGTGTTAGAGTTTAAGATTTTATTATAATTTCTTCTGTTTGATGATTTTGACCTGGGTTTTGCAATAAACCTTGATTTGCTGATAATTGGAGTCGTTTAAATTCTTCAATCTCTCACCAGCGATCTCTGACCAAGTCATTGTTAAGATATTCCTCACCTTAATTCCGGGTTCAAGAATCTAGGGTCATCTTGAGCGATTCACTCAGGACAGGCTGCTGGTTAGGTAATAAACAGCAGTGTCCTATTCTCTCTCTTGGGAAAGCTACTCCAGCGAAGTAGGAACCGGGTGGGTGTTGCACCACCGGCAAGAGAGAGAATCACCTGGGCATTGGTAGGGGTCTGGATATCTGTGTGATATAAGCCTCAGGCTTCCGGTTAGGGATAAACGGCAGGCTTGATTCAGTGCTCTCTTCCGTGGAGGTGTCCCAGTGCGGCATCCCCTGGCCTCTGAAGTTTCAGTGCCAGCTGGAGAGAGACACACACAGATACTCAAACCCCAGATATCGGCCCAGTAGTGGAGTAGCAGAGATGGCACCCTCTACAATGGCGACCCAGATGGGACCCCGGTGGTTTGGAGTATGTGACTTGGCAGAGGGGGTGAGGGAACGAAGTAAAATGGAGGAGAGAATCTGCTCGTATATGTGGCAAAAGGTCAACCTCACCAAACCTTGGATCTCAGAACTAATCAATGCGGAGCAACCGGTAATGGCAGCGGCTGCATGGACAGAAAGTAAGGCGCACAAAAAGCACTTGGAGAAGGCAGTTTGGCTGGTTTGCCTGTCCGAGCAGGTAGTCAAAACAGAGCAAAGGGTCGAAGAGTTAGAGCAGGAGTTGAGAGAAGTGAGGGCCAGCGCAGGGGACAGCGCTAGCGCAGCGGAACGACTGCGGGAGGAATTGGCAGAAAGTAAACAGGACAGCGCGAGCGCAGCGGAACGACTGCGGGAGGAATTGGCAGAATTTAAACAGGACAGCGCGAGCGCAGCAGAACGACTGCGGGAGGAATTGGCAGAATTTAAACGGGGCAGCCTACAGGAAAGCGAGTCTAACCGGTGCGAGAAGGACTATCTCCACTGCCAGATAGTGGAGGGTAAAGAAAAGGAACGGAGGCTCCAGGAACTCTATGCTCGGAGTACAGAGCAGTGTAGGAAGCTGGAGGGGAAGTGCCGGGACATCCAGGCAGCGTACCGAGTGGCTCGCGAGGAAGTAGGGGACTGTGCCCATGGGCCGTGCCAGGCACGAATAACGGAGTTGGAGGAGGCCTTGTCCAAGGTCAGGGGACAGGTACACCTGGTAGGTCCAGGGGGGTTCCCAAGGGGCAAGGTGCTCCTCGCAGCGGATGATTCCCCACAGGCCAAGGGGAATAGACCGCCTCCTGAGGCACCGGGATTGTGTCCGGGTCGGCAGGGGGGGATCGGACTGCACGTTCAGGGGCAAGTCCAAGGGGGGTCGGCAGGGTACCCCCAGCTGGCGGCGTGTCCGCCTGGTTTCGTATGTGGGTCCCCATGCGATGGGGACAGACCGCTGCCTGGGATGCCGGTGATGGGGCCGGGTCAGCAGGTAGGGTTTGGACCGCCCGGTCAGGGGCAGGTCCAAGGGGGGTCAGTGGTGTATCCCCAGATAGCGGCGTCTCCTATATGGGTAGTTAGCCCGGGGACAGGGGGGCTACCCAATGGGGCAGGAGAGCTGGACAGTGGGGAGGAGGAGCAGGAACCCCAGGTAGGGCGGATGTGCCCTGTCAGGCAGAGAAGGTATGGTCCCCCGGCGGGGCTGGCAGATAGGGGACTGGTTGAGGGCGACATTATCATTCCTCATGGGGCATCCGCGCTCAGGGGGATGGTGGCCCACGTTCCCAGGCTAACTCCAAAAGGGGATCCGTCGCTTCATTTTATGGAGGTGGAGCAGGCAGCCAGCATTAATGAATGCGACGAGGGGGAGCAAATAAGGATGCTCCTGATGACCCTAGATCCTCAACTATGCAGGGCAGTGACATCCGGGAATGGGGGACGACCTGACACATGGGTGGCAACACGGACTGCTGTTCTGGAGGCAATGGGCTTGAATCTGGGTAGCCCTTTCATGAGGGTGGGGAAACCAAGCAGCAGCCAGGGGAATCGCCAAATATGTTCGCAGACAGGCTGTGGACTGTCTATGTGGAGGCGTGCGGGACTCCCGCGGATAGGCAGAATTTAGATGAGAGAACAGCCCACTGGCTGAAGACCCTGGTAGCTAACTGTCTCCCTCACGTTAGGGCAAAGGCCGAACACTGGTTCGACCCGCAGAGTCCGGACCTTAATGAGGAAGAGGTCCTTAGGAAACTTACCCTCGCATATCGTAATGGGGAGAGGGGTGAGGACAAGCCCCTTAAGGGTAGGGTGCATGAAATCGCGCCAGCAGCCCCTAAGAGAGAGTGGAAGCATGAGGGCACCCGGACCTCCGACGAGAAACCGGTATGCTACGGGTGTGGGAAGGCCGGGCATTTCAAGAGGGAATGTAAAAACCCTAGCAAGCAGGAGAGGGCTCCCGCAGTAGAAAGTCAGACCCCGGCGGCAGGAGCAGCTGCCCCGGGAACCATCGAGATAAGTAAAATTTTAGCCCTTTTGCAAGGCTCAGGACAGGTGGCAATGGCAACGGGCCAGGGCCTGCCCGCACCCACACCACAAGAACCCGTATGACTACCCAGGGAGCAGCCTCAGGAAAAAGGGAGCGCAGGGGTAGTTCTAGCCCCAGACCCTGGTCCGGTCCAGGTGCAGGGTCCCATTCTGGAGGCTTCCTCAGCGGCTATTTGCAGTTTAAATCCCTTAAGGTGGGACCCATGCGAACGCCACATCAGTCAATTTAAATTGTTCCACCCCATAAGGGCAAGAAAGAGCAAGGTGGGGGGAAGACTGGGGGTGGTAGTGGAGAAACCCCCCGTAGAATTAACGACGGTGGGGGAGGTCCCTGACTCCACGGTCACACAACCGGTGACAAGGTGCTGTCCCGAAGGGGCAGTCCCAAAGAAAACGACAGTGCTGCAAGCACCCAGCCCAGGGACAGTAACGATTCCCAAGCCCTTACCTGTGGGTCAGGTGGCCTGCCTTAGTATAGAGGCTGAGGAGGCGGAGGAAGTGGAGGTATCACCTTGGGCTTGGGAACCAGTCAGGGGACGAAGGAGCAATCGGGTCTCCAAGCCCCCGGTAAGATGGTCCCCATCACACCTCCCTAGAACCCGGTCCCGCAGTAAGGGGGCCCGAGTAGAAGGGAGCGCTGAGGGGTCACCGAACCCTGTTGGGGAAGGAGAGGCAAGGGGCAGCCCGAACCCCCGGGAGGGGACGGTCTGGCCCGAGCCGTTGGACCAAACAGGTGAACTGCCCCAGTTTAGCGGGGCCCAGTTTTAATTTGGCCACCCGGAGACGGGTGGCATTGTATATATCATTTTCCCCCTCCTAGTTCTAATTAGTGGGTAGTGGTGTGTGGATTATTTAGGATCGTGGGTTAATTTGGCCACCCGGAGACGGGTGGCATTGTATATATCGTTTTCCCCCTCCTAGTTCTAATTAGGGTGTAGTGGTGTGTGGGTATTTAGGATCGTGGGATCACAGAAGCGCCTAGTGCAATGGTAGAATGATGAAGCAGCAGGCACTAGGACCCCGGTGGAGCCGGGCTGTGGACACAGAACCACAGACAGGCTGCGGCAACTTCAAAGCGGGAGCTGCTGCTGCCGACGGATAGCAGCAGGCACTAGGACCCTGGGGGAGCCGGGCTGTGGACACAGAACCACAGACAGGCTGCGGCAATTTCATGTTGATTTCACAACTTCAAAGCGGAAGCTGCGCTGCCGCTGGATAGAACCCATGCACTTTAAGGTAGGTAGGGCTGTAGAGGCAAGGATGTGTTTTGTCTGTTTTACAGATGGGGCACCCGACGATGTGGAGCTTGCTGATGATCTTGGCGATGGTGGGACCGGGAGAACTCCGCAGAGGCGAGACAGAAGAGTCCTTCGACTGACCGGGTTAGGGTGACTGAGGGCAGGCGGGTGTGTTTAACCTGTGAGGGGGACGTTCCTTTGGGGAGATGGTGGTGGCCCAGGAAGCTGAGGCTGGACATGAGGGATCGGTCCTCGGACTGGGAACGCCTGGACAACAACACCTACCGGACCATCACGGGGTCACCGGGTAGGATCACCGTTTGCTGGGATAAGTGGTGGGCTTCTGACCAGGGCATTTATTTGTGTTTATGGGGGGACCAAGGCATGTCCACAAGGGGCATCGATCACTTTTGTTAGGCGGTGGCAGAACCCAGGGAACGGGATGAATTGACCGCAGTGGGGAGGGATGTGTAACGCCCAGGGAAGGGATGACTGTAAAAGCTACCGAACTGCTGGTTCAGGTAAAGCGACCCCTGCCCACAGCCCAACCGATCGACCCTCACAACTGTCCGATCACCACCAGGGGGGCCTGAGAATGGTTTAGTGTTTGTCCCCACAAAGAAAATGTTGTACAAGGGGGTACATTATGCTGTCGCCTCAGTTGGACTAAACCTCTCAGCTGCAGGTATCGACGACGGAGGAAAAATGAAGAGCCTTCAACGGGTCCTTGAGAAGACGCGGAGTGCAGCCCACAAAAGAGAAGCCGTAGTGTAATAAACAGAGTCACATGTAAATAGTTGTATGGATTCGCGGGTTTCAGTTACTTGATTGTGATATATGTACAGGGACCCTTACGTTTGGGGTTCCGGTGAAATGTGTATATGTTACTGTGTGTTTGAATTAAGTATGGTCTTGTCTTTCCCTTTCATTGAAATCAGGGGTAGCCTAAATTAAGGGAACTGTCTTGGGACGTGTAGTTTCGCATGATGTTGAGGGGGGGCCTACGGTCCACACAAAAGGAAATGATTGCCCTTCACCTGTGTCGATACGGTCCACGCAGGTAGGGACGTATCGAAGGGGCATCTGTAAGGTTTTCGGGCAATTCGGCCCTTTTTGGACTGCCCAAGAATAAAACCCAGAGACTGTAAACTGACCTTTCAGCCAAGAGAACGTAACCAGATTTCCCAGCAGGCTTGGTCCGCTGAGCTGAGTAGGGGCATAGGTATTTACAAACCCCCCCCTAGGAGCTACAAGGAAGAAGGAGCCAGACAACGAGATAAGATTAACACACAGACAAAGGGGCACGGGAATACACAGGGGGCCTGCCTGCAAGCAGGACAATGGGATGGTCATAGCCCCATGCAGATGTAAATGACCTGGCCTCCACCAGAGCAGAATCCAATTAACACCCCATCAACATAGCAAGGTGAGAATAGCAGCCATCTCCGGAGCAGCTGGAAGACCTTTTGAAAATCTTCACAAGAGAGCCTAACCTTGTTATCCTAAAAAGCAGACTGTCTGGGCTCAGTACATTGCGCTGGAAAAGCCCCTTGAAGATAAGCGGTAGAAAAAACCAAGTTGGAGGCGGACCTGGGGGAGGTACTCCAATCTTGACAGAAGCCACCGGCAGGAACTCACTGGAAGGAGGGGGCGGAGTCGGCGCCAAATTCAAATCGCGGCAGGTCTGCCTGGCTGGAAGGAGCGGACCTGCGAGGAATACCCGGAAGCAAACAGCTCTGACCGGCTCAAAGGGGGCGGGACCAGCGGGAACTTTAAACTTGGACTGATACAACGCGAAGGAGCGGACCTGCGAGGAATACCCGGAAGCAAACAGCTCTGACCGGCTCAAAGGGGGCGGGACCAGCGGGAACTTTAAACTTGGACTGATACAACGCAAAGGAGGAGGAAAACCCGGAAGTCGACAGCTCTGACCGGCTCAAAGGGGGCGGGACCAGCGGGAACTTTAAACCTTACCAATTCAATGCAAAAGGGGCTGGCCGAACACAGGAAAGGGCCAGGTAAAACGAATATAAAAGGGGCTGTGTTTCGATTGAGGGTCTCTTGGCTTGACCTCTCCACCTTTGACTTGACCTCCTGCAGCCTGTGACTGTAAGTACCCTGCAGCAGCTTGCGAAACTCCCTTGACCTTGATAGTGGTTGAGGCTTTGGGGAAGGGGACTTGATTTGTGTTCTGTGTCATTGCTAAAACTGTGTAACAATAAGATTTTTCGTTGTGTCCGTTATAGTACTTTCTGAATAGACTTAGTTTGTGTTAGAGTTTAAGATTTTATTATAATTTCTTCTGTTTGATGATTTTGACCTGGGTTTTGCAATAAACCTTGATTTGCTGATAATTGGAGTCGTTTAAATTCTTCAATCTCTCACCAGCGATCTCTGACCAAGTCATTGTTAAGATATTCCTCACCTTAATTCCGGGTTCAAGAATCTAGGGTCATCTTGAGCGATTCACTCAGGACAGGCTGCTGGTTAGGTAATAAACAGCAGTGTCCTATTCTCTCTCTTGGGAAAGCTACTCCAGCGAAGTAGGAACCGGGTGGGTGTTGCACCACCGGCAAGAGAGAGAATCACCTGGGCATTGGTAGGGGTCTGGATATCTGTGTGATATAAGCCTCAGGCTTCCGGTTAGGGATAAACGGCAGGCTTGATTCAGTGCTCTCTTCCGTGGAGGTGTCCCAGTGCGGCATCCCCTGGCCTCTGAAGTTTCAGTGCCAGCTGGAGAGAGACACACACAGATACTCAAACCCCAGATATCGGCCCAGTAGTGGAGTGGCAGTTATATACTACTTTGTTCAAACATTTATCAATCTAAGTATCGAGATGTATACTGAGTTATATACTACTGTGTTCAAACATTTATCAATCTAAATATCGAGATGTATGCTGAGTTAGATACTACTGTGTTCAAACATTTATCAATCTAAGTATAGTGATATATGCTGAGTTATATACTACTGTGTTCAAACATTTATCAATCTAAGTATAGAGATGTATGCTGAATGAGATAATACGATGTTCAAACATTTATCAATCTAAGTGTTGAGATGTATGCTGAGTTATATACTACTGTGTTCAAACATTTATCATTCTAAGTATCGAGATGTATGCTGAGTTATATACTACTGTGTTCAAACATTTATCAATCTAAGTACAGAGATGTATGTTGAGTTATATACTACTGTGTTCAAACATTTATCAATCTAAGTATAGAGATGTATGCTGAATTATATACTACTGTGTTCAAACATTTATCAATCTAAGTATAGAGATGTATGCTGAATTATATACTACTGTGTTCAAACATTTATCAATCTAAGTATAGAGATGTATGCTGAATTATATACTACTGTGTTCAAACATTTATCAGTCTAAGTAGAGATGTATGCTGAGTTATATACTACTGTGTTCAAACATTTATCAATCTAAGTATAGTGATATATGCTGAGTTATATACTACTGTATTCAAACATTTGTCAATCTAAGCATAGAGACGTATGCTGAGCTATATACTACTGTGTTCAAACATTTATCAATCTAAGTATCGAGATGTATGCTGAGTTATATACTACTGTGTTCAAACATTTATCAATCTAAGTATAGAGATGAATGCTGAGTTATATACTACTGTGTTGAAACATTTATCAATCTAAGTATAGAGATGTATGCTGAGTTATATATTACTGTGTTCAAACATTTATCAATCTAAGTATAGAGATGTATGCTGAATTATATACTACTGTGTTCAAACATTTATCAATCTAAGTATAGTGATATATGCTGAGTTATATACTACTGTGTTCAAACATTTATCAATCTAAGTATAGAGATGTATGCTGAATTATATACTACTGTGTTCAAACATTTATCAATCTAAGTATAGAGATGAATGCTGAGTTATATACTACTGTGTTGAAACATTTATCAATCTAAGTATAGAGATGTATGCTGAGTTATATATTACTGTGTTCAAACATTTATCAATCTAAGTATAGAGATGTATGCTGAATTATATAATACTGTGTTCAAACATTTATCAATCTAAGTATGGAGATGTATGCTGAGTTATATACTACTGTGTTCAAACATTTATCAATCTAAGTATTGAGATGTATGCTGAGTTATATACTACTTTGTTCAAACATTTATCAATCTAAGTATAGAGATGTATGCTGAGTTATATACTACTGTGTTCAAACATTTATCAATCTAAGTATTGAGATTATCATAGATTATCATAGAATTTATCATAGAATTTACAGTGCAGAAGGAGGCCATTCGGCCCATCGAGTCTGCACCGGCTCTTGGAAAGAGCGCCCTACCCAAGGTCAACACCTCCACCCTATCCCCATAACCCAGTAACCCCACCCAACACTAAGAGCAATTTTGGACACTAAGGGCAATTGATCATGGCCAATCCACCTAACCTGCACATCTTTGGACTGTGGGAGGAAACCGGAGCATCCGGAGGATGTATGCTGAGTTATATATTACTGTGTTCAAACATTTATCAATCTAAGTATAGGGATGTATGCTGAGTTATATACTACTGTGTTCAAACATTTATCAATCTAAGTATAGAGATGTATGCTGAGTTATATACTACTGTGTTCAAACATTTATCAATCTAAGTATAGAGATGTATGCTGAATTATATACTACTGAGCCTTACTTACTTTAATCTGACAGTTTTTACTCTATGTCCCTTTTTATCAATGGTCTCCTGATTGGGACTGTTTCCAAATGTCAGTGAATGGGGACACATTCACACTGATTACTTGCAACCAATCGTATTGTGGCTTCGAATTGAAATTCCAACAGGTTCTGTGTATCAGCTGAAATTGGGCTGGGTTTTAGCTCAAACGCTCTGGTCACGATTTTGCATCAGCATTCATCACGAGTGCAAACAACAATGTGGGTGGAAAATATCCTGAGACTGTAAAAAAGGAGATTCTCGCCGGCAAGATTGAGGTTCATATTTTCCGCGACCTGTTCCAGTGACATGCTCAGCTTCCTGCCCAGGAATCATAGAATCCCTACAGTACAAAAGGAGGCCATTCCGCCCATTGAGTCTGCACTGGCCCTCCTACCTAGGCTCAATCCCCCCATCCTATCCCTGCAATCCTACCTAACTTGCTGGGCAATATTAGCATGGCCAATGCAGCTAATCTGCACAACTTCACATTGTGGGAGGAAACTGGAGCATCCGGAGGAAACCCACGCAGACACGGAGAGAAAGTGCAAACTCCACACAGACAGTTACTCGAGGTTGGTTCAAAACCGGGTTCCTGGCACTGTGAGGCAGCAGTGCTAACCACTATGCCACCTTGCCTCCCATAAATATCAGTTTTCTAACTTAATAGATGGGTTCAGTTCTATGTTTTTCCTCAATTTTAGAGTACCCAATTATTTATTTTTCCAATTAAGGGGCAACTTAGCGATGCCAATCTACCTACCCTGCATATCTTTGGGTTGTGGGGGTGAGACCCACGCAGACACGGGGAGAACTGTGCAAACTCCTCATGGGCAGTGACCCGGGGCCAGGATCGAACCCGGGCCCTTGGCGCCGTGAGGCAGCAGTGCTAACCAGTGCGCCAGCGTACCGTCTGTGAGGGTTGGGAACCTCATTTCAATAGAGTAACATCTGATTAGAAGGCAGTCCCATCATCACTGCCTCCTCCGATTGTATATCTGAACCAGTTTACAACAGGTTTTCAAAAACTTGAACCTGACAACCTCAGCTCACAGGTGGAGTTTGGCAGTGAGTGGGAAGGTCGCCAATATCTACCAGCTAGTCCACGGGAGAGAGAGCATCAGAGAGCCTGTTGGGAGGGGGAGGTGTCGGAGGAACCCGGATTAAAGGATGGTGGATTCGGGAGGTTTGCTTGTAGGTCCGGGTGGACATTGGGTGTAGGTCCGCAGGTGTTAAGTGCGGGGCTGAGGGGAGAGGGCTTATTTATGGGTCTGAGGGGCGTTTCTTGTGGGTTTTGGGGATTTATTCCGGTGGGAGGGGCGTCCATCAAGTCTGCACCAGCCCCTTGAAAGAGCACCCTACCTAAGCCCACACCTCCCACCTTATCTCCGGAACCCAACCTAACCTTTTGGACACTAAGGGAAATTTAGCATGGCCATTCCACCTACCCTGCACATCTTTGGACTGTGGGAGGAAACCGGAGCGATCCCACTCAGACATGGGGAGAAACTGCAAACTCCACACAGACAGTCTTGCTTCCCTTGACCTGAAGATCAGGAACCCAATCCTGTTCCCACTAAACGTCCGCTCCATGCACTTTGCTGGAAGTTGCACTGGATGGTGACCAGGATCAGGGAGCTGTGCTGATTTGATTTTGTTTGAAAGCAGCGACACTCAGACCAGTTCTAACACTCTCACCCCTGTCCATGGATGAACCAGTGAGCTTCATTGTCTGTGGGGTCCAATATCACAGCTCATTACCCTCAGTGTTTCATGGAGAATAGTGTGTCAGATTACAGGGAGATATTTGGTAGAACTAATACATAATTAGGACATTAGACTATAGAATTGGGGAAAAGGTCACAGGCAAACAGGTAACCATTTAACCAAAAGCTTTTTCACACATATACATGGACAGCACAAAATTAATTAAAAACTGCTCTTAATTTAATTAAAGGCCGACAACATTACCTCATGTTGGTAGTATCTATGGCTTCTGCCAAGTAATGTTCATACCACACAAGTGCCAGGCAATGGCCATCTCCAAGAAGCAACAATCTAATCTTATGTCCTTGACCATCACTGAATCCCTTACAGCAGACACATGAAAACATCACCCCCTGGCAGTTCCCTCCAAGACACTCAACATCCTGGCGTGGAAAAAAAGCCGCAGTTAAAGAAGGTAGCTCACCTCCACCTCGTCAGAGGCAATCAGAGAATGAGCAATAAAGGCTGGCCCAGCCTCTGACATCCACATCCCATGAATAAATAACCAGAAAGTAATAATTACTGCAACCGAGCTGAGAATGATTTAAAAGACTATCTGGAAGAATGCAATATCACACGATAATGGTCTAACAGACTCAAGAAACAAATGACTGCGCGATGTGATTATTTTGAACTCAAGTGCGGGTGATTATTGAAGGAGGGCTCCTGATCTAGGGTAACCCCAAAAGGGCTGCGAGTTTTAATTCACTTCAGTCGTTAACGCTGTTGTCTCACAGCACCAGGGGCCCGGGTTCGATTCTGTCTGGGGTGACTGCGTGTATGTAGTGTGCACGTTCTCCCCGTGTCTGCGTGGGTTTCCTCCGGGTGCTCTAGTTTCTTCCCGCACTCCAAAGATGTGCAGGTTAGGTGGGTTGGCCATTTTAAATTGTTCCTTAGTGTCTAGGGATGTGCAGTTCAGGTGAGGTTACAGGGATAAGGCTGGGTGGACGGGGGAGTCAGGGACCAGTTAGAGTGGTCTTTTGGAGGGTCGGCGTAGACTCGATAGGCTGAATGGACTCCTTTTCACTGTTGGGATTCTATGAGTCTCTGATAATGTGGATCATATTACCCAGGTGATGGAGCACACTGAGTGAATTAAAACTGTTCAGGTACAAACAAGAAGATTGGTTCTTTCTGCGTTTAGTCATGTTCAGAAACATCGAGGAACAGATACTTGAATAAACTATGAAGATTACCTCAGCACTTTTCCAATCCATTTTCTGAGAGACAAATGTGAAGCAATGACCAAAATGAACCACACCTTCAGGACACAATCGTTTGTCCACTTGAGGACATTGGTGATTACCATTATTGTGTATCCGTTTCTCCATATCACTTTTCATAAGCAGATTAGCTGCAGATTTAAACAAGCTGTAATAAGCACAACATTCTCAGTTCATTTATCACTCATGGAGCTAGAAATTGACCAGTAGATGGTAAATGAGACCTGCCTAGGGAGTGGGACAGGTCACCTTCCTGCATTAACCCTCTACTCACACACCGAAGGGTCGATTTTGCGCCGACGATCGCGGTCAGTAAGAATGGTGATTCAGGCACAAAGTTTAACAAGAGTCAGTGTCACGTCAACCATGGCCTAGTGCGCGATCAATTCCAGCCCCGCTTGACCCAGAGTCACAACACAAGTAAGACTGGATTTTACTTAAAATACCCAAGTTCCTTGGTTGAGCCAATAAACTGCAGTCACCAGGTTTGTAACTTTAAATCACAAGGAAACTTTTATTATGTACAGTATTATAATTAGAAAATGTAACTATCTACTACCCCTTTGCTAAACCCACTTCCTAACGTACCCCACTCTCTCTACACACGCACACACACATACAGACAAACACAGAGGGGAAAGGGTGGTGGAAAGAGAATATTATTAAAAGGATAAGGATCTCTGAAACACTGGGGTGGTTTCCAGTCAATGTCTTTCTAAAGTTCAGGCTTTCGGTTTGGTACTTCCTCCTTCTGGGCTTGAGATGGTTTTCTCCAGCAAGGTTATCTATCTGTTCTGTAGACGCAGCATCATTTCAGGTTTATAGAAAAGGATGTGCCAGGCACTCACTTCTTTCAGAACAATAGAAAAGTTCTTTCTATTCATCAAGCAGGAAGAGGGAGTGAAAGCATTCCTTTCACTTCCAAGGTCTAAATACTTCTGCTAAGTTCTCTCAGAGGGCATCACACATGAAACAATCACTGACTGCTGTCAGGCAGAACACTGTCCCTGGTCAACCCACCGATTGCCAGTTAACCAGTCCAACTGAGTGCCTCCAAACCTGGGGCGAGATTCTACGACCCCCCGCCGGGTCGGAGAATCGCCGGGGGCTGGCGTGAATCCCGCCCCCGCCGGTTGCCAAATTCTCTGGCACCGGAGATTTGGCGGGGCGGGAATCACGCCGGTTGGCGGGCCCCCCCGGCGATTCTCCGGCCCGGATGGGCCGAAGTCCCGCTGCTAGAATGCCTGTCCCGCCGGCGTGGATTAAACCACCTCTCTTACCAGCGGGCGGGCGGGCTCCAGGGTCCTGGGGGGGTGCGTGGGCCGATCTGGCCCCGGGGGGCCCCTATGGTGGCCTGGCCCGCGATCGGGGCCCACCGATCCGCGGGCGGGCCTGTGCCGTGGGGGCACTCTTTTCCTTCCGCCTTCGCCACGGTCTCCACCATGGTGGAGGCGGAAGAGACTCCCTCCACTGCGCATGCGCGGGGATGCCGTGAGCGGCCGCTAACGCTCCCGCGCATGCGCCGGCTGGCAATGTCATTTCCGCGCCAGCTGGCGGGGCACCAAAGGCCATTCCCGCCAGCTGGCGGGGCGGAAATTAGTCCGGCGCGGGCCTTGCCCCTCAAGGTTAGGGCTCGGCCGCTCAAGGGGCGGAGAATTCCGCACCTTTGGGGCGGCGCGATGCAGGACTGATTTGCGCCGTTTTTGGCACCGGCCGGCGGACATCGCGCCACTTATGGAGAATTACGCCCCAGGTTCCTAAGATCCACTCAGAGCCAAAGAGTCTGGCTTCTCGTTTCCAAAATACAAAACCTGGGAACACACTGTCCTGGCCAGCAGGCTGTTTCAACTGTGACTACTGCTTAACGGCACATTCTAATTATGGGTCCACAGAACAAAAGAATAAAAAGAAAAGAAAATAAATGGGAACAAAGGAAATAAATAGGAAGGAGATGTATTGAGATGTATGCTGAGTTATATAATACTGTGTTCAAACATTTATCAATTTAAGTAGAGCTGTATGCTGAGTTATATACTACTGAGTTCAAACATTTATCAATCTAAGTATAGAGATGTATGCTGAATTATATAATACTGTGTTCAAACATTTATCAATCTAAGTATGGAGATGTATGCTGAATTATATAATACTGTGTTCAAACATTTATCAATCTAAGTATAGAGATGTATGCTGTGTTATATACTACAGTGTTGAAACATTTATCAATCTAAGTATTGAGATTATCATAGATTATCATAGAATTTATCATAGAATTTACAGTGCAGAAGGAGGCCATTCGGCCCATCGAGTCTGCACCGGCTCTTGGAAAGAGCGCCCTACCCAAGGTCAACACCTCCACCCTATCCCCATAACCCAGTAACCCCACCCAACACTAAGAGCAATTTTGGACACTAAGGGCAATTGATCATGGCCAATCCACCTAACCTGCACATCTTTGGACTGTGGGAGGAAACCGGAGCATCCGGAGGATGTATGCTGAGTTATATATTACTGTGTTCAAACATTTAGCAATCTAAGTATGGAGATGTATGCTGAATTATATAATACTGTGTTCAAACATTTATCAATCTAAGTATAGAGATGTATGCTGTGTTATATACTACAGTGTTCAAACATTTATCAATCTAAGTATAGAGATGTATGCTGTGTTATATACTACAGTGTTCAAACATTTATCAATCTAAGTATAGAGATGTATGCTGAGTTATATACTACTGTGTTCAAACATTTATCAATCTAAGTATAGAGATGTATGCTGAGTTATATACTACAGTGTTCAAACATTTATCAATCTAAGTATAGAGATGTATGCTGAGTTATATACTACTGTGTTCAAACATTTATCAATCTAAGTATAGAGATGTATGCTGAGTTATATACTACTGTGTTCAAACATTTATCAATCTAAGTATAGAGATGTATGCTGAATTATATACTCCTGTGTTCAAACATTTATCAATCTAAGTATCGAGATGTATGCTGAGTTATATACTACTGTGTTCAAACATTTATCAATCTAAGTATAGAGATGTATGCTGAGTTATATACTACTGTGTCCAAGCATTTATCAATCTAAGTATTGAGATGTATGCTGAGTTATATACTACTGTGTTCAAACATTTATCAATTTAAGTAGAGATGTATGCTGAGTTATATACTACTGAATTCAATCATTTATCAATCTAAGTATAGAGATGTATGCTGAGTTATATACTACTGTGTTCAAACATTTATCAATCTAAGTATAGAGATGTATGCTGAGTTATATACTACTGTGTTCAAACATTTATCAATCTACGTATAGAGATGTATGCTGAGTTATATACTACTGTGTTCAAACATTTATCAATCTAAGTATAGAGATGTCTGCTGAGTTATACACTACTGTGTTCAAACATTTATCAATCTAAGTATAGAGATGTATGCTGAGTTATATACTACTGTGTTCAAACATTTATCAATCTAAGTATAGAGATGTATGCTGAGTTATATACTACTGTGTTCAAACATTTATCAATCTACGTATAGAGATGTATGCTGAGTTATATACTACTGTGTTCAAACATTTATCAATCTAGGTATAGAGATGTCTGCTGAGTATTATACTACTTTGTTCAAACATTTATCAATCTAAGTATAGAGATGTATGCTGAGTTATATACTACTGTGTTCAAACATTTATCAATCTAAGTATAGAGATGTATGCTGAATTATATAATACTGTGTTCAAACATTTATCAATCTAAGCATAGAGATGTATGCTGAGTTATATACTACTGTGTTCAAACATTTATCAATCTAAGTGTAGAGATGTATGCTGAGTTATATAATACTGTGTTCAAACATTTATCAATCTAAGTATAGAGATGTATGCTGAGTTATATACTACTGTGTTCAAACATTTATCAATCTAAGTATAGAGATGTATGCTGAATTATATAATACTGTGTTCAAACATTTATCAATCTAAGCATAGAGATGTATGCTGAGTTATATACTCCTGTGTTCAAACATTTATCAATCTAAGTATAGAGATGTATGCGGAGTTATATACTACTGTGTTCAAACATTTATCAATCTAAGTATAGAGATGTATGCGGAGTTATATACTACTGTGTTCAAACATTTATCAATCTAAGTATAGAGATGTATGCGGAGTTATATACTACTGTGTTCAAACATTTATCAATCTAAGTGTAGAGATGTATGCTGAGTTATATAATACTGTGTTCAAACATTTATCAATCTAAGTGTAGAGATGTATGCTGAGTTATATACTACTGTGTTCAAACATTTATCAATCTAAGTATAGAGATGTATGTTGAGTTATATAATACTGTGTTCAAACATTTATCAATCTAAGTATAGAGATGTATGCTGAATTATATACTACTGTGTTCAAACATTTATCAATCTAAGTATAGAGATGTATGCTGAATTATATAATACTGTGTTCAAACATTCATCAATCTAAGTGTAGAGATGTATGCTGAGTTATATAATACTGTGTTCAAACATTTATCAATCTAAGTGTAGAGATGTATGCTGAGTTATATAATACTGTGTTCAAACATTTATCAATCTAAGTATAGAGATGTATGTTGAGTTATATAATACTGTGTTCAAACATTTATCAATCTAAGTATAGAGATGTATGCTGAATTATATACTACTGTGTTCAAACATTTATTAATCTAAGTATAGAGATGTATGTTGAGTTATATAATACTGTGTTCAAACATTTATCAATCTAAGTATAGAGATGTATGCTGAATTATATACTACTGTGTTCAAACATTTATCAATCTAAGTATAGAGATGTATGCTGAATTATATAATACTGTGTTCAAACATTTATCAATCTAAGTATAGAGATGTATGTTGAGTTATATAATACTGTGTTCAAACATTTATCAATCTAAGTATAGAGATGTATGCTGAATTATATACTACTGTGTTCAAACATTTATCAATCTAAGTATAGAGATGTATGCTGAATTATATAATACTGTGTTCAAACATTTATCAATCTAAGTATAGAGATGTATGTTGAGTTATATAATACTGTGTTCAAACATTTATCAATCTAAGTATAGAGATGTATGCTGAATTATATACTACTGTGTTCAAACATTTATCAATCTAAGTATCGAGATGTATACTGAGTTATATACTACTGTGTTCAAACATTTGTCAATCTAAGTATAGAGATGTATGCTGAATTATATACTACTGTGTTCAAACATTTATCAATCTAAGTATAGAGATGTAGACTGAGTTATATACTACTGTGTTCAAACATTTATCAATCTAAGTATAGAGATATATGCTGAGTTATATACTGCTGTGTTCAAACATTTATCAATCTAAGTATAGAAATGTATGCTGAGTTATATATTACTGTGTTCAAACATTTATCAATCTAAGTATAGAGATGTATGCTGAGTTATATACTACTGTGTTCAAACATTTATCAATCTAAGTATAGAGATGTATGCTGAATTATATACTACTGTGTTCAAACATTTATCAATCTAAGTATAGAGATGTATGTTGAGTTATATACTACTATGTTCAAACATTTATCAATCTAAGTATAGAGATGTATGCTGAGTTGTATACTACTGTGTTCAAACATTTATCAATCTAAGTATAGAGATGTATGCTGAGTTATATACTACTGTGTTCAAACATTTGTCAATCTAAGTATAGAGATGTATGCTGAGTTATATACTACTGTGTTCAAACATTTATCAATCTAAGTATAGAGATGTATGCTGAGTTATATACTACTGTGTTCAAACATTTATCAATCTAAATATCGAGATGTATGCTGAGTTAGATACTACTGTGTTCAAACATTTATCAATCTAAGTATAGTGATATATGCTGAGTTATATACTACTGTGTTCAAACATTTATCAATCTAAGTATCGAGATGTATGCTGAATTATATAATACTATGTTCAAACATTTATCAATCTAAGTATAGAGATGTATGCTGAGTTATATACTCCTGTGTTCAAACATTTATCAGTCTAAGTACAGATGTATGCTGAGTTATATACTACTGTGTTCAAACATTTATCAATCTAAGTATAGAGATGTATGCTGAGTTTATATAATACTGTGTTCAAACATTTATCAATCTAAGTATTGAGATGTATGCTGAGTTATATACTACTGTGTTCAAACATTTATCAATCTAAGTATAGAGATATATGCTGAGTTATATACTACTGTGTTCAAACATTTATCAATCTAAGTATAGAGATGTATGCTGAGTTATATACTACTGTGTTCAAACATTTATCAATCTAAGTACAGAGATGTATGCTGAGTTATATACTACTGTGTTCAAACATTTATCAATCTAAGTATAGAGATGTATGCTGAGTTATATAATACTGTGTTCAAACATTTATCAATCTAAGTATAGAGATGTATGCTGAGTTATATACTACTGTGTTCAAACATTTATCAATCTAAGTATAGAGATGTATGCTGAATTATATACTCCTGTGTTCAAACATTTATCAATCTAAGTATCGAGATGTATGCTGAGTTATATACTACTGTGTTCAAACATTTATCAATCTAAGTATAGAGATGTATGCTGAGTTATATACTACTGTGTCCAAGCATTTATCAATCTAAGTATTGAGATGTATGCTGAGTTATATACTACTGTGTTCAAACATTTATCAATTTAAGTAGAGATGTATGCTGAGTTATATACTACTGAATTCAATCATTTATCAATCTAAGTATAGAGATGTATGCTGAGTTATATACTACTGTGTTCAAACATTTATCAATCTAAGTATAGAGATGTATGCTGAGTTATATACTACTGTGTTCAAACATTTATCAATCTACGTATAGAGATGTATGCTGAGTTATATACTACTGTGTTCAAACATTTATCAATCTAAGTATAGAGATGTCTGCTGAGTTATACACTACTGTGTTCAAACATTTATCAATCTAAGTATAGAGATGTATGCTGAGTTATATACTACTGTGTTCAAACATTTATCAATCTAAGTATAGAGATGTATGCTGAGTTATATACTACTGTGTTCAAACATTTATCAATCTACGTATAGAGATGTATGCTGAGTTATATACTACTGTGTTCAAACATTTATCAATCTAGGTATAGAGATGTCTGCTGAGTATTATACTACTTTGTTCAAACATTTATCAATCTAAGTATAGAGATGTATGCTGAGTTATATACTACTGTGTTCAAACATTTATCAATCTAAGTATAGAGATGTATGCTGAATTATATAATACTGTGTTCAAACATTTATCAATCTAAGCATAGAGATGTATGCTGAGTTATATACTACTGTGTTCAAACATTTATCAATCTAAGTGTAGAGATGTATGCTGAGTTATATAATACTGTGTTCAAACATTTATCAATCTAAGTATAGAGATGTATGCTGAGTTATATACTACTGTGTTCAAACATTTATCAATCTAAGTATAGAGATGTATGCTGAATTATATAATACTGTGTTCAAACATTTATCAATCTAAGCATAGAGATGTATGCTGAGTTATATACTCCTGTGTTCAAACATTTATCAATCTAAGTATAGAGATGTATGCGGAGTTATATACTACTGTGTTCAAACATTTATCAATCTAAGTATAGAGATGTATGCGGAGTTATATACTACTGTGTTCAAACATTTATCAATCTAAGTATAGAGATGTATGCGGAGTTATATACTACTGTGTTCAAACATTTATCAATCTAAGTGTAGAGATGTATGCTGAGTTATATAATACTGTGTTCAAACATTTATCAATCTAAGTGTAGAGATGTATGCTGAGTTATATACTACTGTGTTCAAACATTTATCAATCTAAGTATAGAGATGTATGTTGAGTTATATAATACTGTGTTCAAACATTTATCAATCTAAGTATAGAGATGTATGCTGAATTATAGACTACTGTGTTCAAACATTTATCAATCTAAGTATAGAGATGTATGCTGAATTATATAATACTGTGTTCAAACATTCATCAATCTAAGTGTAGAGATGTATGCTGAGTTATATAATACTGTGTTCAAACATTTATCAATCTAAGTGTAGAGATGTATGCTGAGTTATATAATACTGTGTTCAAACATTTATCAATCTAAGTATAGAGATGTATGTTGAGTTATATAATACTGTGTTCAAACATTTATCAATCTAAGTATAGAGATGTATGCTGAATTATATACTACTGTGTTCAAACATTTATTAATCTAAGTATAGAGATGTATTTTGAGTTATATAATACTGTGTTCAAACATTTATCAATCTAAGTATAGAGATGTATGCTGAATTATATACTACTGTGTTCAAACATTTATCAATCTAAGTATAGAGATGTATGCTGAATTATATAATACTGTGTTCAAACATTTATCAATCTAAGTATAGAGATGTATGTTGAGTTATATAATACTGTGTTCAAACATTTATCAATCTAAGTATAGAGATGTATGCTGAATTATATACTACTGTGTTCAAACATTTATCAATCTAAGTATAGAGATGTATGCTGAATTATATAATACTGTGTTCAAACATTTATCAATCTAAGTATAGAGATGTATGTTGAGTTATATAATACTGTGTTCAAACATTTATCAATCTAAGTATAGAGATGTATGCTGAATTATATACTACTGTGTTCAAACATTTATCAATCTAAGTATCGAGATGTATACTGAGTTATATACTACTGTGTTCAAACATTTGTCAATCTAAGTATAGAGATGTATGCTGAATTATATACTACTGTGTTCAAACATTTATCAATCTAAGTATAGAGATGTAGACTGAGTTATATACTACTGTGTTCAAACATTTATCAATCTAAGTATAGAGATATATGCTGAGTTATATACTGCTGTGTTCAAACATTTATCAATCTAAGTATAGAAATGTATGCTGAGTTATATATTACTGTGTTCAAACATTTATCAATCTAAGTATAGAGATGTATGCTGAGTTATATACTACTGTGTTCAAACATTTATCAATCTAAGTATAGAGATGTATGCTGAATTATATACTACTGTGTTCAAACATTTATCAATCTAAGTATAGAGATGTATGTTGAGTTATATACTACTATGTTCAAACATTTATCAATCTAAGTATAGAGATGTATGCTGAGTTGTATACTACTGTGTTCAAACATTTATCAATCTAAGTATAGAGATGTATGCTGAGTTATATACTACTGTGTTCAAACATTTGTCAATCTAAGTATAGAGATGTATGCTGAGTTATATACTACTGTGTTCAAACATTTATCAATCTAAGTATAGAGATGTATGCTGAGTTATATACTACTGTGTTCAAACATTTATCAATCTAAATATCGAGATGTATGCTGAGTTAGATACTACTGTGTTCAAACATTTATCAATCTAAGTATAGTGATATATGCTGAGTTATATACTACTGTGTTCAAACATTTATCAATCTAAGTATCGAGATGTATGCTGAATTATATAATACTATGTTCAAACATTTATCAATCTAAGTATCGAGATGTATGCTGAGTTATATACTCCTGTGTTCAAACATTTATCAGTCTAAGTACAGATGTATGCTGAGTTATATACTACTGTGTTCAAACATTTATCAATCTAAGTATAGAGATGTATGCTGAGTTTATATAATACTGTGTTCAAACATTTATCAATCTAAGTATTGAGATGTATGCTGAGTTATATACTACTGTGTTCAAACATTTATCAATCTAAGTATAGAGATATATGCTGAGTTATATACTACTGTGTTCAAACATTTATCAATCTAAGTATAGAGATGTATGCTGAGTTATATACTACTGTGTTCAAACATTTATCAATCTAAGTACAGAGATGTATGCTGAGTTATATACTACTGTGTTCAAACATTTATCAATCTAAGTATAGAGATGTATGCTGAGTTATATAATACTGTGTTCAAACATTTATCAATCTAAGTATAGAGATGTATGCTGAGTTATATACTACTGTGTTCAAACATTTATCAATCTAAGTATGGAGATGTATGCTGAGTTATATAATACTGTGTTCAAACATTTATCAATCTAAGTATTGAGATGTATGCTGAGTTATATAATACTGTGTTCAAACATTTATCAATTTAAGTAGAGCTGTATGCTGAGTTATATACTACTGAGTTCAAACATTTATCAATCTAAGTATAGAGATGTATGCTGAGTTATATACTACTGTGTTCAAACATTTATCAATCTAAGTATAGAGATGTATGCTGAGTTATATATTACTGTGTTCAAACATTTATCAATCTAAGTATAGAGATGTATGCTGAATTATATAATAATGTGTTCAAACATTTATCAATCTAAGTATGGAGATGTATGCTGAATTATATAATACTGTGTTCAAACATTTATCAATCTAAGTATAGAGATGTATGCTGTGTTATATACTACAGTGTTGAAACATTTATCAATCTAAGTATTGAGATTATCATAGATTATCATAGAATTTATCATAGAATTTACAGTGCAGAAGGAGGCCATTCGGCCCATCGAGTCTGCACCGGCTCTTGGAAAGAGCGCCCTACCCAAGGTCAACACCTCCACCCTATCCCCATAACCCAGTAACCCCACCCAACACTAAGAGCAATTTTGGACACTAAGGGCAATTGATCATGGCCAATCCACCTAACCTGCACATCTTTGGACTGTGGGAGGAAACCGGAGCATCCGGAGGATGTATGCTGAGTTATATATTACTGTGTTCAAACATTTAGCAATCTAAGTATGGAGATGTATGCTGAATTATATAATACTGTGTTCAAACATTTATCAATCTAAGTATAGAGATGTATGCTGTGTTATATACTACAGTGTTCAAACATTTATCAATCTAAGTATAGAGATGTATGCTGTGTTATATACTACAGTGTTCAAACATTTATCAATCTAAGTATAGAGATGTATGCTGAGTTATATACTACTGTGTTCAAACATTTATCAATCTAAGTATAGAGATGTATGCTGAGTTATATACTACAGTGTTCAAACATTTATCAATCTAAGTATAGAGATGTATGCTGAGTTATATACTACTGTGTTCAAACATTTATCAATCTAAGTATAGAGATGTATGCTGAGTTATATACCACTGTGTTCAAACATTTATCAATCTAAGCATAGAGATGTATGCTGAGATATATACTATTGTGTTCAAACATTTATCAATCTAAGTATAGAGATGTATGCTGAGTTATATACTACTGTGTTCAAACATTTATCAATCTCAGTATAGAGATGTATGCTGAATTATATACTACTGAGCCTTACTTACTTTAATCTGACAGTTTTTCCTCTATGTCCCTTTTTATCAATGGTCTCCTGATGGGGACTGTTTCCAAATGTCAGTGAATGGGGACACATTCACACTGATTACTTGCAACCAATCGTATTGTGGCTTCGAATTGAAATTCCAACAGGTTCTGTGTATCAGCTGAAATTGGGCTGGGTTTTAGCTCAAACGCTCTGGTCACGATTTTGCATCAGCATTCATCACGAGTGCAAACAACAATGTGGGTGGAAAATATCCTGAGACTGAAAAAAAGGAGATTCTCGCCGGTAAGATTGAGGTTCATATTTTCCGCGACCTGTTCCAGTGACGTGCTCAGCTTCCTGCCCAGGAATCATGGAATGCCTACAGTACAAAAGGAGGCCATTCCGCCCATTGAGTCTGCACTGGCCCTCCTACCTAGGCTCAATCCCCCCATCCTATCCCTGCAATCCTACCTAACTTGCTGGGCAATATTAGCATGGCCAATGCAGCTAATCTGCACAACTTCACATTGTGGGAGGAAACTGGAGCATCCGGAGGAAACCCACGCAGACACGGAGAGAAAGTGCAAACTCCACACAGACAGTTACTCGAGGTTGGTTCAAAACCGGGTTCCTGGCACTGTGAGGCAGCAGTGCTAACCACTATGCCACCTTGCCTCCCATAAATATCAGTTTTCTAACTTAATAGATGGGTTCAGTTCTATGTTTTTCCTCAATTTTAGAGTACCCAATTATTTATTTTTCCAATTAAGGGGCAACTTAGCGATGCCAATCTACCTACCCTGCATATCTTTGGTTTGTGGGGGTGAGACCCACGCAGACACGGGGAGAACTGTGCAAACTCCTCATGGGCAGTGACCCGGGGCCAGGATCGAACCCGGGCCCTTGGCGCCGTGAGGCAGCAGTGCTAACCAGTGCTCCAGCGTACCGTCTGGGAGGGTTGGGAACCTCATTTCAATACAGTAACATCTGATTAGAAGGCAGTCCCATCATCACTGCCTCCTCCGATTGTATATCTGAACCAGTTTACAACAGGTTTTCAAAAACGTGAACCTGACAACCTCAGCTCACAGGTGGAGCTTGGCAGTGAGTGGGAAGGTCGCCAATATCTACCAGCTAGTCCACGGGAGAGAGAGCATCAGAGAGCCTGTTGGGAGGGGGAGGTGTCGGAGGAACCCGGATTAAAGGATGGTGGATTCGGGAGGTTTGCTTGTAGGTCCGGGTGGGCATTGGGTGTAGGTCCGCAGGTGTTAAGTGCGGGGCTGAGGGGAGAGGGCTTATTTATGGGTCTGAGGGGCGTTTCTTGTGGGTTTTGGGGATTTATTCCGATGGGAGGGGCGTCCATCAAGTCTGCACCAGCCCCTTGAAAGAGCACCCTACCTAAGCCCACATCTCCCACCTTATCTCCGGAACCCAACCTAACCTTTTGGACACTAAGGGCAATTTAGCATGGCCATTCCACCTACCCTGCACATCTTTGGACTGTGGGAGGAAACCGGAGCAATCCCACGCAGACATGGGGAGAAACTGCAAACTCCACACAGACAGTCTTACTTCCCTTGACCTGAAGATCAGGAACCCAATCCTGTTCCCACTAAACGTCCGCTCCATGCACTTTGCTGGAAGTTGCACTGGATGGTGACCAGGATCAGGGAGCTGTGCTGATTTGATTTTGTTTGAAAGCAGCGACACTCAGACCAGTTCTAACACTCTCACCCCTGTCCATGGATGAACCAGTGAGCTTCATTGTCTGTGGGGTCCAATGTCACAGCTCATTACCCTCAGTGTTTCATGGAGAATAGTGTGTCAGATTACAGGGAGATATTTGGTAGAACTAATACATAATTAGGACATTAGACTATAGAATTGGGGAAAAGGTCACAGGCAAACAGGTAACCATTTAACCAAAAGCTTTTTCACACATATACATGGACAGCACAAAATTAATTAAAAACTGCTCTTAATTTAATTAAAGGCCGACAACATTACCTCATGTTGGTAGTATCTATGGCTTCTGCCAAGTAATGTTCATACCACACAAGTGCCAGGCAATGGCCATCTCCAAGAAGCAACAATCTAATCTTATGTCCTTGACCATCACTGAATCCCTTACAGCAGACACATGAAAACATCACCCCCTGGCAGTTCCCTCCAAGACACTCAACATCCTGGCGTGGAAAAAAAGCCGCAGTTAAAGAAGGTAGCTCACCTCCACCTCGTCAGAGGCAATCAGAGAATGAGCAATAAAGGCTGGCCCAGCCTCTGACATCCACATCCCATGAATAAATAACCAGAAAGTAATAATTACTGCAACCGAGCTGAGAATGATTTAAAAGACTATCTGGAAGAATGCAATATCACACGATAATGGTCTAACAGACTCAAGAAACAAATGACTGCGCGATGTGATTATTTTGAACTCAAGTGCGGGTGATTATTGAAGGAGGGCTCCTGATCTAGGGTAACCCCAAAAGGGCTGCGAGTTTTAATTCACTTCAGTCGTTAACGCTGTTGTCTCACAGCACCAGGGGCCCGGGTTCGATTCTGTCTGGGGTGACTGCGTGTATGTAGTGTGCACGTTCTCCCCGTGTCTGCGTGGGTTTCCTCCGGGTGCTCTAGTTTCTTCCCGCACTCCAAAGATGTGCAGGTTAGGTGGGTTGGCCATTTTAAATTGTTCCTTAGTGTCTAGGGATGTGCAGTTCAGGTGAGGTTACAGGGATAAGGCTGGGTGGACGGGGGAGTCAGGGACCAGTTAGAGTGGTCTTTTGGAGGGTCGGCGTAGACTCGATAGGCTGAATGGACTCCTTTTCACTGTTGGGATTCTATGAGTCTCTGATAATGTGGATCATATTACCCAGGTGATGGAGCACACTGAGTGAATTAAAACTGTTCAGGTACAAACAAGAAGATTGGTTCTTTCTGCGTTTAGTCATGTTCAGAAACATCGAGGAACAGATACTTGAATAAATTATGAAGATTACCTCAGCACTTTTCCAATCCATTTTCTGAGAGACAAATGTGAAGCAATGACCAAAATGAACCACACCTTCAGGACACAATCGTTTGTCCACTTGAGGACATTGGTGATTATCATTATTGTGTATCCGTTTCTCCATATCACTTTTCATAAGCAGATTAGCTGCAGATTTAAACAAGCTGTAATAAGCACAACATTCTCAGTTCATTTATCACTCATGGAGCTAGAAATTGACCAGTAGATGGTAAATGAGACCTGCCTAGGGAGTGGGACAGGTCACCTTCCTGCATTAACCCTCTACTCACACACCGAAGGGTCGATTTTGCGCCGACGATCGCGGTCAGTAAGAATGGTGATTCAGGCACAAAGTTTAACAAGAGTCAGTGTCACGTCAACCATGGCCTAGTGCGCGATCAATTCCAGCCCCGCTTGACCCAGAGTCACAACACAAGTAAGACTGGATTTTACTTAAAATACCCAAGTTCCTTGGTTGAGCCAATAAACTGCAGTCACCAGGTTTGTAACTTTAAATCACAAGTAAACTTTTATTATGTACAGTATTATAATTAGAAAATGTAACTATCTACTACCCCTTTGCTAAACCCACTTCCTAACGTACCCCACTCTCTCTACACACGCACACACACATACAGACAAACACAGAGGGGAAAGGGTGGTGGAAAGAGAATATTATTAAAAGGATAAGGATCTCTGAAACACTGGGGTGGTTTCCAGTCAATGTCTTTCTAAAGTTCAGGCTTTCGGTTTGGTACTTCCTCCTTCTGGGCTTGAGATGGTTTTCTCCAGCAAGGTTATCTATCTGTTCTGTAGACGCAGCATCATTTCAGGTTTATAGAAAAGGATGTGCCAGGCACTCACTTCTTTCAGAACAATAGAAAAGTTTGTTCTATTCATCAAGCAGGAAGAGGGAGTGAAAGCATTCCTTTCACTTCCAATGTCTAAATACTTCTGCTAAGTTCTCTCAGAGGGCATCACACATGAAACAATCACTGACTGCTGTCAGGCAGAACACTGTCCCTGGTCAACCCACCGATTGCCAGTTAACCAGTCCAACTGAGTGCCTCCAAACCTGGGGCGAGATTCTACGACCCCCCGCCGGGTCGGAGAATCGCCGGGGGCTGGCGTGAATCCCGCCCTCGCCGGTTGCCAAATTCTCTGGCACCGGAGATTTGGCGGGGGCGGGAATCACGCCGGTTGGCGGGCCCCCCCGGCGATTCTCCGGCCCGGATGGGCCGAAGTCCCGCTGCTAGAATGCCTGTCCCGCCGGCGTGGATTAAACCACCTCTCTTACCAGCGGGCGGGCGGGCTCCAGGGTCCTGGGGGGGTGCGTGGGCCGATCTGCCCCGGGGGGCCCCTATGGTGGCCTGGCCCGCGATCGGGGCCCACCGATCCGCGGGCGGGCCTGTGCCGTGGGGGCACTCTTTTCCTTCCGCCTTCGCCACGGTCTCCACCATGGTGGAGGCGGAAGAGACTCCCTCCACTGCGCATGCGCGGGGATGCCGTGAGCGGCCGCTAACGCTCCCGCGCATGCGCCGGCTGGCAATGTCATTTCCGCGCCAGCTGGCGGGGCACCAAAGGCCTTTCCCGCCAGCTGGCGGGGCGGAAATTAGTCCGGCGGGGGCCTTGCCCCTCAAGGTTAGGGCTCGGCCGCTCAAGGGGCGGAGAATTCCGCACCTTTGGGGCGGCGCGATGCAGGACTGATTTGCGCCGTTTTTGGCACCGGCCGGCGGACATCGCGCCACTTATGGAGAATTACGCCCCAGGTTCCTAAGATCCACTCAGAGCCAAAGAGTCTGGCTTCTCGTTTCCAAAATACAAAACCTGGGAACACAGTGTCCTGGCCAGCAGGCTGTTTCAACTGTGGCTACTGCTTAACGGCACATTCTAATTATGGGTCCACAGACCAAAAGAATAAAAAGAAAAGAAAAGAAATGGGAACAAAGGAAATAAATAGGAAGGAGTCTTGCATACCTTCCCCCTTAGAGGGATGAAATGACATTGCAAAGACACTTCATGACAAGGCATATGACACAAACCACTAAACACATATCCATTGGTCCTTCCTTACCCACTACATAAGTTCCACAATCTTACATCTGCCACTTATTAACACTGAAGCTCGTGACAATGCATCTACAATAATATTGTCCTTCTCAGGATATGCACAATTTTACATAAAACGGTTGCAACAATAAACTCCAATAGAACAATCTTGAATTCCGAGTTTTAAATTTTTCCACAAACAAAAGTAGATTATGGTCAGTATAGATTAGGTTTCACTTATTATCATACCGAATATAAACTTCAAAATGCTGCTAGGGTAGTAACAGTCCTATAAAACATTTTTTTTGAGGATCCAATTATTATTATTATTTTTTCTGTCTGATTAAAGGACAATTTAGCGTGGGCAATCTACCTACCTGATGCACGATCAATGACCACTAAAACGAGGTTGTAGTACAACTGAAGGCTTTAATAAGCTAGATGTTTCCCCAGCAGCTCAGGTACAGAATGAGGGCTGCTGGGACGGCACGGGTTCTTATACCCCGCCTATCAGGGCGGAGCTATTATGCACTCTAGCCAATGGCAAGCATATAGGTTCTACCAATGGTACTTCAGCCTCTCAGGTACCGTAATACCAATAATACCACACTACCCTGCACATCTTTGAGTTGTGGGTTGAGACCCACAAGACACGGGGAGAATGGGCAAACTCCACACGGACAGTGACCCGGGGCTGGGATCGAACCCAGGTCCTCAGTACCGTGAGGGAGCAGTGCTAACCACTGCACCACAGTGGCGCCCCTGGGTTAGTAGCAAGGCTCATCTGTTCTGATGATGTCACTGTCCATACTGGTGCTTTTGAAATGCCTTCCTGTTTCCTCAACGGTGAATTTCACTCTGCCTGGGGTGACATGGCCTTCGACTGTTCCATTTCCCACACTCCCACTCTCAACCCTTCCACTTCCTCCCAATACCATGATAGAGATTCCCCTGTCCTCACCTTCCACCTCATTGACCTCCACATTGTACATACCATGTTCTGACATTTCCAACACATCCAACATGATGCCACCACCAAAGATTTTTTTTCTTTCCAACCCCTTTGAACATTTTGAAGGAATTGCTTCCTCTGCAATATCCTGGTTTAATCCTAAAACACCCCTGTCCCCCATTCACCCTTCCCCATGTGAACAGACAAATTGCAACAGTTTCTATTACCATTTTTCCACTGCCTAGGGCACTAAATACTTCTTCTGGGTTAATGGTGTTGTGGAGGGTTTATCTCGGATGTGAGATGGAAGCCAGGATGCAGCATTGGGAAGGATAAGGAAGGTGCAAAAAGGATTGGGAGAAGCAGAAACCACCACAGTAAGAAATGGCAAGAGAGTCAGTGGGATCAGAGCGAGAGGTAAAGCAATACAGCCTAAATTAAATTTACAGTCCATGTGTGTAAAATACAAACCGGTTAAAGGTGAGCTGCAGATGGAGATATCACAGACATGCAAAATAAATAAAGCAGCAGGACTGAATATTAAATATTCTTCACGGTAAGATGTTCAGGAAAGATATTGAATGAAACAATGGGGGAGCTGGTGGCTGTAATTATGTTGTGATCGCTATAGCCTAGTTGCTCTTCGACACCTAATTCTCCTTCTTGCTCTGCTTCACTTCCATTACTCGTGTTTACTTTCTTATTAAAATGTAAAAATATTGGATAAGGAAGGAGACTTGTAAACATGATAAAAACACCATCCCCATTAACTCTTTCACTACTTGTTCTTGACAGTTAATTTGATCATCTTTGTTCTACGGATTGCACTTATTTCACAGATAGTCCCTTCTTTCTCACATTAGTCTTTCAGACACACTTTCACCTTCCCGATCTGTCTATCTCTTCACCAAATACCGTGTGGCTGGAGTAGTAACGATGGAGCGGATAGAGAGGAAAGTTCCCTCTTGTGGGGACGAGGAGAACTCAAGGTGGTCAATATCAGACAGTCACCAAGATTGCCAGGAGGGAGTTCAGGTGATACATCTTCACCCAAAGAATGAGAAAGTGGAACTCACTACCACAGGGAGTGGCTGAAGAAAATAACAGAAGCATTTAAGGGTGAGCAAAATGAGCATGAGAGAGGAGACTAGAGCGTTACTGTGGTAACGCAACCCCTTTATGGGGGTGTGTGCTCACGGTCATCGTGACCAGCCAATCGTGCGGGAGCATGTAAACCCAGACCAATGGAGGGAAAGCATGGGGCCCTGGGAACAGTGGCCTGTGCAGTGTGGACCCCGGAGCCAGAGAATTCAACCATGTCCTCATTGCTCTGTAACTGTACATAATTGTCTTCGCCTATTGTTAATAAAACCCCCTTGCTGTTACTGCAAGTCTCCTGTGTATTGTCTCGAATTACCACATTGGAGAGGAGTGTAAACTGATCATTTGTTAAGCCGCAGAAGATCAGGATTCATGGGGGCAGGAAAGAGGAAGCCTCAAAAAAAAAGTTGTGAACCATCAATGGTAGCAGCATAAGAGTGAGTGAATATAACAATGATTGGGAAATTGGACCCTTTCGACCAGTGGTCGAAGACTGGTGTCATTACATCGAACAGCTCCGTTACTTTTCACAAAGAGAAGATGATACCATTGACTATTTGTGAGCCTCAAACTTACAATCAGATAAGAAACTTTTAGACTTTGTAGGCTCCGGACACCAAAACCTTTGCCTAGTTGGTGGCACTGGTCAAGGAATATTTTAACCCCAGGCCCTCGATCATCCTATAGTGGTACAAATGTAGCTCTGCTGTAAGGGACACAGGAAAGTCCATCTGTGCCTTCGTTGCCAAGCTCTGCTAAATGGCGACTAGGGGCTTTTCACAGTAACTTCATTGAAACCTACTCGTGACAATAAGTGATTTTCATTTCATTTCATTCATTGTGAGTTTGGTTCAGTACTCAGTGATATGCTGCGTGACCGTTTAGTGTGCGGAATTAATATGCGGAGCAGCCGGAAAAAACTCCTGTCTGAAACAAAAATCACATTTGACAAAGCGATCGAGGTAGCTCAGATGACTGAGTGCACTGAAAACAGTGGATCTGAGCTCCCTATCATGCCAAAAGGGGAAGCAAACCCCGGCAGTATGACCGTGAGACACACAGAAAAGTCGACAGGCAGAGAAGAGAACCCAGCCCCAGTCCTCGGTACTGGAATCCACAGTCAGTGAATCGGGAAGAAAACAGGTCGTCAGCCCAAGACAGAAGTGGATTGTTACCAATGTGGGAGAGATCACCCCCAAGAAGCATGTCATTGTCACGAGTTTGCCTGTTTTCACTGCGATTGGAAAGGTCGTAACCAAGTGCGCTGCGACGCTGGGCAGAACGCGGCAATTAAAACAATTGGCAGCAGCAGAAAATCACAACACCACTGAACCAAGTGGAGAACAATTCCGATAAGGAGCACAACGTGTACTGACTAAGTGTCATCAAAGTGATTGAGACAGCCCCGACCGAGATAATCCTGTGAGCGAATGGAAGACCTCTGAAGATGGAGGTTGACACTGGGGCAACGATCACGGTTGTGGGAAGCAGACTTTCGACTACATTTCGAGAAGAGGTTCAGACCCTGAATTTGTGCAGCACGATGGCCAGGTTTCCGGCCTATACGGGGGAAACCCTGAAAATCTTGGGGACCACCAGTACGCCAGTGGCTCACAAGGAACAAGAGGCCCAGCTGCCTTTGGTCATGAATGTGGGGCATAGATCTCAGCCCATGGGACAGGACTGGCTGCACCAAATTAAATTAAACTGGCTGGAGATCTTTAATATTTTAAGCAGTGTTTTCCAGGATGTCCTGTGTAGATACGAGGATGTGTTTCACAATGAGTTAGGCCAGATAAAGGGAGTGAAGGCCAACATTTATGCTGATGCAGACTCAACGGCAACATTTTTCATGGTAAGTGCAGTCCCTCATCCCTACATCAAAAGGTGGAAGCTGAGCTCAAACGGTTGGAGGAATGGGGAATTATTAAACCTGTACAATTTTTCAAATGCGCATCCCCCATAGTCCCCATATTCCAATACACTATGCTACCTTTAGGCATTTCCTGGACTTGTGCTATATTTCAGTGCACCATGGAGTACCAGGCCGGGATTCTCCCTTCCGGGCACTAAGTCCCCACGCCAGCGGGAAAACCGGCGCCAACGATTCCGCCGTCATCGGGCCCCCAAGGTGAGGAATTCTCACCTGTCTCGGGGGCTAGGTGGACGCCAGAGGGGCTGGCGCCGTTCCTGCTGGCGCGGAAGGGACGGCGTGATCTCGCCATGGCTGAGCCCTCCAGAGGCCTGGCGCGGAAGGAAGAAGTGCCCCCACGGAACAGGCCCGCCTGCAGATCGGTGGGCCCCGATCATGGGCCAGGCCACCATGGGGCCCCCCCCCGCCCCCGGGGTCGGCTTCCCCCAGCTCCCCTCCCCATCCCCCCACCCCGAGGACCGCCCCCCCGACTTACTTGCCAGGTCCCGCCGTGTGGGACCATACCTAACCCACGCCGGCGGGACTGTCCAAAAACGGCCAGAAAATGGCGCCGGAGAATACGGCAGCCGGCGTCCTGGCGGCGAGGCGGGAATCGTACGCCCCTCGGGGATTTTCCAACCCGGTGGGGGGGTCGGAGAATCCCGCCCCCTATTTCAGAGTGTTCCAATAGTGGTGGTCGACCTAGATTATGTCCTTATAATTGGAACAATAGATGTAGAACACATGTCAAGCTTGGAAGACGTACTAAAGAGATTCAGAGATGTGGGAGTCCACATTAAACATGAAGATTGTACATTCCAGGTGACAGACATCATGTGCTTGGGGTTAAGAGTGCATACCACAGGTCTACACCCTTTCCCATAGAAATTTAGAGTCATAAGAGAGGTCCCAGCACACAGGAGCATAGCGGAATTAAAGTCTTTCCTGGGGGTGGTGAATATGATGGCACTTTCACCCCCAGCCTGGCCACAACACTGCCCCTTTACTTGAGAAAACAGCAGTGATGGAACTGGAAGGAGCAACAAGAGCAAGCCTTTCACCTTGAATCTTCTAATTCATGTTTACCCCAGAAAACCACTCATTCTAACTTGTGACGCATCGCCATAAGGGATGAGGGTGATTCTGTCCCATAAAATAGCAGATGGATCAGAAAGGCCTTTTGCCTCCGGGATTTTTGCTTGCCTTCTGAGAGAATATGCCCAAGGACGTACTTACTGTCATCAATGGCGTTAAAAGTTTCCACCAATACGTCTACGCGACGCTTTGCATTAATAACCAACCACAAACCATTGTTGGGACTCCGAAGAGAAGATGAGCCTCTGCCAGGGGCAACAATGGGGTTTGCTACAACTACACTTTCAAACACAGGCCAGGCACCTAAACTTCCAATGCAGATGCATTGAGTCGACTCCCCTTGTCAAAGCCTGATGACACTGTCAGTATCCCATGTAATCATCTTGGTGCTGAACTTCCTTGACACCTTGCTGGTACAATCAGGGCACGAACAAAACTGGACTGTGATATTATCATAACTATCAGCATTACAAGGGTTAATGAAGTGTCAAGACTAGCCATTGGAGGGAGCTCCAGATACAACTTTAAAAAGCAATGATGCTGGACCTTGGGGGAGGAGTGAATGCAGGAGACAGCTAGAGAAGGTTAGATTATAGTTATGCCAGTAGTGAGGTTAGCAGTAGATGAGTGTAGTTAGAGGTTATTGATTAATTCTGTATTCTAAAGGATTAAGTGTCGAACCCCAGTTTGGTAGTGTAAATAAAATCATAGCTTTGTTTGAGTAAAAGCTATATTGTGGTCTTTGTGGAATACGACTCCAACCATCCTAAACAAGGAACACAAAGAACACCACATGGACCAAGTGAGATCCTGTCCCTGTCTTGTGTGTGGTAAATGTAGATGGCAGGTGGCTTTGTGGCACAATGTACAGCACATTGGACTTCTAGCTAATGGTAAATGTGGATAGCAGGTAGCTTTGTGGCACAATGTACAGCACATTCGACTTCTAGTTAATGGTAAATGTGGATGGCAGGTGGCCTTGTGGTACAATATACAGCGCATTCGACTTCTAGTTAATGATAAATGTGGATAGCAGGTGGCTTTGTGGTACAATGTATAGCGCATTCGACTTCTAGTTAATGGTAAATGTGGATAGCAGGTGGCTTTGTGGTACAATGTACAGCGCATTCGACTTCTAGTTAATGGTAAATGTGGATAGCAGGTGGCTTTGTGGTACAATGTATAGCGCATTCGACTTCTAGTTAATGGTAAATGTGGATAGCAGGTGGCTTTGTGGTACAATGTATAGCGCATTCGACTTCTAGTTAATGGTAAATGTGGATGGCAGGTGGCTTTGTGGTACAATGTACAGCACATTGGACTTCTAGTTAATGGAAATGAGGATGGCAGGTGGCCTTGTGGTACAATATACAGCGCATTCGACTTCTAGTTAATGGTAAATGTGGATGGCAGGTGGCTTTGTGGTACAATGTATAGCGCATTCGACTTCGAGTTAATGGTAAATGTGGATGGCAGGTGGCTTTGTGGTACAATGTACAGCGCATTCGACTTCTAGTTAATGGTAAATGTGGATAGCAGGTGGCTTTGTGGTACAATGTATAGCGCATTCGACTTCGAGTTAATGGTAAATGTGGATGGTAGGTGGCTTTGTGGTACAATATACAGCGCATTCGACTTCTAGTTAATGGTAAATGTGGATAGCAGGTGGCCTTGTGGTACAATGTACAGCACATTGGACTTCTAGTTAATGGAAATGAGGATGGCAGGTGGCTTTGTGGTACAATGTACAGCACATTGGACTTCTAGTTAATGGTAAATGTGGATAGCAGGTGGCTTTGTGGTACGATGTACAGCACATTGGACTTCTAGTTAATGGTAAATGTGGATGGCAGGTGGCTTTGTGGAACAATATACAGCACATTCAACTTCTAGTTAATGGTAAATGTGGATAGCAGGTGGCTTTGTGGTACGATGTACAGCGCATTTGACCTCTAGTTAATGGTAAGTGGGGATGGCAGGTGGCTTTGTGGTACAATGTATAGCGCATTCGACTTCTAGTTAATGGTAAATGTGGATGGCAGGTGGCCTTGTGGTATAATGTACAGCGCATTCGACATCTAGTTAATGGTAAATGTGGATAGCAGGTGGCTTTGTGGTACAATGTATAGCGCATTCGACTTCTAGTTAATGGTAAATGTGGATAGCAGGTGGCTTTGTGGTACAATGTATAGCGCATTCGACTTCTAGTTAATGGTAAATGTGGATGGCAGGTGGCTTTGTGGTACAATGTACAGCGCATTCGACTTCTAGTTAATGGTAAATGTGGATGGCAGGTGGCTTTATGATACAATGCACAGCACATTGGACTTCTGGTTAATGTAAATGAGGAGGGCAGTTGGCGTTGTGGTACAATGTACAGCAACTTCGACTTCTAGTTAATGGTAAATGTGAATAGCAGGTGGCTTTGTGGTAAATATAGAGCACATTGGACTTCTAGTTAATGGTAAATGTGGATGGCAGGTAGCTTTGTGGTACAATGTACAGCACATTCGACTTCTGGTTAATGGTAAATGTGGAAAGCAGGTGGCTTTGTGGTATAATGTACAGCACATTGGACCTCGAGTTAATGGTAAATGTGGCGAGCAGGTGGCCTTGTGGTACAATGTACAGCGCATTCGACTTCTAGTTAATGGTAAATGTGGATGACAGGTGGCCTTGTGGTACAAAGTACAGCACATACAGCTTCAAGTTAATGGTAAATGTGGATGGCAGGTGGTTTTGTGGTACAATGTACAGCGCATTCGACTTCTAGTGAATGGTAAATGTAGGTGGCAGGTGGCTTTGTGGTACAATGTACAGCGCATTCGACTTCTAGTTAATGGTAAATGTGGATAGCAGGTGGCTTTGTGGTAAAATGTACAGCGCATTCGACTTCTAGTGAATGGTAAATGTAGGTGGCAGGTGGCTTTGTGGTACAATGTACAGCGCATTCGACTTCTAGTTAATGGTAAATGTGGATAGCAGGTGGCTTTGTGGTAAATGTACAGCACATTGGACCTCGAGTTAATGTAAATGTGGATGACAGGTGGCCTTGTGGTACAATGTACAGCACATTCAGCTTCAAGTTAATGGTAAATGTGGATGGCAGGTGGCCTTGTGGTACAAAGTACAGCACATTCAACTTCTAGTTAATGGTAAATGTGGATGGCAGGTGGCTTTGTGGTACAATGTACAGCACATTCAACTTCTAGTTAATGGTAAATGTGGATAGCAGGTGGCTTTGTGGTACAATGTACAGCGCATTTGACCTCTAGTTAATGGTAAATGTGGATGGCAGGTGGCTTTGTGGTACAATGTATAGCGCATTCGACTTCTAGTTAATGGTAAATGTGGATAGCTGGTGGCTTTGTGGTACAATGTATAGCGCATTCGACTTCTAGTTAATGGTAAATGTGGATGACAGGTGGCCTTGTGGTATAATGTACAGCGCATTCGACCTCTAGTTAATGGTAAATGTGGATAGCAGGTGGCTTTGTGGTACAATGTATAGCGCATTCGACTTCTAGTTAATGGTAAATGTGGATAGCAGGTGGCTTTGTGGTACAATGTATAGCGCATTCGACTTCTAGTTAATGGTAAATGTGGATGGCAGGTGGCTTTGTGGTACAATGTACAGCGCATTCGACTTCTAGTTAATGGTAAATGTGGATGGCAGGTGGCTTTGTGATACAATGCACAGCACATTGGACTTCTGGTTAATGTAAATGAGGAGGGCAGTTGGCGTTGTGGTACAATGTACAGCAACTTCGACTTCTAGTTAATGGTAAATGTGAATAGCAGGTGGCTTTGTGGTAAATATACAGCACATTGGACTTCTAGTTAATGGTAAATGTGGATGGCAGGTAGCCTTGTGGTACAATGTACAGCACATTCGACTTCTGGTTAATGGTAAATGTGGATAGCAGGTGGCTTTGTGGTATAATGTACAGCACATTGGACCTCTAGTTAATGTAAATGTGGATGGCAGGTAGCCTTGTGGTACAATGTACAGCGCATTCGACTTCTGGTTAATGGTAAATGTGGAAAGCAGGTGGCTTTGTGGTATAATGTACAGCACATTGGACTTCTAGTTAATGTAAATGAGGATGGCAGGTGGCTTTGTGGTACAATGTATAGCACATTCGACTTCTAGTTAATGGTAAATGTGGATGGCAGGTGGCTTTGTGGTACAATGTACAGCACATTGGACTTCTAGTTAATGGAAATGAGGATGGCAGGTGGCCTTGTGGTACAATATACAGCGCATTCGACTTCTAGTTAATGGTAAATGTGGATGGCAGGTGGCTTTGTGGTACAATGTATAGCGCATTCGACTTCGAGTTAATGGTAAATGTGGATGGCAGGTGGCTTTGTGGTACAATGTACAGCGCATTCGACTTCTAGTTAATGGTAAATGTGGATAGCAGGTGGCTTTGTGGTACAATGTATAGCGCATTCGACTTCGAGTTAATGGTAAATGTGGATGGTAGGTGGCTTTGTGGTACAATATACAGCGCATTCGACTTCTAGTTAATGGTAAATGTGGATAGCAGGTGGCCTTGTGGTACAATGTACAGCACATTGGACTTCTAGTTAATGGAAATGAGGATGGCAGGTGGCTTTGTGGTACAATGTACAGCACATTGGACTTCTAGTTAATGGTAAATGTGGATAGCAGGTGGCTTTGTGGTACGATGTACAGCACATTGGACTTCTAGTTAATGGTAAATGTGGATGGCAGGTGGCTTTGTGGAACAATATACAGCACATTCAACTTCTAGTTAATGGTAAATGTGGATAGCAGGTGGCTTTGTGGTACGATGTACAGCGCATTTGACCTCTAGTTAATGGTAAATGGGGATGGCAGGTGGCTTTGTGGTACAATGTATAGCGCATTCGACTTCTAGTTAATGGTAAATGTGGATGGCAGGTGGCCTTGTGGTATAATGTACAGCGCATTCGACATCTAGTTAATGGTAAATGTGGATAGCAGGTGGCTTTGTGGTACAATGTATAGCGCATTCGACTTCTAGTTAATGGTAAATGTGGATAGCAGGTGGCTTTGTGGTACAATGTATAGCGCATTCGACTTCTAGTTAATGGTAAATGTGGATGGCAGGTGGCTTTGTGGTACAATGTACAGCGCATTCGACTTCTAGTTAATGGTAAATGTGGATGGCAGGTGGCTTTATGATACAATGCACAGCACATTGGACTTCTGGTTAATGTAAATGAGGAGGGCAGTTGGCGTTGTGGTACAATGTACAGCAACTTCGACTTCTAGTTAATGGTAAATGTGAATAGCAGGTGGCTTTGTGGTAAATATAGAGCACATTGGACTTCTAGTTAATGGTAAATGTGGATGGCAGGTAGCTTTGTGGTACAATGTACAGCACATTCGACTTCTGGTTAATGGTAAATGTGGAAAGCAGGTGGCTTTGTGGTATAATGTACAGCACATTGGACCTCGAGTTAATGGTAAATGTGGCGAGCAGGTGGCCTTGTGGTACAATGTACAGCGCATTCGACTTCTAGTTAATGGTAAATGTGGATGACAGGTGGCCTTGTGGTACAAAGTACAGCACATACAGCTTCAAGTTAATGGTAAATGTGGATGGCAGGTGGTTTTGTGGTACAATGTACAGCGCATTCGACTTCTAGTGAATGGTAAATGTAGGTGGCAGGTGGCTTTGTGGTACAATGTACAGCGCATTCGACTTCTAGTTAATGGTAAATGTGGATAGCAGGTGGCTTTGTGGTAAAATGTACAGCGCATTCGACTTCTAGTGAATGGTAAATGTAGGTGGCAGGTGGCTTTGTGGTACAATGTACAGCGCATTCGACTTCTAGTTAATGGTAAATGTGGATAGCAGGTGGCTTTGTGGTAAATGTACAGCACATTGGACCTCGAGTTAATGTAAATGTGGATGACAGGTGGCCTTGTGGTACAATGTACAGCACATTCAGCTTCAAGTTAATGGTAAATGTGGATGGCAGGTGGCCTTGTGGTACAAAGTACAGCACATTCAACTTCTAGTTAATGGTAAATGTGGATGGCAGGTGGCTTTGTGGTACAATGTACAGCACATTCAACTTCTAGTTAATGGTAAATGTGGATAGCAGGTGGCTTTGTGGTACAATGTACAGCGCATTTGACCTCTAGTTAATGGTAAATGTGGATGGCAGGTGGCTTTGTGGTACAATGTATAGCGCATTCGACTTCTAGTTAATGGTAAATGTGGATAGCTGGTGGCTTTGTGGTACAATGTATAGCGCATTCGACTTCTAGTTAATGGTAAATGTGGATGACAGGTGGCCTTGTGGTATAATGTACAGCGCATTCGACCTCTAGTTAATGGTAAATGTGGATAGCAGGTGGCTTTGTGGTACAATGTATAGCGCATTCGACTTCTAGTTAATGGTAAATGTGGATAGCAGGTGGCTTTGTGGTACAATGTATAGCGCATTCGACTTCTAGTTAATGGTAAATGTGGATGGCAGGTGGCTTTGTGGTACAATGTACAGCGCATTCGACTTCTAGTTAATGGTAAATGTGGATGGCAGGTGGCTTTGTGATACAATGCACAGCACATTGGACTTCTGGTTAATGTAAATGAGGAGGGCAGTTGGCGTTGTGGTACAATGTACAGCAACTTCGACTTCTAGTTAATGGTAAATGTGAATAGCAGGTGGCTTTGTGGTAAATATACAGCACATTGGACTTCTAGTTAATGGTAAATGTGGATGGCAGGTAGCCTTGTGGTACAATGTACAGCACATTCGACTTCTGGTTAATGGTAAATGTGGATAGCAGGTGGCTTTGTGGTATAATGTACAGCACATTGGACCTCTAGTTAATGTAAATGTGGATGGCAGGTAGCCTTGTGGTACAATGTACAGCGCATTCGACTTCTGGTTAATGGTAAATGTGGAAAGCAGGTGGCTTTGTGGTATAATGTACAGCACATTGGACTTCTAGTTAATGTAAATGAGGATGGCAGGTGGCTTTGTGGTACAATGTATAGCACATTCGACTTCTAGTTAATGGTAAATGTGGATAGCAGGTGGCTTTGTGGTAAATGTACAGCACATTGGACCTCGAGTTAATGGTAAATGTGGAGAGCAGGTGGCCTTGTGGTACAATGTACAGCGCATTCGACTTCGAGTTAATGGTAAATGTGGATGACAGGTGGCCTTGTGGTACAAAGTACAGCACATACAGCTTCAAGTTAATGGTAAATGTGGATGGCAGGTGGCCTTGTGGTACAATGTACAGCACATTCAACTTCTAGTGAATGGTAAATGTGGATAGCAGTTGGCTTTGTGGTACAATGTACAGCGCATTCGACCTCTAGTTAACGGTAAATGTGGATGGCAGGTGGCCTTGTGGTACAATATACAGCGCATTCGACATCTAGTTAATGGTAAATGTGGATGGCAGGTGGCTTTGTGGTACAATGTACAGCGCATTCGACTTCTAGTTAATGGAAATGAGGATGGCAGGTGGCTTTGTGGTACAATGTACAGCACATTCGACTTCTAGTTAATGGTAAATGTGGATAGCAGGTGGCTTTGTGGTAAATGTACAGCACATTGGACCTCGAGTTAATGTAAATGTGGATGGCAGGTAGCCGTGTGGTATAATGTACAGCACATTCGACTTCTGGTTAATGGTAAATGTGGATAGCAGGTGGCTTTGTGGTACAATGTACAGCACATACGACTTCTAGTTAATGGTAAATGTGGCTAGCAGGTGGCCTTGTGGTACAATGTACAGCGCTTTCGACTTCTAGTTAATGGTAAATGTGGATGACAGGTGGCCTTGTGGCACAAAGTACAGCACATTCAACTTCTAGTTAATGGTAAATGTGGATAGCAGGTGGCTTTGTGGTACAACGTACAGCGCATTCGACCTCTAGTTAATGGTAAATGTGGATGGCAGGTGGCTTTGTGGTACAATATACAGCGCATTCGACTTCTAGTTAATGGTAAATGTGGATGGCAGGTGGCTTTGTGGTACAATATACAGCGCATTCGACTTCTAGTTAATGGTAAATGTGGAGAGCAGGTGGCTTTGTGGTACAATGTATAGCGCATTCGACTTCTAGTTAATGGTAAATGTGGATGGCAGGTGGCTTTGTGGTACAATGTACAGCGCATTCGGCTTCTAGTTAATGTAAATGTGGGTGGCAGGTGGCTTTGTGGTACAATGTACAGCGCATTTGGGGTCTAGTTAATGGTAAATGTGGATAGCAGGTGGCTTTGTGGTAAATGTACAGCACATTGGACCTCGAGTTAATGTAAATGTGGATGACAGGTAGCCTTGTGGTACAATGTACAGCACATTCGAATTCTGGTTAATGGTAAATGTGGATAGCAGGTGGCTTTGTGGTACAATGTACAGCGCATTCGACTTCTAGTTAATGGTAAATGTGGATGACAGGTGGCCTTGTGGTACAAAGTACAGCACATTCAGCTTCAAGTTAATGGTAAATGTGGATGGCAGGTGGCCTTGTGGTACAATGTACAGCACATTCAACTTCTAGTTAATGGTAAATGTGGATGGCAGGTGGCTTTGTGGTACAATGTACAGCACATTCAACTTCTAGTTAATGGTAAATGTGGATAGCAGGTGGCTTTGTGGTACAATGTACAGCGCATTCGACCTCTAGTTAATGGTAAATGTGGATGGCAGGTGGCTTTGTGGTACAATATACAGCGCATTCGACTTCTAGTTAATGGTAAATGTGGAGAGCAGGTGGCTTTGTGGTACAATGTATAGCGCATTCGACTTCTAGTTAATGGTAAATGTGGATGGCAGGTGGCCTTGTGGTATAATGTACAGCGCATTCGACATCTAGTTAATGGTAAATGTGGATAGCAGGTGGCTTTGTGGTACAATGTATAGCGCATTCGACTTCTAGTTAATGGTAAATGTGGATAGCAGGTGGCTTTGTGGTACAATGTATAGCGCATTCGACTTCTAGTTAATGGTAAATGTGGATGGCAGGTGGCTTTGTGGTACAATGTACAGCGCATTCGACTTCTAGTTAATGGTAAATGTGGATGGCAGGTGGCTTTGTGATACAATGTACAGCACATTGGACTTCTGGTTAATGTAAATGAGGAGGGCAGTTGGCGTTGTGGTACAATGTACAGCAACTTCGACTTCTAGTTAATGGTAAATGTGAATAGCAGGTGGCTTTGTGGTAAATATACAGCACATTGGACTTCTAGTTAATGGTAAATGTGGATGGCAGGTAGCCTTGTGGTACAATGTACAGCACATTCGACTTCTGGTTAATGGTAAATGTGGATAGCAGGTGGCTTTGTGGTATAATGTACAGCACATTGGACCTCTAGTTAATGTAAATGTGGATGGCAGGTAGCCTTGTGGTACAATGTACAGCACATTCGACTTCTGGTTAATGGTAAATGTGGAAAGCAGGTGGCTTTGTGGTATAATGTACAGCACATTGGACTTCTAGTTAATGTAAATGAGGATGGCAGGTGGCTTTGTGGTACAATGTACAGCACATTGGACCTCGAGTTAATGGTAAATGTGGAGAGCAGGTGGCCTTGTGGTACAATGTACAGCGCATTCGACTTCTAGTTAATGGTAAATGTGGATAGCAGGTGGCTTTGTGGTAAATGTACAGCACATTGGACCTCGAGTTAATGGTAAATGTGGAGAGCAGGTGGCCTTGTGGTACAATGTACAGCGCATTCGACTTCTAGTTAATGGTAAATGTGGATGACAGGTGGCCTTGTGGTACAAAGTACAGCACATTCAGCTTCAAGTTAATGGTAAATGTGGATGGCAGGTGGCCTTGTGGTACAATGTACAGCACATTCAGCTTCAAGTTAATGGTAAATGTGGATAGCAGGTAGCCTTGTGGTACAATGTACAGCATATTCAACTTCTAGTTAATGGTAAATGTGGATAGCAGTTGGCTTTGTGGTACAATGTACAGCGCATTCGACCTCTAGTTAATGGTAAATGTGGATGGCAGGTGGCTTTGTGGTACAATATACAGCGCATTCGACATCTAGTTAATGGTAAATGTGGATGGCAGGTGGCTTTGTGGTACAATGTACAGCGCATTCGACTTCTAGTTAATGGTAAATGTGGATGGCAGGTGGCTTTGTGGCACAATGTACAGCACATTCAACTTCTAGTTAATGGTAAATGTGGATGGCAGGTGGCCTTGTGGTACAATGTACACCGCATTCGACTTCTAGTTAATGGTAAATGTGGATGGCAGGTGGCTTTGTGGCACAATGTACAGCATATTCGACTTCTAGTTAATGGTAAATGTGGATGGCAGGTGGCTTTGTGGTACAATGTACAGCGCATTCGACTTCTAGTTAATGGTAAATGTGGATGGCAGGTGGCTTTGTGGCACAATGTACAGCGCATTCGACTTCTAGTTAATGGTAAATGTGGATGGCAGGTGGCCTTGTGGTACAATGTACAGCACATTCAACTCCTAGTGAATGGTAAATGTGGATGGCAGGTGGCTTTGTGGCACAATGTACAGCACATTCAACTTCTAGTTAATGGTAAATGTGGATGGCAGGTGGCTTTGTGGTACAATGTACAGCGCATTCGACTTCTAGTTAATGGTAAATGTGGATGGCAGGTGGCCTTGTGGTACAATGTACAGCGCATTCGACTTCTAGTTAATGGTAAATGTGGATGGCAGTTGGCTTTGTGATACAATGTACAGCGCATTCGACTTCGAGTTAATGGTAAATGTGGATGGCAGGTGGCTTTGTGGTACAATGTACAGCGCATTCGACTTCTGGTTAATGGTAAATGTGGATAGCAGGTGGCTTTGTGGTACAATGTATAGCGCATTCGACTTCGAGTTAATGGTAAATGTGGATGGCAGGTGGCTTTGTGGTATAATGTACAGCACATTGGACCTCTAGTTAATGTAAATGTGGATGGCAGGTAGCCTTGTGGTACAATGTACAGCACATTCGACTTCTAGTTAATGGTAAATGTGGATGGCAGGTGGCTTTGTGGTATAATGTACAGCACATTGGACCTCTAGTTAATGTAAATGTGGATGGCAGGTAGCCTTGTGGTACAATGTACAGCACATTCGACTTCTAGTTAATGGTAAATGTGGATGGCAGGTGGCTTTGTGGTATAATGTACAGCACATTCGACTTCTGGTTAATGGTAAATGTGGATAGCAGGTGGCTTTGTGGTATAATGTACAGCACATTGGACTTCTACTTAATGTAAATGAGGATGGCAGGTGGCTTTGTGGTACAATGTATAGCACATTCGACTTCTAGTTAATGGTAAATGTGGATAGCAGGTGGCTTTGTGGTAAACATACAGCACATTGGACCTCGAGTTAATGTAAATGTGGATGGCAGGTGGCTTTGTGGTACAATGTACAGCACATTCGACTTCTAGTTAATGGTAAATGTGGATGGCAGGTGGCTTTGTGGTACAATGTACAGCACATTCGACTTCTGGTTAATGGTAAATGTGGATAGCAGGTGGCTTTGTGGTACAATGTACAGCACATTCGACTTCTAGTTAATGGTAAATGTGGATGGCAGGCAGCTTTGTGGTATAATGTACAGCACATACGACTTCTAGTTAATGGTAAATGTGGATGGCAGGTGGCTTTGTGGTACAATGTACAGCACATTCGACTTCTGGTTAATGGTAAATGTGGATAGCAGGTGGCTTTGTGGTACAATGTACAGCACATACGACTTCTAGTTAATGGTAAATGTGGCTAGCAGGTGGCCTTGTGGTACAATGTACAGCGCATTCGACCTCTAGTTAATGGTAAATGTGGATGGCAGGTGGCTTTGTGATACAATATACAGCGCATTCGACTTCTAGTTAATGGTAAATGTGGAGAGCAGGTGGCCTTGTGGTACAATGTACAGCACATTCGACTTCTAGTTAATGGTAAATGTGGATGGCAGGTGGCTTTGTGGTACAATGTACAGCGCATTCGACCTCTAGTTAATGGTAAATGTGGAGAGCAGGTGGCCTTGTGGTACAATGTACAGCACATTCGACTTCTAGTTAATGGTAAATGTGGATGGCAGGTGGCTTTGTGGTACAATGTACAGCACATTCGACCTCTAGTTAATGGTAAATGTGGATAGCAGGTGGCTTGGTGGTACAATGTATAGCGCATTCGACTTCTAGTTAATGGTAAATGTGGCTAGCAGGTGGCTTTGTGGTACAATGTACAGCACATTCGACTTCTAGTTAATGGTAAATGTGGATGGCAGGTGGCTTTGTGGTACAATGTACAGCGCATTGGACTTCTAGTTAATGGTAAATGTGGATGGCAGGTGGCCTTGTGGTACAATGTACAACGCATTCGACTTCTAGTTAATGGTAAATGTGGATGGCAGGTGGCTTTGTGGTACAATGTACAGCGCATTCGACCTCTAGTTAATGGTAAATGTGGATAGCAGGTGGCCTTGTGGTACAATGTACAGCGCATTGGACTTCTAGTTAATGGTAAATGTGGATAGCAGGTGGCTTTGTGGTACAATGTACAGCGCATTCGACTTCTAGTTAATGGTAAATGTGGATAGCAGGTGGCCTTGTGGTACAATGTATAGCGCATTCAACTTCTAGTTAATAGTAAATGTGGATGGCAGGTGGCTTTGTGGCACAATGTACAGCACATTCGACTTCTAGTTAATGGTAAATGTGGAGAGCAGGTGGCTTTGTGGTACAATGTATAGCGCATTCGACTTCTAGTTAATGGTAAATGTGGATGGCAGGTGGCTTTGTGGTACAATGTACAGCACATTGGACTTCTGGTTAATGGTAAATGTAGATAGCAGGTGGCATTGTGGTACAATGTACAGCGCATTCAACTTCTAGTTAATAGTAAATGAGGCTGGCAGGTGGCTTTGTGATACAATGTACAGCGCATTTGACTTCTAGTTAATGGTAAATGTGGATAGCAGGTGGCTTTGTGGTACAATGTACAGCGCATTTGACTTTTAGTTAATGGTAAATGTGGAGAGCAGGTGGCTTTGCGGTACAATGTATAGCGCATTCGACTTCTAGTTAATGGGAAATGTGGATGGCAGGTGGCCTTGTAGTACAATGTACAGCACATTGGACCTCTAGTTAATGGTAAATGTGGATAGCAGGTGGCTTTGTGGTACAATGTACAGCGCATTCGACTTCTAGTTAATGGTAAATGTGGATAGCAGGTGGCTTTGTGGTACAATGTACAGCACATTCGACCTCTAGTTAATGGTAAATGTGGATAGCAGGTGGCCTTGTGGTACAATGTATAGCGCATTCGACTTCAAGTTAATGGTAAATGTGGATAGCAGGTGGCTTTGTGGTACAATGTATAGCGCATTCAACTTCTAGTTAATAGTAAATGTGGATGGCAGGTGGCTTTGTGGCACAATGTACAGCACATTCGACTTCTAGTTAATGGTAAATGTGGAGAGCAGGTGGCTTTGTGGTACAAAGTATAGCGCATTCGACTTCTAGTTAATGGTAAATGTCGATGGCAGGTGGCTTTGTGGTACAATGTACGGCACATTGGACTTCTGGTTAATGGTAAATGTGGATAGCAGGTGGCCTTGTGGTACAATGTATAGCGCATTCGACTTCTAGTTAATGGTAAATGTGGATGGCAGGTGGCCTTGTGGTACAATGTACAACGCATTCAACTTCTAGTTAATAGTAAATGAGGATGGCAGGTGGCTTTGTGATACAATGTACAGCGCATTTGACTTCTAGTTAATGGTAAATGTGGATAGCAGGTGGCTTTGTGGTACAATGTACAGCGCATTTGACTTCTAGTTAATGGTAAACGTGGATAGCAGGTGGCTTTGTGGCAAAATGTACAGCACATTCGACTTCTCGTTAATGGTAAATGTGGATAGCAAGTGGCTTTGTGGCACAATGTACAGCACATTCGACTTCGAGTTAATGGTAAATGTGGATGGCAGGTGGCCTTGTGGTACAATGTACAGCACATTGGACTTCTAGTTAATGTAAATGAGGATGGCAGGTGGCTTTGTGGTACAATGTACAGCAACTTCGACTTCTAGTTAATGGTAAATGTGGATAGCAGGTGGCTTTGTGGTAAATATACAGCACAATGGACTTCTAGTTAATGGTAAATGTGGATGGCAGGTAGCCTTGTGGTGCAATGTACAGCACATTCAACTTCTGGTTAATGGTAAATGTGGATGGCAGGTCGCTTTGTGGTACAATATACAGCGCATTCGACTTCTAGTTAATGGTAAATGTGGATGGCAGGTGGCTTTGTGGTACAATGTATAGCGCATTCGACTTCTAGTTCATGGTAAATGTGGATAGCGGGTGGCTGTCTGGTACAATGTACAGCGCATTGAACTTCTAGTTAATGGTATATGTGGATGGCAGGTGGCCTTGTGGTACAATGTACAGCGCATTCGACTTCTGGTTAATGGTAAATGTGGATAGCAGGTGGCTTTGTGGTATAATGTACAGCACATTGGACCTCTAGTTAATGTAAATGTGGATGGCAGGTAGCCTTGTGGTACAATGTACAGCACATTGGACTTCTAGTTAATGGAAATGAGGATGGCAGGTGGCTTTGTGGTACAATGTACAGCACATTCGACTTCTAGTTAATGGTAAATGTGGATAGCAGGTGGCTTTGTGGTAAATGTACAGCACATTGGACCTCGAGTTAATGTAAATGTGGATGGCAGGTAGCCGTGTGGTATAATGTACAGCACATTCGACTTCTGGTTAATGGTAAATGTGGATAGCAGGTGGCTTTGTGGTACAATGTACAGCACATTCGACTTCTAGTTAATGGTAAATGTGGATAGCAGGTGGCCTTGTGGTACAATGTACAGCACATTCGACTTCTAGTTAATGGTAAATGTGGATAGCAGGTGGCTTTGTGGTACAATGTACAGCGCATTCGACTTCTAGTTAATGGTAAATGTGGATGGCAGGTGGCTTTGTGGTACAATATACAGCGCATTCGACTTCTAGTTAATGGTAAATGTGGAGAGCAGGTGGCTTTGTGGTACAATGTATAGCGCGTTCGACTTCTAGTTAATGGTAAATGTGGATGGCAGGTGGCTTTGTGGTACAATGTACAGCAACTTCGACTTCTAGTTAATGGTAAATGTGGATAGCAGGTGGCTTTGTGGTAAATATACAGCACAATGGACTTCTAGTTAATGGTAAATGTGGAGAGCAGGTGGCTTTGTGGTACAATGTATAGCGCGTTCGACTTCTAGTTAATGGTAAATGTGGATGGCAGGTGGCTTTGTGGTACAATGTACAGCAACTTCGACTTCTAGTTAATGGTAAATGTGGATGGCAGGTGGATTTGTGGTACAATGTACAGCGCATTCGGGGTCTAGTTAATGGTAAATGTGGATAGCAGGTGGCTTTGTGGTAAATGTACAGCACATTGGACCTCGAGTTAATGTAAATGTGGATGACAGGTAGCCTTGTGGTACAATGTACAGCACATTCGAATTCTGGTTAATGGTAAATGTGGATAGCAGGTGGCTTTGTGGTACAATGTACAGCACATACGACTTCTAGTTAATGGTAAATGTGGCTAGCAGGTGGCCTTGTGGTACAATGTACAGCGCATTCGACTTCTAGTTAATGGTAAATGTGGATGACAGGTGGCTTTGTGGTACAATGTACAGCACATTGGACTTCTAGTTAATGGTAAATGTGGCTAGCAGGTGGCCTTGTGGTACAATGTACAGCGCATTCGACTTCTAGTTAATGGTAAATGTGGATGACAGGTGGCCTTGTGGTACAAAGTACAGCACATTCAGCTTCAAGTTAATGGTAAATGAAGATGGCAGGTGGCTTTGTGGTACAAAGTACAGCACATTCAACTTCTAGTTAATGGTAAATGTGGATAGCAGGTGGCCTTGTGGTACAATGTACAGCGCATTCAACTTCTAGTTAATGGTAAATGTGGATAGCAGGTGGCTTTGTGGCACAATGTACAGCACATTCGACTTCTGGTTAATGGTAAATGTTGATGGCAGGTAGCCTTGTGGCACAATGTACAGCACATTCGACTTCTGGTTAATGGTAAATGTGGATGGCAGGTGGCTTTGTGGCACAATGTACAGCGCATTCGACTTCTAGTTAATGGTAAAAGTGAATAGCAGGTGGCTTTGTGGTACAATGTACAGCGCATTCGACTTCTAGTTAATGGTAAATGTGGATAGCAGGTGGCCTTGTGGTACAATGTACAGCGCATTCGACTTCGATTTAATGGTAAATGCGGATAGCAGGTGGCCTTGTGGTACAATGTACAGCGCATTCGACTTCTAGTTAATGTAAATGTGGATGGCAGGTAGCTTTGTGGTACAATGTACAGCGCATTCGACTTCTAGTTAATGTAAATGTGGATAGCAGGTGGGTTTGTGGTACAATGTACAGCACATTTGACTTCTGGTTAAAGGTAAATGTGGATAGCAGGTGGCTTTGTGGTACAATGTACAGCGCATTCGACCTCTAGTTAATGGTAAATGTGGCTAGCAGGCGGCTTTGTGGTACAATGTACAGCGCATTCGACTTCTGGTTAATGGTAAATGTGGATGGCAGGTGGCTTTGTGGTACAATGTACAGCACATTCAACTTCTGGTTAATGGTAAATGTGGATGGCAGGTGGCTTTGTGGCACAATGTACAGCGCATTCGACTTCGAGTTAATGGTAAATGTGGATAGCAGGTGGCTTTGTGGTACAATGTACAGCACATTCGACTTCTAGTTAATGGTAAATGTGGATAGCAGGTGTCTTTGTGGTACAATGTACAGCACACTCGACTTCTCGTTAATGGTAAATGTGGATGGCAGGTGGCTTTGTGGTACAATGTACAGCGCATTCGACCTCTAGTTAATGGTAAATGTGGATGGCAGGTGGCCTTGTGGTACAATGTACAGCGCATTCGACCTCTAGTTAATGGTAAATGTGGATGGCAGGTGGCTTTGTGGTACAATGTACAGCGCATTCAACTTCTAGTTAATAGTAAATGAGGATGGCAGGTGGCTTTGTGATACAATGTACAGCACATTCGACTTCTAGTTAATGGTAAATGTGGATAGCAGGTGGCTTTGTGGTACAATGTACAGCGCATTCGACTTCTAGTTACTAGTAAATGTGGATGGCAGGTGGCCTTGTGGTACAATGTACAGCACATTCGACGTCTAGTTAATGGTAAATGTGGATGGCAGGTGGCTTTGTGGCACAATGTACAGCACATTCGACTTCGAGTTAATGGTAAATGTGGATGGCAGGTGGCTTTGTGGTACAATGTACAGCACATTGGACTTCTAGTTAATGGTAAATGTGGATAGCAGGTGGCTTTGTGGTAAATATACAGCACATTGGACTTCTCGTTAATGGTAAATGTGGATGGCAGGTAGCCTTGTGGTACAATGTACAGCACATTCGACTTCTGGTTAATGGTAAATGTGGATAGCAGGTGGCTTTGTGGTATAATGTACAGCACTTTGGACCTCTAGTTAATGTAAATGTGGATGGCAGGTAGCCTTGTGGTACAATGGACAGCACATTCAACTTCTGGTTAATGGTAAATGTGGATAGCAGGTGGCTTTGTGGTATAATGTACAGCGCATTCAACTTCTAGTTAATGGTAAATGTAGATGGCAGGTGGCCTTGTGGTACAATGTACAGCACATTCAGCTTCTGGTTAATGGTAAATGTGGATGGCAGGTGGCTTTGTGGTACAATGTACAGCACATTCGACTTCTGGTTAATGGTAAATGTGGATAGCAGGTGGCTTTGTGGTATAATGTACAGCACATTGGACCTCTAGTTAATGTAAATGTGGATGGCAGGTAGCCTTCTGGTACAATGTACAGCACATTCAACTTCTGATTAATGGTAAATGTGGATAGCAGGTGGCTTTGTGGTATAATGTAAAACGCATTCAACTTCTAGTTAATGGTAAATGTAGATGGCAGGTGGCCTTGTGGTACAATGTACAGCACATTGGACTTCTGGTTAATGGTAAATGTGGATAGCAGGTGGCTTTGTGGTACAATGTACAGCACATACGACTTCTAGTTAATGGTAAATGTGGCTAGCAGGTGGCCTTGTGGTACAATGTACAGCGCATTTGAATTCTAGTTAATGGTAAATGTGGATGACAGGTGGCCTTGTGGTACAAAGTACAGCACATTCAGCTTCAAGTTAATGGTAAATGTGGATGGCAGGTGGCTTTGTGGTACAAAGTACAGCACATTCAACTTCTAGTTAATGGTAAATGTGGATGGCAGGTTGCTTTGTGGTACAATATACAGCGCATTCGACTTCTAGTTAATGGTAAATGTGGAGAGCAGGTGGCTTTGTGGTACAATGTATAGCGCTTTGACTTCTAGTTAATGGTAAATGTGGATGGCAGGTGGCTTTGTGGTACAATGTACAGCGCATTCGGCTTCTAGTTAATGGTAAATGTGGATGGCAGGTGGCTTTGTGGTACAATGTACAGCGCATTCGACCTCGAGTTAATGGTAAATGTGGATGGCAGGTGGCTTTGTGGTACAATATACAGCGCATTCGACTTCTAGGGCCTTCTTGGAGGTGAGTAGTGAATTTAAAAGCACTTACCTTTACAGGAGCAGCCCTTTGGATTTCGGCGGCAGCGGTGCGCAGGGGCCTTCTTGGAGGTGAGTAGTGAATTTAAAAGCACTTACCTTTACAGGAGCAGCCCTTTGGATTTCGGCGGCAGCGGTGCGCAGGGGCCTTCTGGGAGGTGAGTAGTTAGTTTAAAAGCACTTACCTTTACAGGAGCAGCCCTTTGGATTTCGGCGGCAGCGGTGCGCAGGGGCCTTCTTGGAGGTGAGTAGTGAATTTAAAAGCACTTACCTTTACAGGAGCAGCCCTTTGGATTTCGGCGGCAGCGGTGCGCAGGGGCCTTCTTGGAGGTGAGTAGTGAATTTAAAAGCACTTACCTTTACAGGAGCAGCCCTTTGGATTTCGGCGGCAGCGGTGCGCAGGGGCCTTCTTGGAGGTGAGTAGTGAATTTAAAAGCACTTACCTTTACAGGAGCAGCCCTTTGGATTTCGGCGGCAGCGGTGCGCAGGGGCCTTCTTGGAGGTGAGTAGTGAATTTAAAAGCACTTACCTTTACAGGAGCAGCCCTTTGGATTTCGGCGGGAACCGGAAGTTCGACCTCTGGCAAGTCCCCCCCCCCCCCCAATAAATTCTGGTGGAGAGGAAACCCGAGACACTACACGTGTAGTGTCTCCCACCCACCCTCCTCCTCTAACCTAATAATAAGACCCATTGGTGTAAGGTAAGTGCCATATTATATTATATATTATTAGCATTGTGCAGGCCAAGGATTGGAGGTGGAGGAGCAGTCTCTGTCAGCGAGAGAACCTGAGAACATCTCAGAAGGTAAGCAAGTGATTTTTACTTTTATACCTTTTTTCAAATTGTGTGTGTCGGGGGGGACAGAAAAGCTGTGACCTGAGTGGCTGGTTGGGATTCTAACCTAAATTTTTTTGACTATTTGGGAACTAATTAAACATAATAACTTAATTATAATTTAGAGGATATCTAAGCCAGAGATCGGAGGATATTATAGTTAGCTATCGCATTTCTATTAGAAATCTAGTGCTAGGAAACAGATAGTTGACAGTAACTTTGTAATTTAAAAAAAAAAAAAGTATTTATCAAAAAAAAGACTAATTTTAATTTTAATTAATTGACGCAATGTCAGTTAGAGGGGTGCTGTGCTCTGACTGTGAGATGTGGCAGGTCCGGGAGGCTTCCAGCGTCCTGGATGGCTTCATCTGCAGAAAGTGCACCCAACTGCAGCTCCTCACAGACCGCATGGTTCGGTTGGAGCAGCAATTGGATGCACTTAGGAGCATGCAGGTGGCGGAAAGCGTCATAGATCGCAGTTATGTAAGTGTGGTCACACCCAAGGTGCAGGCAGAGAAATGGGTGACCACCAGAAAGGGCAGGCAGTCAGTGCAGGAATCCCCTGTGGTTGTCCCCCTCTCGAACAGGTATACCCCTTTGGATACTGTCGGGGGGGATAACCTATCAGGGGAAAACAGCAGCAGCCAGAGCAGTGGCACCACGGCTGGCTCTGATGTTCAGAAGGGAGGGTCAAAGCGCAGAAGAGTAATAGTTATAGGGGACTCTATAGTCAGGGGAACAGATAGGCGCTTCTGTGGACGTGAAAGAGACTCCAGGATGGTATGTTGCCTCCCTGGTGCCAGGGTCCAGGATGTCTCCGAACGGGTAGAGGGAATCCTGAAGGGGGAGGGCAAACAGGTAGAGGTCGTTGTACATATTGGTACTAACGACATAGGCAGGAAGAGGCATGAGGTCCTGCAGCAGGAGTTCAGGGAGCTAGGCAGAAAGTTAAAAGACAGGACCTCGAGGGTTGTAATCTCGGGATTACTCCCTGTGCCACGTGCCAGTGAGGCTAGAAATAGGAAGATAGAGCAGACAAACACGTGGCTAAACAGCTGGTGTAGGAGGGAGGGTTTCGGTTATCTGGACCACTGGGAGCTCTTCCGGGGCAGGTGTGACCTGTATAAGATGGACGGGTTGCATCTAAACCGGAGAGGCATAAATATCCTGGCCGCGAGATTTGCTAGTGTCACACGGGAGGGTTTAAACTAGTATGGCAGGGGGGTGGGCACGGGAGCAATAGGTCAGAAGGTGAGAGCGTTGAGGGAGAACTAGGGAATATGGACAGTGTGGCTCTGAGGCAGAGCAGACGGGGAGAAGTTGCTGAACACAGCGGGTCTGGTGGCCTGAAGTGCATATGTTTTAATGCAAGGAGCATTACGGGTAAGGCAGATGAACTTAGAGCTTGGATTAGTACTTGGAACTATGATGTTGTTGCCATTACAGAGACCTGGTTGAGGGAAGGGCAGGATTGGCAGCTAAACGTTCCAGGATTTAGATGTTTCAGGCGGGATAGAGGGGGATGTAAAAGGGGAGGCGGAGTTGCGCTACTTGTTCAGGAGAGTATCACAGCTATACAGCGAGAGGACACCTCAGAGGGCAGTGAGGCTATATGGGTAGAGATCAGGAATAAGAAGGGTGCAGTCACAATGTTGGGGGTATACTACAGGCCTCCCAACAGCCAGCGGGAGATAGAGGAGCAGATAGGTAGACAGATTTTGGAAAAGAGTAAAAACAACAGGGTTGTGGTGATGGGAGACTTCAACTTCCCCAATATTGACTGGGACTCACTTAGTGCCAGGGGCTTAGACGGGGCAGAGTTTGTAAGGAGCATCCAGGAGGGCTTCTTAAAACAATATGTAAACAGTCCAACTAGGGAAGAGGCGGTACTGGACCTGGTATTGGGGAATGAGCCCGGCCAGGTGGTAGATGTTTCAGTAGGGGAGCATTTCGGTAACAGTGACCACAATTCAGTAAGTTTTAAAGTACTGGTGGACAAGGATAAGAGTGGTCCGAGGATGAATGTGCTAAATTGGGGGAAGGCTAATTATAACAATATTAGGCGGGAACTGAAGAGCATAGATTGGGGGCGGATGTTTGAGGGCAAATCAACATCTGACATGTGGGAGGCTTTCAAGTGTCAGTTGATAGGAATACAGGACAGGCATGTTCCTGTGAGGAAGAAAGACAAATACGGCAATTTTCGGGAACCTTGGATGACGAATGATATTGTAGGCCTCGTCAAAAAGAAAAAGGAGGCATTTGTCAGGGCTAAAAGGCTGGGAACAGACGAAGCCTGTGTGGCATATAAGGAAAGTAGGAAGGAACTTAAGCAGGGAGTCAGGAGGGCTAGAAGGGGTCATGAAAAGTCATTGGCAAATAGGGTTAAGGAAAATCCCAAGGCTTTTTACACTTACATAAAAAGCAAGAGGGTAGCCAGGGAAAGGGTTGGCCCACTGAAGGATAGGCAAGGGAATCTATGTGTGGAGCCAGAGGAAATGGGCGAGGTACTAAATGAATACTTTGCATCAGTATTCACCAAAGAGAAGGAATTGGTAGATGTTGAGTCTGGAGAAGGGGGTGTAGATAGCCTGGGTCACATTGTGATCCAAAAAGACGAGGTGTTGGGTGTCTTAAAAAATATTAAGGTAGATAAGTCCCCAGGGCCGGATGGGATCTACCCCAGAATACTGAAGGAGGCTGGAGAGGAAATTGCTGAGGCCTTGACAGAAATCTTTGGATCCTCGCTGTCTTCAGGGGATGTCCCGGAGGACTGGAGAATAGCCAATGTTGTTCCTCTGTTTAAGAAGGGTGGCAGGGATAATCCCGGGAACTACAGGCCGGTGAGCCTTACTTCAGTGGTAGGGAAATTACTGGAGAGAATTCTTCGAGACAGGATCTACTCCCATTTGGAAGCAAATGGACGTATTAGTGAGAGGCAGCACGGTTTTGTGAAGGGGAGGTCGTGTCTCACTAACTTGATCGAGTTTTTCGAGGAGGTCACTAAGATGATTGATGCAGGTAGGGCAGTAGATGTTGTCTATATGGACTTCAGTAAGGCCTTTGACAAGGTCCCTCATGGTAGACTAGTACAAAAGGTGAAGTCACACGGGATCAGGGGTGAACTGGCAAGGTGGATACAGAACTGGCTAGGCCATAGAAGGCAGAGGGTAGCAATGGAGGGATGCTTTTCTAATTGGAGGGCTGTGACCAGTGGTGTTCCACAGGGATCAGTGCTGGGACCTTTGCTCTTTGTAGTATATATAAATGATTTGGAGGAAAATGTAACTGGTCTGATTAGTAAGTTTGCAGACGACACAAAGGTTGGTGGAATTGCGGATAGCGATGAGGACTGTCTGAGGATACAGCAGGATTTAGATTGTCTGGAGACTTGGGCGGAGAGATGGCAGATGGAGTTTAACCTGGACAAATGTGAGGTAATGCATTTTGGAAGGGCTAATGCAGGTAGGGAATATACAGTGAATGGTAGAACCCTCAAGAGTATTGAAAGTCAAAGAGATCTAGGAGTACAGGTCCACAGATCACTGAAAGGGGCTACACAGGTGGAGAAGGTAGTCAAGAAGGCATACGGCATGCTTGCCTTCATTGGCCGGGGCATTGAGTATAAGAATTGGCAAGTCATGTTGCAGCTGTATAGAACCTTAGTTAGGCCACACTTGGAGTATAGTGTTCAATTCTGGTCGCCACACTTCCAGAAGGATGTGGAGGCTTTAGAGAGGGTGCAGAAGAGATTTACCAGAATGTTGCCTGGCATGGAGGGCATAAGCTATGAGGAGCGATTGAATAAACTCGGTTTGTTCTCACTGGAACGAAGGAGGTTGAGGGGCGACCTGATAGAGGTATACAAAATTATGAGGGGCATAGACAGAGTGGATAGTCAGAGGCTTTTCCCCAGGGTAGAGGGGTCAATTACTAGGGGGCATAGGTTTAAGGTGAGAGGGGCAAAGTCTAGAGTAGATGTACGAGGCAAGTTTTTTACGCAGAGGGTAGTGGGTGCCTGGAACTCACTACCGGAGGAGGTAGTGGAGGCAGGGACGATAGGGACATTTAAGGGGCATCTTGACAAATATATGAATAGGATGGGAATAGAAGGATACGGACCCAGGAAGTGTAGAAGATTGTAGTTTAGTCGGGCAGTATGGTCGGCACGGGCTTGGAGGGCCGAAGGGCCTGTCCCTGTGCTGTACATTTCTTTGTTCTTTGTTCTTTGTTCTTAATGGTAAATGTGGATAGCAGGTGGCTTTGTGGTACAATGTATAGCGCATTCGACTTCTAGTTAATGGTAAATGTGGATAGCAGGTGGCTTTGTGGTACAATGTACAGCACATTCGACTTCTAGTTAATGGTAAATGTGGATAGCAGGTGGCTTTGTGGTACAATGTACAGCGCATTCGACCTCTAGTTAATGGTAAATGTGGATAGCAGGTGGCTTTGTGGTACAATGTATAGCGCATTCGACTTCGAGTTAATGGTAAATGTGGATGGCAGGTGGCTTTGTGGTACAATATACAGCGCATTCGACTTCTAGTTAATGGTAAATGTGGATGGCAGGTGGCTTTGTGGTACAATGTATAGCGCATTCGACTTCTAGTTCATGGTAAATGTGGATAGCGGGTGGCTTTGTGGTACAATGTATAGCGCATTCGACTTCGAGTTAATGGTAAATGTGGATGGCATGTGGCTTTGTGGTACAATATACAGCGCATTCACTTCTAGTTAATGGTAAATGTGGATAGCAGGTGGCTTTGTGGTACAATGTATGGCGCATTCGACTTCGAGTTAATGGTAAATGTGGATGGCAGGTGGCTTTGTGGTACAATATACAGCGCATTCAACTTCTGATTAATGGTAAATGTGGATAGCAGGTGGCTTTGTGGTATAATGTACAGCACATACGACTTCTGGTTAATGGTAAATGTGGATGACAGGTGGCCTTGTGGTACAAAGTACAGCACATTGGACTTCTGGTTAATGGTAAATGTGGATAGCAGGTGGCTTTGTGGTACAATGTACAGCACATACGACTTCTAGTTAATGGTAAATGTGGCTAGCAGGTGGCCTTGTGGTACAATGTACAGCGCATTCGACTTCTAGTTAATGGTAAATGTGGATGACAGGTGGCCTTGTGGTACAAAGTACAGCACATTCAGCTTCAAGTTAATGATAAATGTGGATGGCAGGTGGCCTTGTGGTACAATGTACAGCACATTCAACTTCTAGTTAATGGTAAATGTGGATGGCAGGTGGCTTTGTGGTACAAAGTACAGCATATTCAACTTCTAGTTAATGGTAAATGTGGATGGCAGGTGGCTTTGTGGTACAATATACAGCGCATTCGACTTCTAGTTAATGGTAAATGTGGAGAGCAGGTGGCTTTGTGGTACAATGTATAGCGCATTCGACTTCTAGTTAATGGTAAATGTGGATGGCAGGTGGCTTTGTGGTACAATGTACAGCGCATTCGGCTTCTAGTTAATGGTAAATGTGGATGGCAGGTGGCTTTGTGGTACAATGTACAGCGCATTCGACCTCGAGTTAATGGTAAATGTGGATGGCAGGTGGCTTTGTGGTACAATATACAGCGCATTCGACTTCTAGTTAATGGTAAATGTGGATAGCAGGTGGCTTTGTGGTACAATGTATAGCGCATTCGACTTCTAGTTAATGGTAAATGTGGATAGCAGGTGGCTTTGTGGTACAATGTACAGCACATTCGACTTCTAGTTAATGGTAAATGTGGATGGCAGTTGGCATGGTGGTACAATATACAGCGCATTCGACTTCTAGTTAATGGTAAATGTAGATGGCAGGTGGCTTTGTGGTACAATGTATAGCGCATTCGACTTCTAGTTCATGGTAAATGTGGATAGCGGGTGCCTTTGTGGTACAATGTATAGCGCATTCGACTTCGAGTTAATGGTAAATGTGGATGGCAGGTGGCTTTGTGGTACAATATACAGCGCATTCGACTTCTAGTTAATGGTAAATGTGGATAGCAGGTGGCTTTGTGGTACAATGTATAGCGCATTCGACTTCGAGTTAATGGTAAATGTGGATGGCAGGTGGCTTTGTGGTACAATATACAGCGCATTCGACTTCTAGGTAATGGTAAATGTGGATGGCAGGTGGCTTTGTGGTACAATGTATAGGGCATTCGACTTCTAGTTAATGGTAAATGTGGATAGCAGGTGGCCTTGTCGTACAATGTACAGCGCATTCGACCTCTAGTTAATGGTAAATGTGGATGGCAGGTGGCTTTGTGGTACAATATACAGCGCATTCGACTTCTAGTTAATGGTAAATGTGGATAGCAGGTGGCCTTGTGGTACAATGTACAGCACACTCGACTTCTAGTTAATGGTAAGTGTGGATGGTAGGTGGCTTTGTGGTACAATGTATAGCGCATTCGACGTCTAGTTAATGGTAAATGTGGATAGCAGGTGGCTTTGTGGTACAATGTATAGCGCATTCGACTTCGAGTTAATGGTAAATGTGGATGGCAGGTGGCTTTGTGGTACAATATACAGCGCATTCGACTTCTAGTTAATGGTAAATGTGGATGGCAGGTGGCTTTGTGGTACAATGTATAGCGCATTCGACTTCTAGTTCATGGTAAATGTGGATAGCGGGTGGCTTTGTGGTACAATGTATAGCGCATTCGACTTCGAGTTAATGGTAAATGTGGATGGCATGTGGCTTTGTGGTACAATATACAGCGCATTCACTTCTAGTTAATGGTAAATGTGGATAGCAGGTGGCTTTGTGGTACAATGTATGGCGCATTCGACTTCGAGTTAATGGTAAATGTGGATGGCAGGTGGCTTTGTGGTACAATATACAGCGCATTCAACTTCTGATTAATGGTAAATGTGGATAGCAGGTGGCTTTGTGGTATAATGTACAGCACATACGACTTCTGGTTAATGGTAAATGTGGATGACAGGTGGCCTTGTGGTACAAAGTACAGCACATTGGACTTCTGGTTAATGGTAAATGTGGATAGCAGGTGGCTTTGTGGTACAATGTACAGCACATACGACTTCTAGTTAATGGTAAATGTGGCTAGCAGGTGGCCTTGTGGTACAATGTACAGCGCATTCGACTTCTAGTTAATGGTAAATGTGGATGACAGGTGGCCTTGTGGTACAAAGTACAGCACATTCAGCTTCAAGTTAATGATAAATGTGGATGGCAGGTGGCCTTGTGGTACAATGTACAGCGCATTCGACCTCGAGTTAATGGTAAATGTGGATGGCAGGTGGCTTTGTGGTACAATATACAGCGCATTCGACTTCTAGTTAATGGTAAATGTGGATAGCAGGTGGCTTTGTGGTACAATGTATAGCGCATTCGACTTCTAGTTAATGGTAAATGTGGATAGCAGGTGGCTTTGTGGTACAATGTACAGCACATTCGACTTCTAGTTAATGGTAAATGTGGATAGCAGGTGGCTTTGTGGTACAATGTACAGCGCATTCGACCTCTAGTTAATGGTAAATGTGGATAGCAGGTGGCTTTGTGGTACAATGTATAGCGCATTCGACTTCGAGTTAATGGTAAATGTGGATGGCAGTTGGCTTTGTGGTACAATATACAGCGCATTCGACTTCTAGCTAATGGTAAATGTAGATGGCAGGTGGCTTTGTGGTACAATGTATAGCGCATTCGACTTCTAGTTCATGGTAAATGTGGATAGCGGGTGCCTTTGTGGTACAATGTATAGCGCATTCGACTTCGAGTTAATGGTAAATGTGGATGGCAGGTGGCTTTGTGGTACAATATACAGCGCATTCGACTTCTAGTTAATGGTAAATGTGGATAGCAGGTGGCTTTGTGGTACAATGTATAGCGCATTCGACTTCGAGTTAATGGTAAATGTGGATGGCAGGTGGCTTTGTGGTACAATATACAGCGCATTCGACTTCTAGGTAATGGTAAATGTGGATGGCAGGTGGCTTTGTGGTACAATGTATAGGGCATTCGACTTCTAGTTAATGGTAAATGTGGATAGCAGGTGGCCTTGTCGTACAATGTACAGCGCATTCGACCTCTAGTTAATGGTAAATGTGGATGGCAGGTGGCTTTGTGGTACAATATACAGCGCATTCGTTTTCTAGTTAATGGTAAATGTGGATAGCAGGTGGCCTTGTGGTACAATGTACAGCACACTCGACTTCTAGTTAATGGTAAGTGTGGATGGTAGGTGGCTTTGTGGTACAATGTATAGCGCATTCGACTTCGAGTTAATGGTAAATGTGGATGGCAGGTGGCTTTGTGGTACAATGTACAGCGCATTCGACTTCTAGTTAATGGTAAATGTGGATGGCAGGTGGCTTTGTGGTACAATGTATAGCGCATTCGACTTCTAGTTCATGGTAAATGTGGATAGCGGGTGGCTTTCTGGTACAATGTACAGCGCATTCGACTTCTAGTTAATGGTAAATGTGGATGGCAGGTGGCCTTGTGGTACAATGTACAGCGCATTCGACTTCTGGTTAATGGTAAATGTGAATAGCAGGTGGCTTTGTGGTATAATGTACAGCACATTGGACCTCTAGTTAATGTAAATGTGGATGGCAGGTCGCCTTGTGGTACAATGTACAGCACATTCGACTTCTGGTTAATGGTAAATGTGGATAGCAGGTGGCTTTGTGGTATAATGTACAGCGCATTCAACTTCTAGTTAATGGTAAATGTAGATGGCAGGTGGCCTTGTGGTACAATGTACAGCACATTGGACTTCTAGTTAATGGAAATGAGGATGGCAGGTGGCTTTGTGGTACAATGTACAGCACATTCGACTTCTAGTTAATGGTAAATGTGGATAGCAGGTGGCTTTGTGGTAAATGTACAGCACATTGGACCTCGAGTTAATGTAAATGTGGATGGCAGGTAGCCGTGTGGTATAATGTACAGCACATTCGACTTCTGGTTAATGGTAAATGTGGATAGCAGGTGGCTTTGTGGTACAATGTACAGCACATACAACTTCTAGTTAATGGTAAATGTGGCTAGCAGGTGGCCTTGTGGTACAATGTACAGCGCATTCGACTTCTAGTTAATGGTAAATGTGGATGACAGGTGGCCTTGTGGTACAAAGTACAGCACATTCAGCTTCAAGTTAATGGTAAATGTGGATGGCAGGTGGCCTTGTGGCACAAAGTACAGCACATTCAACTTCTAGTTAATGGTAAATGTGGATAGCAGGTGGCTTTGTGGTACAACGTACAGCGCATTCGACCTCTAGTTAATGGTAAATGTGGATGGCAGGTGGCTTTGTGGTACAATATACAGCGCATTCGACTTCTAGTTAATGGTAAATGTGGATGGCAGGTGGCTTTGTGGTACAATATACAGCGCATTCGACTTCTAGTTAATGGTAAATGTGGAGAGCAGGTGGCTTTGTGGTACAATGTACAGCGCATTCGACTTCTAGTTAATGGTAAATGTGGATGGCAGGTGGCTTTGTGGTACAATATACAGCGCATTCGACTTCTAGTTAATGGTAAATGTGGATGGCAGGTGGCTTTGTGGTACAATATACAGCGCATTCGACTTCTAGTTAATGGTAAATGTGGATGGCAGGTGGCTTTGTGGTACAATATACAGCGCATTCGACTTCTAGTTAATGGTAAATGTGGAGAGCAGGTGGCTTTGTGGTACAATGTATAGCGCATTCGACTTCTAGTTAATGGTAAATGTGGATGGCAGGTGGCTTTGTGGTACAATGTACAGCGCATTCGGCTTCTAGTTAATATAAATGTGGATGGCAGGTGGCTTTGTGGTACAATGTACAGCGCATTTGGGGTCTCGTTAATGGTAAATGTGCATAGCAGGTGGCTTTGTGGTAAATGTACAGCACATTGGACCTCGAGTTAATGTAAATGTGGATGACAGGTAGCCTTGTGGTACAATGTACAGCACATTCGAATTCTGGTTAATGGTAAATGTGGATAGCAGGTGGCTTTGTGGTACAATGTACAGCACATACGACTTCTAGTTAATGGTAAATGTGGCTAGCAGGTGGCCTTGTGGTACAATGTACAGCGCATTCGACTTCTAGTTAATGGTAAATGTGGATGACAGGTGGCCTTGTGGTACAAAGTACAGCACATTCAGCTTCAAGTTAATGGTAAATGTGGATGGCAGGTGGCCTTGTGGTACAAAGTACAGCACATTCAACTTCTAGTTAATGGTAATTGTAGATGGCAGGTGGCTTTGTGGTACAAAGTACAGCACATTCAACTTCTAGTTAATGGTAAATGTGGATAGCAGGTGGCTTTGTGGTACAATGTACAGCGCATTCGACCTCTAGTTAATGGTAAATGTGGATGGTGTCATGATATTCAAACACACACATCATGATGGACACACTAACAGGCAAATCAGAGCACACAACACCACAACCAATCACAGACAAGAACACCAACCACATAAAAAGCACGAGCACGACACCTGGAGGTCAGTAGGTCTGGGGAGAAGGAAACAAGAAAGAGCTGTTGAAACACCACAAGCAGGGAGCCCCCCACGTGCAGAGTGCAAAAGACCAAGTTGTAAATAGTGAGTTTAAATAAAGAAACGTTGTACCATATGCAACTGTGTTGGCTCTTCTGTGTGTCAGAACACCCAACACCACATGGTACAGGAGTGGATCGATACCTGCCTACCAACCTGCCATTCTGGACATGGACCACACCGGCAAACCGCAGCCGATGCAAGTCACGGGGAACCTAGGCACCAACTGGAAGCTCTACAGGCAGCGATTTGACCTGTACATCCGTGCCACCGAAAAACAGAATGTCTCGGATGATTCGAAGATTGCAATGCTCCTCTTCTACGCAGGCCCCCACCCAAACGATGTCTTTAATTCACTGGTGTTCGAGGAAGGCGAAAACCAGGCCAAATATGACACGGTCATCCTCAAACTGGACCAGCACTTTCAAACTGAAGTAAACGAAACTTTCGAAAGATACATCTTTCAGCAACGCCTGCAAGGTAAGGAGGAGCTTTTTCAACCCTTTTTGACGCACCTCCGGATTCTAGCGCAGTCCTGCGGTTACGGCACCACCACAGAGTCCATGATCAGGGACCAGATTGTTTTTGGCGTTGCCTCTAGTGGCCTACGCCAGCAGCTTCTTAAAATAAAGAGCCTCACCTTAGCGTCTGCTGTGGAAGCCTGTGTCCTCCATGAAAATGCTGCCTGCCGTTTTGCCCGATTTCAGGCGTCCGAGTTGGCACGGAGGGGGTCCCCAGCCGTCGAATCGGCAAGCCAGGCCGCCCACGACGTTGAACGCATCCAGGCCGTCGATTTCTTCCCGCCCCACGGCCCGGACGACAGCGGCCGCTTCCCGCGCTTTTCGCGGTCTCCCGCGCAGGTGCGCGCCAAGAATAACGGCCACAACGAGGGACGCACTGCGCAGGCGCGCCCACCGCAAGATCGCACTGCGCATGCGCAGTGGCGCAACGAACGTCGTGACGTCATGACGTGCAGCAAGTGTGGAGGTCTACACTTAAAAGGGCAATGTCCTGCAAAATACCGACAGTGCAACAGATGTGCCATGATAGGCCACTACGCAGCCCGCTGTCGTGCGGCTCAACCCATGGATCCGGCGCATCCTCGACAACCTCGCACACGAGTCAGGACCGTCCAGCCCACGCATCACGACTTCCAGTTAAGTGATGCAGATGACCAGGATGACTTCCGAGTTGCCGTCATTGATGTCAACAAGGTCAATGCCATCAATCCAGACGATGAGTGGTGTGCCACCCTGACGGTCAACCGATCGCGCGTCGCCTTCCGTCTGGACACCGGCGCATCCGCCAACCTGATTGCTTACTCTGCAGTCCAGGCCATGAAGGTCAAACCACCCATCACACCATCCCGGCTTAAGATGGTTGACTATAACGGGAACGTTATCCCGTCCGTAGGATCTTGCCAGCTACAGGTGACTCACAAGAGGTACACGGCCACACTCCCCTTCGAAGTTGTGGGCTCATCAAAGGACTCGTTACTGGGCGCACAAGCGTGTAAGGTCCTTCACCTGGTACAGCGCATCATGTCTCTCTCTCCAGATGAGATATCCGACTTCCCGGATGCTGAGTTCCACGCGAATCTCCATTCCCTCCTCGCTCACAACCAGGAGGTTTTTGAAGGCATGGGGACATTGCCACACACGTACAAGATTCGACTCAGACCGGACGCCATCCCTGTCGTTCACGCACCTCGCAGGGTTCCTGCGCCTCTCAAAGACCGCCTCAAGGCACAACTGCAGATTCTTCAGGACCAAGGGGTCCTATCCAAGGTCACGGAGCCCACGCCATGGGTCAGCTCCATGGTCTGTGTAAAGAAGCCCTCTGGCGAGCTCCGTATATGTATAGATCCAAAAGATCTGAACAACAACATCATGCGGGAACACTATCCCATCCCGAAACGAGAAGACCTCACCAGCGAGATGGCGCGAGCCAACATATTCACTAAATTGGATGCGTCCAAAGGATTCTGGCAGATCAAACTGGACCCGGCCAGCCGAAGACTATGCACATTCAACACCCCTTTTGGCAGATTCTGCTACAACCGGATGCCATTCGGCATCATTTCGGCATCTGAAGTATTCCACCGCATTATGGAGCAGATGATGGAAGGCATCGAAGGGGTACGTGTATATGTGGACGATATCATCATTTGGTCCACCACTCCGCAGGAACACATGCATCGTCTTCGACGTGTCTTCACCCGCATACGGCAAAATGGCCTGCGTCTCAACCGTGCGAAGTGTGCTTTCGGCCAGACGGAGCTGAAATTCCTCGGGGACCACATCTCAAGGTCCGGGGTCCGTCCCGATGCAGACAAGGTTAGCGCCATCACAGCCATGCCACGACCGGCTGACAAGAAGGCTGTCTTAAGATTCCTGGGCATGGTCAACTTCCTTGGGAAGTTCATTCCCAACCTGGCTTCTCATACAACAAACATGCGCCATCTCGTAAAAAAATCGACGGAATTCAACTGGCACCAGTCGCATCAGCGGGAATGGGAGGAGCTCAAGCACAAACTGGTCACGGCACCAGTGCTGGCCTTCTTTGACACGACTCGCCCTACAAAGATCTCAACAGACGCCAGCCAATCTGGTATTGGAGCGGTACTCCTGCAAAAAGACAGCACGTCATCATGGGCCCCGGTTGCGTATGCCTCACGAGCCATGACCCCTACCGAACAGCGCTACGCGCAAATCGAAAAAGAATGCCTGGGCTTGTTAACTGGACTGGACAAGTTCCACGACTATGTGTATGGCCTGCCACGATTCACGGTCGAAACTGACCACCGCCCCCTGGTCAACATCATTAACAAAGACCTGAACGACATGACTCCTCGCCTCCAGCGCATCTTACTTAAACTCAGGAGGTACGATTTTGAACTGATCTACACTCCGGGGAAGGAACTCATAGTGGCGGACACTCTTTCCCGAGCAGTGAGCACACCACCAGATGCGGAGGGGTTCGTGCGTCAAATTGAGGCACACGTGACTCTGACAGCAGCAAATATGCCAGCTGATGATCCTTGTCTGGCCCACATACGCGCAGAGACGGCGACTGACCCTCTGCTGCAGCGAGTGATGCGCCACATGACGGAAGGGTGGCTAAAAGGGCAGTGCCCCCAGTTTTATAATGTGCGAGATGATCTCACCAATATAGACGGGGTCCTTATGAAATCGCATAGGATCGTCATTCCACACAGTGTGCGCCAGATGATTCTTCGTCAACTACACGAAGGCCACTTGGGCGTCGAAAAATGCAGACGAAGGGCCCGGGAGGCGGTATATTGGCCGGGTATTAATGAAGACATAGCCAACATGGTGCTCAACTGCACAACCTGTCAGAGGTTTCAGCCAGCGCAACCTCCGGAAACACTTCTACCACACGAGATGGTGACGTCCCCCTGGGCGAAGGTGGGTGTTGACCTATTTCACGCGCTCGGCAGAGATTACATTGTTATTCTAGACTACTTCTCAAACTACCCGGAAGTCATGCCTCTCCATGATCTGACGTCGTCCGCAGTCATTGGGGCCTGCAAGGAAACGTTTGCTCGCCACGGCATTCCAAGGACTGTCATGTCAGACAATGGACCTTGTTTTGCCAGCCGTGAATGGTCGTCCTTTGCCGCAGCATATGGTTTCACTCATGTGACATCCAGCCCTCTGCATCCACAATCGAACGGGAAGGCTGAAAAGGGTGTCCACATCGCAAAGCGGCTCCTGTGCAAGGCGGCTGATGACGGATCGGACTTTAACCTTGCCTTGCTGGCCTATCGATCGGCCCCGTTATCCACGGGCCTCTCGCCAGCGCAGCTACTAATGGGTCGCTCCCTCAGGACGACGGTACCTTCCGTCCTGGCACCGACAACAGACCATGAGGCGGTTCTTCGGAACATGCAACTGCAGCGTGATCGCCAGAAAGGTCGGTACGACACACGAGCGACGGACCTGCCCCCCCTGTCCTCCGGAGACAAAGTACGCGTCCATCAACCGTATGGTGGCTGGTCAGCACCGGCCGAAGTCCTCCGACAAGTGGCTCCCCGCTCGTTCCTGGTTCGCATGCCGGATGGTTCCGTGCGTCGCCGCAATCGGCGCGCCCTTCGCCGACTTCCACGCTCACAGCCACACAACACGCCAGATCCTCAACAGGCTTCCGAGGATGACTTTGTGGAGCTGCCGCACATCACGCCCTTTCCATCGCCACCCATGGCCATGCCTGCACAGCAGCCGGTGGTTCTTGATCCACCCTTAAGGCGGTCAACCCGAATTCGTCGCAAACCCATTAGAATGGACTTATAATACAGTTCATATGTTTAATAAGTTGGACAATTTTACATGATAACCTGTTGTTGTTTATCGTTCCAGATGTCGTCTGACTGGACAACTGTTCAAATTTTTTTTTCTTCTTCTCTCGTTCGCATTTCTGTTATGTTATGGTACAACTGGATTCATGTGACGCACTCGACATCGCCCCATGTACATAGTTCCGTCATAGACACATGCTGCACACGACACACACACACTCTTAGATGCACTCACGTCACGATCATATTTATTACCACGTAGGCACATATCTTTGTAAAAAGGGGGGATGTCATGATATTCAAACACACACATCATGATGGACACACTAACAGGCAAATCAGAGCACACAACACCACAACCAATCACAGACAAGAACACCAACCACATAAAAAGCACGAGCACGACACCTGGAGGTCAGTAGGTCTGGGGAGAAGGAAACAAGAAAGAGCTGTTGAAACACCACAAGCAGGGAGCCCCCCACGTGCAGAGTGCAAAAGACCAAGTTGTAAATAGTGAGTTTAAATAAAGAAACGTTGTACCATATGCAACTGTGTTGGCTCTTCTGTGTGTCAGAACACCCAACACCACAGATGGCAGGTGGCTTTGTGGTACAATGTACAGCAGATTCGACTTCTAGTTAATGGTAAATGTGGATGACAGGTGGCCTTGTGGTACAAAGTACAGCGCATTCGACTTCTAGTTAATGGTAAATGTGGATGGCAGGTGGCCTTGTGGTACAAAGTACAGCGCATTCGACTTCTAGTTAATGGTAAATGTGGATGACAGGTGGCCTTGTGGTACAAAGTACAGCACATTCAGCTTCAAGTTAATGGTAAATGTGGATGGCAGGTGGCCTTGTGGTACAAAGTACAGCACATTCAACTTCTAGTTAATGGTAAATGTAGATGGCAGGTGGCTTTGTGGTACAAAGTACAGCACATTCAACTTCTAGTTAATGGTAAATGTGGATAGCAGGTGGCTTTGTGGTACAATGTACAGCGCATTCGACCTCTAGTTAATGGTAAATGTGGATGGCAGGTGGCTTTGTGGTACAATATACAGCGCATTCGACTTCTAGTTAATGGTAAATGTGGAGAGCAGGTGGCTTTGTGGTACAATGTATAGCGCATTCGACTTCTAGTTAATGGTAAATGTGGATGGCAGGTGGCCTTGTGGTATAATGTGCAGCGCATTCGACCTCTAGTTAATGGTAAATGTGGATAGCAGGTGGCTTTGTGGTACAATGTATAGCGCATTCGACTTCTAGTTAATGGTAAATGTGGATAGCAGGTGTCTTTGTGGTACAATGTACAGCACATTCGACTTCTGCTTAATGGTAAATGTGGATAGCAGGTGGCTTTGTGGTACAATGTACAGCACATTCGACTTCTGGTTAATGGTAAATGTGGATAGCAGGTGGCTTTGTGGTACAATGTACAGCACATACGACTTCTAGTTAATGGTAAATGTGGCTAGCAGGTGGCCTTGTGGTACAATGTACAGCGCATTCGACTTCTAGTTAATGGTAAATGTGGATGACAGGTGGCCTTGTGGTACAAAGTACGGCACATTCAGCTTCAAGTTAATGGTAAATGTGGAAAGCAGGTGGCTTTGTGGTATAATGTACAGCACATTGGACTTCTAGTTAATGTAAATGAGGATGGCAGGTGGCTTTGTGGTACAATGTATAGCGCATTCGACTTCTAGTTAATGGTAAATGTGGATAGCAGGTGGCTTTGTGGTAAACGTACAGCACATTGGACCTCGAGTTAATGTAAATGTGGATGGCAGGTAGCCTTGTGGTACAATGTACAGCACATTCGACTTCTGCTTAATGGTAAATGTGGATAGCAGGTGGCTTTGTGGTACAATGTACAGCACATTCGACTTCTGGTTAATGGTAAATGTGGATAGCAGGTGGCTTTGTGGTACAATGTACAGCACATACGACTTCTAGTTAATGGTAAATGTGGCTAGCAGGTGGCCTTGTGGTACAATGTACAGCGCATTCGACTTCTAGTTAATGGTAAATGTGGATGACAGGTGGCCTTGTGGTACAAAGTACGGCACATTCAGCTTCAAGTTAATGGTAAATGTGGATGGCAGGTGGCCTTGTGGTACAATGTACAGCACATTCGACTTCTAGTTAATGGTAAATGTGGATGGCAGGTGGCTTTGTGGTACAATCTACAGCGCATTCGACATCTAGTTAATGGTAAATGTGGATGGCAGGTGGCTTTGTGGTACAAAGTACAGCACATTCAACTTCTGGTTAATGGTAAATGTGGATGACAGGTGGCCTTGTGGTACAATGTACAGCGCATTCGACTTCTAGTTAATGGTAAATGTGGATGGCAGGTGGCTTTGTGGCACAATGTACAGCGCATTCGACTTCTAGTTAATGGTAAATGTGGATGGCAGGTGGCCTTGTGGTACAATGTACAGCGCATTCGACTTCTAGTTAATGGTAAATGTGGAAAGCAGGTGGCTTTGTGGTATAATGTACAGCACATTGGACTTTTAGTTAATGTAAATGAGGATGGCAGGTGGCTTTGTGGTACAATGTATAGCGCATTCGACTTCTAGTTAATGGTAAATGTGCATAGCAGGTGGCTTTGTGGTAAATGTACAGCACATTGGACCTCGAGTTAATGTAAATGTGGATGGCAGGTAGCCTTGTGGTACAATGTACAGCACATTCGACTTCTGCTTAATGGTAAATGTGGATAGCAGGTGGCTTTGTGGTACAATGTACAGCACATACGACTTCTAGTTAATGGTAAATGTGGCTAGCAGGTGGCCTTGTGGTACAATGTACAGCGCATTTGACTTCTAGTTAATGGTAAATGTGGATGACAGGTGGCCTTGTGGTACAATGTACAGCACATTCAACTTCTAGTTAATGGTAAATGTGGATGGCAGGTGGCTTTGTGGTACAATGTACAGCACATTCGACTTCTGGTTAATGGTAAATGTGGATAGCAGGTGGCTTTGTGGTACAATGTACAGCACATACGACTTCTAGTTAATGGTAAATGTGGCTAGCAGGTGGCCTTGTGGTACAATGTACAGCGCATTCGACTTCTAGTTAATGGTAAATGTGGATGACAGGTGGCCTTGTGGTACAATGTACAGCACATTCAACTTCTAGTTAATGGTAAATGTGGATGGCAGGTGGCTTTGTGGTACAAAGTACAGCACATTCAACTTCTGGTTAATGGTAAATGTGGATGGCAGGTGGCCTTGTGGTACAATGTACAGCGCATTCGACTTCTAGTTAATGGTAAATGTGGATGGCAGGTGGCTTTGTGGCACAATGTACAGCGCATTCGACTTCTAGTTAATGGTAAATGTGGATGGCAGGTGGCCTTGTGGTACAATGTACAGCGCATTCGACTTCTAGTTAATGGTAAATGTGGATGGCAGGTGGCCTTGTGGTACAATGTACAGCGCATTCGACTTCTAGTTAATGGTAAATGTGGATGGCAGGTGGCTTTGTGGTACAATGTACAGCGCATTGGACTTCGTGTTAATGGTAAATGTGGATGGCAGGTGGCCTTGTGGTACAATGTACAGCGCATTCGACTTCTGGTTAATGGTAAATGTGGATAGCAGGTGGCTTTGTGGTAAACGTACAGCACATTGGACCTTGAGTTAATGTAAATGTGGATGGCAGGTGGCCTTGTGGTATAATGTACAGCACATTCGACTTCTAGTTAATGGTAAATGTGGATAGCAGGTGGCTTTGTGGTACAATGTAGAGCGCATTCGACTTCTAGTTAATGGTAAATGTGGATGGCAGGTGGCCTTGTGGTACAATGTACAGCGCATTGGACTTCTAGTTAATGGTAAATGTGGATAGTAGGTGGCTTTGTGGTACAATGTACAGCACATTCGACTTCTAGTTAATGGTAAATGTGGATGGCAGGTGGCTTTGTGGTACAATGTACAGCACATTCGACTTCTAGTTAATGGTAAATGTGGATGGCAGGTGGCTTTGTGGTACAATGTACAGCGCATTCGACTTCTAGTTAATGGTAAATGTAGATGACAGGTGGCTTTGTGGTACAATGTACAGCGCATTCGACCTCTAGTTAATGGTAAATGTGGATAGCAGGTGGCCTTGTGGTACAATGTACAGCGCATTGGACTTCTAGTTAATGGTAAATGTGGATGGCAGGTGGCTTTGTGGTACAATGTACAGCGCATTCGACTTCTAGTTAATGGTAAATGTGGATGGCAGGTGGCTTTGTGGTACAATGTAGAGCGCATTCGACTTTTAGTTAATGGTAAATGTGGATGGCAGGTGGCCTTGTGGTACAATGTACAGCGCATTGGACTTCTAGTTAATGGTAAATGTGGATAGCAGGTGGCTTTGTGGTACAATGTATAGCGCATTCGACTTCTAGTTAATGTTAAATGTGGCTAGCAGGTGGCTTTGTGGTACAATGTACAGCACATTCGACTTCTAGTTAATGGTAAATGTGGATGGCAGGTGGCTTTGTGGTACAATGTACAGCGCATTCGACTTCTAGTTAATGGTAAATGTAGATGACAGGTGGCTTTGTGGTACAATGTACAGCGCATTCGACCTCTAGTTAATGGTAAATGTGGATAGCAGGTGGCCTTGTGGTACAATGTACAGCGCATTGGACTTCTAGTTAATGGTAAATGTGGAGAGCAGGTGGCTTTGTGGTACAATGTACAGCGCATTCGACTTCTAGTTAATGGTAAATGTGGATGGCAGGTGGCTTTGTGGTACAATATACAGCGCATTCGACTTCTAGTTAATGGTAAATGTGGATAGCAGGTGGCTTTGTGGTACAATATACAGCGCATTCGACTTCTAGTTAATGGTAAATGTGGAGAGCAGGTGGCTTTGTGGTACAATGTATAGCGCATTCGACTTCTAGTTAATGGTAAATGTGGATGGCAGGTGGCTTTATGGTACAATGTACAGCGCATTCGGCTTCTAGTTAATATAAATGTGGATGGCAGGTGGCTTTGTGGTACAATGTACAGCGCATTTGGGGTCTAGTTAATGGTAAATGTGGATAGCAGGTGGCTTTGTGGTAAATGTACAGCACATTGGACCTCGAGTTAATGTAAATGTGGATGACAGGTAGCCTTGTGGTACAATGTACAGCACATTCGAATTCTGGTTAATGGTAAATGTGGATAGCAGGTGGCTTTGTGGTACAATGCACAGCACATACGACTTCTAGTTAATGGTAAATCTGGCTAGCAGGTGGCCTTGTGGTACAATGTACAGCGCATTCGACTTCTAGTTAATGGTAAATGTGGATGACAGGTGGCCTTGTGGTACAAAGTACAGCACATTCAGCTTCAAGTTAATGGTAAATGTGGATGGCAGGTGGCCTTGTGGTACAAAGTACAGCACATTCAACTTCTAGTTAAGGGTAAATGTGGATGGCAGGTGGCCTTGTGGTACAAAGTACAGCACATTCAACTTCTAGTTTATGGAAAATGTAGATGGCAGGTGGCTTTGTGGTACAAAGTACAGCACATTCAACTTCTAGTTAATGGTAAATGTGGATAGCAGGTGGCTTTGTGGTACAATGTACAGCGCATTCGACCTCTAGTTAATGGTAAATGTGGATGGCAGGTGGCTTTGTGGTACAATATACAGCGCATTCGACTTCTAGTTAATGGTAAATGTGGAGAGCAGGTGGCTTTGTGGTACAATGTATAGCGCATTCGACTTCTAGTTAATGGTAAATGTGGATGGCAGGTGGCCTTGTGGTATAATGTGCAGCGCATTCGACCTCTAGTTAATGGTAAATGTGGATAGCAGGTGGCTTTGTGGTACAATGTATAGCGCATTCGACTTCTAGTTAATGGTAAATGTGGATAGCAGGTGTCTTTGTGGTACAATGTATAGCGCATTCGACTTCTAGTTAATGGTAAATGTGGATGGCAGGTGGCTTTGTGGTACAATGTACAGCGCATTCGACTTCTAGTTAATGGTAAATGTGGATGGCAGGTGGCTTTGTGATACAATGTACAGCACATTGGACTTCTGGTTAATGTAAATGAGGAGGGCAGTTGGCGTTGTGGTACAATGTACAGCGCATTCGACTTCTAGTTAATGGTAAATGTGAATAGCAGGTGGCTTTGTGGTACAATGTACAGCAACTTCGACTTCTAGTTAATGGTAAATGTGAATAGCAGGTGGCTTTGTGCGAAATATACAGCACATTGGACTTCTAGTTAATGGTAAATGTGGATGGCAGGTAGCCTTGTGGTACAATGTACAGCACATTCGACTTCTGGTTAATGGTAAATGTGGATAGCAGGTGGCTTTGTGGTACAATGTACAGCAACTTCGACTTCTAGGTCATGGTAAATGTGAATAGCAGGTGGCTTTGTGGTAAATATACAGCACATTGGACTTCTAGTTAATGGTAAATGTGGATGGCAGGTAGCCTTGTGGTACAATGTACAGCACATTCGACTTCTGGTTAATGGTAAATGTGGATAGCAGGTGGCTTTGTGGTATAATGTACAGCACATTGGACCTCTAGTTAATGTAAATGTGGATGGCAGGTAGCCTTGTGGTACAATGTACAGCACATTCGACTTCTGGTTAATGGTAAATGTGGAAAGCAGGTGGCTTTGTGGTATAATGTACAGCACATTGGACTTCTAGTTAATGTAAATGAGGATGGCAGGTGGCTTTGTGGTACAATGTATAGCGCATTCGACTTCTAGTTAATGGTAAATGTGGATAGCAGGTGGCTTTGTGGTAAATGTACAGCACATTGGACCTCGAGTTAATGTAAATGTGGATGGCAGGTAGCCTTGTGGTACAATGTACAGCACATTCGACTTCTGCTTAATGGTAAATGTGGATGGCAGGTGGCTTTGTGGTACAATGTACAGCACATTCGACTTCTGGTTAATGGTAAATGTGGATAGCAGGTGGCTTTGTGGTACAATGTACAGCACATACGACTTCTAGTTAATGGTAAATGTGGCTAGCAGGTGGCCTTGTGGTACAATGTACAGCGCATTCGACTTCTAGTTAATGGTAAATGTGGATGACAGGTGGCCTTGTGGTACAAAGTACAGCACATTCAGCTTCTAGTTAATGGTAAATGTGGATAGCAGTTGGCTTTGTGGTACAATGTACAGCGCATTCGACCTCTAGTTAATGGTAAATGTGGATGGCAGGTGGCTTTGTGGTACAATGTACAGCGCATTCGACTTCTAGTTAATGGTAAATGTGGATGGCAGGTGGCTTTGTGGTACAATGTACAGCGCATTCGACTTCTAGTTAATGGTAAATGTGGATGGCAGGTGGCTTTGTGGCACAATGTACAGCACATTCAACTTCTGGTTAATGGTAAATGTGGATGGCAGGTGGCCTTGTGGTACAATGTACAGCGCATTCGACTTCTAGTTAATGGTAAATGTGGATGGCAGGTGGCTTTGTGGCACAATGTACAGCGCATTCGACTTCTAGTTAATGGTAAATGTGGATGGCAGGTGGCCTTGTGGTACAATGTACAGCGCATTCGACTTCTAGTTAATGGTAAATGTGGATGGCAGGTGGCCTTGTGGTACAATGTACAGCGCATTCGACTTCTAGTTAATGGTAAATGTGGATGGCAGGTGGCCTTGTGGTACAATGTACAGCGCATTCGACTTCTAGTTAATGGTAAATGTGGATGGCAGGTGGCTTTGTGGCACAATGTACAGCACATTCAACTTCTGGTTAATGGTAAATGTGGATGGCAGGTGGCCTTGTGGTACAATGTACAGCGCATTCGACATCTAGTTAATGGTAAATGTGGATGGCAGGTGGCTTTGTGGTACAATGTACAGCGCATTGGACTTCGTGTTAATGGTAAATGTGGATGGCATGTGGCTTTGTGGTACAATGTACAGCGCATTCGACTTCTGGTTAATGGTAAATGTGGATAGCAGGTGGCTTTGTGGTATAATGTACAGCACATTGGACCTCTAGTTAATGTAAATGTGGATGGCAGGTAGCCTTGTGGTACAATGTACAGCACATTCGACTTCTGGTTAATGGTAAATGTGGATAGCAGGTGGCTTTGTGGTAATCGTACAGCACATTGGACCTTGAGTTAATGTAAATGTGGATGGCAGGTGGCTTTGTGGTACAATGTACAGCGCATTCGACTTCTAGTTAATGGTAAATGTGGATGGCAGGCAGCTTTGTGGTATAATGTACAGCACATTCGACTTCTAGTTAATGGTAAATGTGGATGGCAGGTGGCTTTGTGGTACAATGTACAGCACATTCGACTTCTGGTTAATGGTAAATGTGGATAGCAGGTGGCTTTGTGGTACAATGTACAGCGCATTCGACTTCTAGTTAATGGTAAATGTGGCTAGCAGGTGGCCTTGTGGTACAATGTACAGCACATTCGACTTCTAGTTAATGGTAAATGTGGATAGCAGGTGGCTTTGTGGTACAATGTATAGCGCATTCGACCTCTAGTTAATGGTAAATGTGGATGGCAGGTGGCTTTGTGGTACAATATACAGCGCATTCGACTTCTAGTTAATGGTAAATGTGGAGAGCAGGTGGCTTTGTGGTACAATGTAGAGCGCATTCGACTTCTAGTTAATGGTAAATGTGGATGGCAGGTGGCCTTGTGGTACAATGTACAGCGCATTGGACTTCTAGTTAATGGTAAATGTGGATAGCAGGTGGCTTTGTGGTACAATGTATAGCGCATTCGACTTCTAGTTAATGTTAAATGTGGCTAGCAGGTGGCTTTGTGGTACAATGTACAGCACATTCGACTTCTAGTTAATGGTAAATGTGGATGGCAGGTGGCTTTGTGGTACAATGTACAGCGCATTCGACTTCTAGTTAATGGTAAATGTAGATGACAGGTGGCTTTGTGGTACAATGTACAGCGCATTCGACCTCTAGTTAATGGTAAATGTGGATAGCAGGTGGCCTTGTGGTACCATGTACAGCGCATTGGATTTCTAGTTAATGGTAAATGTGGAGAGCAGGTGGCTTTGTGGTACAATGTATAGCGCATTCGACTTCTAGTTAATGGGAAATGTGGATGGCAGGTGGCCTTGTGGTACAATGTACAGCACATTCGACCTCTAGTTAATGGTAAATGTGGATGGCAGGTGGCTTTGTGGTACAATGTACAGCGCATTCGACCTCTATTTAATGGTAAATGTGGATAGCAGGTGGCCTTGTGGTACAATGTACAGCGCATTGGACTTCTAGTTAATGGTAAATGTGGACAGCAGGTGGCTTTGTGGTACAATGTATAGCGCATTCGACTTCTAGTTAATGGAAAAATGTGGATGGCAGGTGGCTTTGTGGTATAATGTACAGCGCATTCAACTTCTAGTTAATGGTAAATGTAGATGGCAGGTGGCCTTGTGGTACAATGTACAGCACATTGGACTTCAAGTTAATGGAAATGAGGATGGCAGGTGGCTTTGTGGTACAATGTACAGCACATTCGACTTCTAGTTAATGGTAAATGTGGATAGCAGGTGGCTTTGTGGTAAATGTACAGCACATTGGACCTCGAGTTAATGTAAATGTGGATGGCAGGTAGCCGTGTGGTATAATGTACAGCACATTCGACTTCTGGTTAATGGTAAATGTGGATAGCAGGTGGCTTTGTGGTACAATGTACAGCACATGCAACTTCTAGTTAATGGTAAATGTGGCTAGCAGGTGGCTTTGTGGTACAATGTACAGCGCATTCGACTTCTAGTTAATGGTAAATGTGGATGACAGGTGGCCTTGTGGTACAAAGTACAGCACATTCAGCTTCAAGTTAATGGTAAATGTGGATGGCAGGTGGCCTTGTGGCACAAAGTACAGCACATTCAACTTCTAGTTAATGGTAAATGTGGATAGCAGGTGGCTTTGTGGTACAATATACAGCGCATTCGACTTCTGGTTAAGGGTAAATGTGGATGGCAGGTGGCTTTGTGGTACAATATACAGCGCATTCGACTTCTAGTTAATGGTAAATGTGGATGGCAGGTGGCTTTGTGGTTCAATATACAGCGCATTCGACTTCTAGTTAATGGTAAATGTGGATGGCAGGTGGCTTTGTGGTACAATATACAGCGCATTCGACTTCTTGTTAATGGTAAATGTGGAGAGCAGGTGGCTTTGTGGTACAATGTATAGCGCATTCGACTTCTAGTTAATGGTAAATGTGGATGGCAGGTGGCTTTGTGGTACAATGTACAGCGCATTCGGCTTCTAGTTAATATAAATGTGGATGGCAGGTGGCTTTGTGGTACAATGTACAGCGCATTTGGGGTCTAGTTAATGGTAAATGTGGATAGCAGGTGGCTTTGTGGTAAATGTACAGCACATTGGACCTCGAGTTAATGTAAATGTGGATGACAGGTAGCCTTGTGGTACAATGTACAGCACATTCGAATTCTGGTTAATGGTAAATGTGGATAGCAGGTGGCTTTGTGGTACAATGTACAGCACATACGACTTCTAGTTAATGGTAAATGTGGCTAGCAGGTGGCCTTGTGGTACAATGTACAGCGCATTCGACTTCTAGTTAATGGTAAATGTGGATGACAGGTGGCCTTGTGGTACAAAGTACAGCACATTCAGCTTCAAGTTAATGGTAAATGTGGATGGCAGGTGGCCTTGTGGTACAAAGTACAGCACATTCAACTTCTAGTTAATGGTAAATGTAGATGGCAGGTGGCTTTGTGGTACAAAGTACAGCACATTCAACTTCTAGTTAATGGTAAATGTGGATAGCAGGTGGCTTTGTGGTACAATGTACAGCGCATTCGACCTCTAGTTAATGGTAAATGTGGATGGCAGGTGGCTTTGTGGTACAATGTACAGCACATTCGACTTCTAGTTAATGGTAAATGTGGATGACAGGTGGCCTTGTGGTACAAAGTACAGCGCATTCAACTTCTAGTTAATGGTAAATGTAGATGGCAGGTGGCTTTGTGGTACAAAGTACAGCACATTCAGCTTCAAGTTAATGGTAAATGTGGATGGCAGGTGGCCTTGTGGTACAAAGTACAGCACATTCAACTTCTAGTTAATGGTAAATGTAGATGGCAGGTGGCTTTGTGGTACAAAGTACAGCACATTCAACTTCTAGTTTATGGTAAATGTGGATAGCAGGTGGCTTTGTGGTACAATGTACAGCGCATTCGACCTCTAGTTAATGGTAAATGTGGATGGCAGGTGGCTTTGTGGTAAAATATACAGCGCATTCGACTTCTAGTTAATGGTAAATGTGGAGAGCAGGTGGCTTTGTGGTACAATGTATAGCGCATTCGACTTCTAGTTAATGGTAAATGTGGATGGCAGGTGGCCTTGTGGTATAATGTGCAGCGCATTCGACCTCTAGTTAATGGTAAATGTGGATAGCAGGTGGCTTTGTGGTACAATGTATAGCGCATTCGACTTCGAGTTAATGGTAAATGTGGATAGCAGGTGTCTTTGTGGTACAATGTATAGCGCATTCGACATCTAGTTAATGGTAAATGTGGATGGCAGGTGGCTTTGTGGTACAATGTACAGCGCATTCGACTTCTAGTTAATGGTAAATGTGGATGGCAGGTGGCTTTGTGATACAATGTACAGCACATTGGACTTCTGGTTAATGTAAATGAGGAGGGCAGTTGGCGTTGTGGTACAATGTACAGCGCATTTGACTTCTAGTTAATGGTAAATGTGAATAGCAGGTGGCTTTGTGGTACAATGTACAGCACATTTGACTTCTAGTTAATGGTAAATGTGGATGGCAGGTGGCTTTCTGGTACAATGTACAGCACATTCGACTTCTAGTTAATGGTAAATGTGGATAGCAGGTGGCTTTGTGGTACAATGTACAGCAACTTCGACTTCCAGTTAATGGTAAATGTGAATAGCAGGTGGCTTTGTGGTAAATATACAGCACATTGGACTTCTAGTTAATGGTAAATGTGGATGGCAGGTAGCCTTGTGGTACAATGTACAGCGCATTCGACCTCTAGTTAATGGTAAATGTGGCTAGCAGGTGGCCTTGTGGTACAATGTACAGCGCATTCGACTTCTAGTTAATGGTAAATGTGGATGACAGGTGGCCTTGTGGTACAAAGTACGGCACATTCAGCTTCAAGTTAATGGTAAATGTGGATGGCAGGTGGCCTTGTGGTACAATGTACAGCACATTCAACTTCTAGTTAATGGTAAATGTGGATGGCAGGTGGCTTTGTGGTACAATCTACAGCGCATTCGACATCTAGTTAATGGTAAATGTGGATGGCAGGTGGCTTTGTGGTACAATCTACAGCGCATTCGACATCTAGTTAATGGTAAATGTGGATGGCAGGTGGCTTTGTGGTACAATGTACAGCACATTCAACTTCTGGTTAATGGTAAATGTGGATGGCAGGTGGCCTTGTGGTACAATGTACAGCGCATTCGACTTCTAGTTAATGGTAAATGTGGATGGCAGGTGGCTTTGTGGCACAATGTACAGCGCATTCGACTTCTAGTTAATGGTAAATGTGGATGGCAGGTGGCCTTGTGGTACAATGTACAGCGCATTCGACTTCTAGTTAATGGTAAATGTGGATGGCAGGTGGCCTTGTGGTACAATGTACAGCGCATTCGACTTCTAGTTAATGGTAAATGTGGATGGCAGGTGGCCTTGTGGTACAATGTACAGCGCATTCGACATCTAGTTAATGGTAAATGTGGATGGCAGGTGGCTTTGTGGTACAATGTACAGCAGATTCGACTTCTAGTTAATGGTAAATGTGGATGACAGGTGGCCTTGTGGTACAAAGTACAGCGCATTCGACTTCTAGTTAATGGTAAATGTGGATGGCAGGTGGCCTTGTGGTACAAAGTACAGCGCATTCGACTTCTAGTTAATGGTAAATGTGGATGACAGGTGGCCTTGTGGTACAAAGTACAGCACATTCAGCTTCAAGTTAATGGTAAATGTGGATGGCAGGTGGCCTTGTGGTACAAAGTACAGCACATTCAACTTCTAGTTAATGGTAAATGTAGATGGCAGGTGGCTTTGTGGTACAAAGTACAGCACATTCAACTTCTAGTTAATGGTAAATGTGGATAGCAGGTGGCTTTGTGGTACAATGTACAGCGCATTCGACCTCTAGTTAATGGTAAATGTGGATGGCAGGTGGCTTTGTGGTACAATATACAGCGCATTCGACTTCTAGTTAATGGTAAATGTGGAGAGCAGGTGGCTTTGTGGTACAATGTATAGCGCATTCGACTTCTAGTTAATGGTAAATGTGGATGGCAGGTGGCCTTGTGGTATAATGTGCAGCGCATTCGACCTCTAGTTAATGGTAAATGTGGATAGCAGGTGGCTTTGTGGTTCAATGTATAGCGCATTCGACTTCTAGTTAATGGTAAATGTGGATAGCAGGTGTCTTTGTGGTACAATGTATAGCACATTCGACTTCTGCTTAATGGTAAATGTGGATAGCAGGTGGCTTTGTGGTACAATGTACAGCACATTCGACTTCTGGTTAATGGTAAATGTGGATAGCAGGTGGCTTTGTGGTACAATGTACAGCACATACGACTTCTAGTTAATGGTAAATGTGGCTAGCAGGTGGCCTTGTGGTACAATGTACAGCGCATTCGACTTCTAGTTAATGGTAAATGTGGATGACAGGTGGCCTTGTGGTACAAAGTACGGCACATTCAGCTTCAAGTTAATGGTAAATGTGGAAAGCAGGTGGCTTTGTGGTATAATGTACAGCACATTGGACTTCTAGTTAATGTAAATGAGGATGGCAGGTGGCTTTGTGGTACAATGTATAGCGCATTCGACTTCTAGTTAATGGTAAATGTGGATAGCAGGTGGCTTTGTGGTAAACGTACAGCACATTGGACCTCGAGTTAATGTAAATGTGGATGGCAGGTAGCCTTGTGGTACAATGTACAGCACATTCGACTTCTGCTTAATGGTAAATGTGGATAGCAGGTGGCTTTGTGGTACAATGTACAGCACATTCGACTTCTGGTTAATGGTAAATGTGGATAGCAGGTGGCTTTGTGGTACAATGTACAGCACATACGACTTCTAGTTAATGGTAAATGTGGCTAGCAGGTGGCCTTGTGGTACAATGTACAGCGCATTCGACTTCTAGTTAATGGTAAATGTGGATGACAGGTGGCCTTGTGGTACAAAGTACGGCACATTCAGCTTCAAGTTAATGGTAAATGTGGATGGCAGGTGGCCTTGTGGTACAATGTACAGCACATTCGACTTCTAGTTAATGGTAAATGTGGATGGCAGGTGGCTTTGTGGTACAATCTACAGCGCATTCGACATCTAGTTAATGGTAAATGTGGATGGCAGGTGGCTTTGTGGTACAAAGTACAGCACATTCAACTTCTGGTTAATGGTAAATGTGGATGACAGGTGGCCTTGTGGTACAATGTACAGCGCATTCGACTTCTAGTTAATGGTAAATGTGGATGGCAGGTGGCTTTGTGGCACAATGTACAGCGCATTCGACTTCTAGTTAATGGTAAATGTGGATGGCAGGTGGCCTTGTGGTACAATGTACAGCGCATTCGACTTCTAGTTAATGGTAAATGTGGAAAGCAGGTGGCTTTGTGGTATAATGTACAGCACATTGGACTTTTAGTTAATGTAAATGAGGATGGCAGGTGGCTTTGTGGTACAATGTATAGCGCATTCGACTTCTAGTTAATGGTAAATGTGCATAGCAGGTGGCTTTGTGGTAAATGTACAGCACATTGGACCTCGAGTTAATGTAAATGTGGATGGCAGGTAGCCTTGTGGTACAATGTACAGCACATTCGACTTCTGCTTAATGGTAAATGTGGATAGCAGGAGGCTTTGTGGTACAATGTACAGCACATACGACTTCTAGTTAATGGTAAATGTGGCTAGCAGGTGGCCTTGTGGTACAATGTACAGCGCATTTGACTTCTAGTTAATGGTAAATGTGGATGACAGGTGGCCTTGTGGTACAATGTACAGCACATTCAACTTCTAGTTAATGGTAAATGTGGATGGCAGGTGGCTTTGTGGTACAATGTACAGCACATTCGACTTCTGGTTAATGGTAAATGTGGATAGCAGGTGGCTTTGTGGTACAATGTACAGCACATACGACTTCTAGTTAATGGTAAATGTGGCTAGCAGGTGGCCTTGTGGTACAATGTACAGCGCATTCGACTTCTAGTTAATGGTAAATGTGGATGACAGGTGGCCTTGTGGTACAATGTACAGCACATTCAACTTCTAGTTAATGGTAAATGTGGATGGCAGGTGGCTTTGTGGTACAAAGTACAGCACATTCAACTTCTGGTTAATGGTAAATGTGGATGGCAGGTGGCCTTGTGGTACAATGTACAGCGCATTCGACTTCTAGTTAATGGTAAATGTGGATGGCAGGTGGCTTTGTGGCACAATGTACAGCGCATTCGACTTCTAGTTAATGGTAAATGTGGATGGCAGGTGGCCTTGTGGTACAATGTACAGCGCATTCGACTTCTAGTTAATGGTAAATGTGGATGGCAGGTGGCCTTGTGGTACAATGTACAGCGCATTCGACTTCTAGTTAATGGTAAATGTGGATGGCAGGTGGCTTTGTGGTACAATGTACAGCGCATTGGACTTCGTGTTAATGGTAAATGTGGATGGCAGGTGGCCTTGTGGTACAATGTACAGCGCATTCGACTTCTGGTTAATGGTAAATGTGGATAGCAGGTGGCTTTGTGGTAAACGTACAGCACATTGGACCTTGAGTTAATGTAAATGTGGATGGCAGGTGGCCTTGTGGTATAATGTACAGCACATTCGACTTCTAGTTAATGGTAAATGTGGATAGCAGGTGGCTTTGTGGTACAATGTAGAGCGCATTCGACTTCTAGTTAATGGTAAATGTGGATGGCAGGTGGCCTTGTGGTACAATGTACAGCGCATTGGACTTCTAGTTAATGGTAAATGTGGATAGTAGGTGGCTTTGTGGTACAATGTACAGCACATTCGACTTCTAGTTAATGGTAAATGTGGATGGCAGGTGGCTTTGTGGTACAATGTACAGCACATTCGACTTCTAGTTAATGGTAAATGTGGATGGCAGGTGGCTTTGTGGTACAATGTACAGCGCATTCGACTTCTAGTTAATGGTAAATGTAGATGACAGGTGGCTTTGTGGTACAATGTACAGCGCATTCGACCTCTAGTTAATGGTAAATGTGGATAGCAGGTGGCCTTGTGGTACAATGTACAGCGCATTGGACTTCTAGTTAATGGTAAATGTGGAGAGCAGGTGGCTTTGTGGTACAATGTACAGCGCATTCGACTTCTAGTTAATGGTAAATGTGGATGGCAGGTGGCTTTGTGGTACAATGTAGAGCGCATTCGACTTCTAGTTAATGGTAAATGTGGATGGCAGGTGGCCTTGTGGTACAATGTACAGCGCATTGGACTTCTAGTTAATGGTAAATGTGGATAGCAGGTGGCTTTGTGGTACAATGTATAGCGCATTCGACTTCTAGTTAATGTTAAATGTGGCTAGCAGGTGGCTTTGTGGTACAATGTACAGCACATTCGACTTCTAGTTAATGGTAAATGTGGATGGCAGGTGGCTTTGTGGTACAATGTACAGCGCATTCGACTTCTAGTTAATGGTAAATGTAGATGACAGGTGGCTTTGTGGTACAATGTACAGCGCATTCGACCTCTAGTTAATGGTAAATGTGGATAGCAGGTGGCCTTGTGGTACAATGTACAGCGCATTGGACTTCTAGTTAATGGTAAATGTGGAGAGCAGGTGGCTTTGTGGTACAATGTACAGCGCATTCGACTTCTAGTTAATGGTAAATGTGGATGGCAGGTGGCTTTGTGGTACAATATACAGCGCATTCGACTTCTAGTTAATGGTAAATGTGGATAGCAGGTGGCTTTGTGGTACAATATACAGCGCATTCGACTTCTAGTTAATGGTAAATGTGGAGAGCAGGTGGCTTTGTGGTACAATGTATAGCGCATTCGACTTCTAGTTAATGGTAAATGTGGATGGCAGGTGGCTTTATGGTACAATGTACAGCGCATTCGGCTTCTAGTTAATATAAATGTGGATGGCAGGTGGCTTTGTGGTACAATGTACAGCGCATTTGGGGTCTAGTTAATGGTAAATGTGGATAGCAGGTGGCTTTGTGGTAAATGTACAGCACATTGGACCTCGAGTTAATGTAAATGTGGATGACAGGTAGCCTTGTGGTACAATGTACAGCACATTCGAATTCTGGTTAATGGTAAATGTGGATAGCAGGTGGCTTTGTGGTACAATGCACAGCACATACGACTTCTAGTTAATGGTAAATGTGGCTAGCAGGTGGCCTTGTGGTACAATGTACAGCGCATTCGACTTCTAGTTAATGGTAAATGTGGATGACAGGTGGCCTTGTGGTACAAAGTACAGCACATTCAGCTTCAAGTTAATGGTAAATGTGGATGGCAGGTGGCCTTGTGGTACAAAGTACAGCACATTCAACTTCTAGTTAAGGGTAAATGTGGATGGCAGGTGGCCTTGTGGTACAAAGTACAGCACATTCAACTTCTAGTTAATGGAAAATGTAGATGGCAGGTGGCTTTGTGGTACAAAGTACAGCACATTCAACTTCTAGTTAATGGTAAATGTGGATAGCAGGTGGCTTTGTGGTACAATGTACAGCGCATTCGACCTCTAGTTAATGGTAAATGTGGATGGCAGGTGGCTTTGTGGTACAATATACAGCGCATTCGACTTCTAGTTAATGGTAAATGTGGAGAGCAGGTGGCTTTGTGGTACAATGTATAGCGCATTCGACTTCTAGTTAATGGTAAATGTGGATGGCAGGTGGCCTTGTGGTATAATGTGCAGCGCATTCGACCTCTAGTTAATGGTAAATGTGGATAGCAGGTGGCTTTGTGGTACAATGTATAGCGCATTCGACTTCTAGTTAATGGTAAATGTGGATAGCAGGTGTCTTTGTGGTACAATGTATAGCGCATTCGACTTCTAGTTAATGGTAAATGTGGATGGCAGGTGGCTTTGTGGTACAATGTACAGCGCATTCGACTTCTAGTTAATGGTAAATGTGGATGGCAGGTGGCTTTGTGATACAATGTACAGCACATTGGACTTCTGGTTAATGTAAATGAGGAGGGCAGTTGGCGTTGTGGTACAATGTACAGCGCATTCGACTTCTAGTTAATGGTAAATGTGAATAGCAGGTGGCTTTGTGGTACAATGTACAGCAACTTCGACTTCTAGTTAATGGTAAATGTGAATAGCAGGTGGCTTTGTGCGAAATATACAGCACATTGGACTTCTAGTTAATGGTAAATGTGGATGGCAGGTAGCCTTGTGGTACAATGTACAGCACATTCGACTTCTGGTTAATGGTAAATGTGGATAGCAGGTGGCTTTGTGGTACAATGTACAGCAACTTCGACTTCTAGTTAATGGTAAATGTGAATAGCAGGTGGCTTTGTGGTAAATATACAGCACATTGGACTTCTAGTTAATGGTAAATGTGGATGGCAGGTAGCCTTGTGGTACAATGTACAGCACATTCGACTTCTGGTTAATGGTAAATGTGGATAGCAGGTGGCTTTGTGGTATAATGTACAGCACATTGGACCTCTAGTTAATGTAAATGTGGATGGCAGGTAGCCTTGTGGTACAATGTACAGCACATTCGACTTCTGGTTAATGGTAAATGTGGAAAGCAGGTGGCTTTGTGGTATAATGTACAGCACATTGGACTTCTAGTTAATGTAAATGAGGATGGCAGGTGGCTTTGTGGTACAATGTATAGCGCATTCGACTTCTAGTTAATGGTAAATGTGGATAGCAGGTGGCTTTGTGGTAAATGTACAGCACATTGGACCTCGAGTTAATGTAAATGTGGATGGCAGGTAGCCTTGTGGTACAATGTACAGCACATTCGACTTCTGCTTAATGGTAAATGTGGATGGCAGGTGGCTTTGTGGTACAATGTACAGCACATTCGACTTCTGGTTAATGGTAAATGTGGATAGCAGGTGGCTTTGTGGTACAATGTACAGCACATACGACTTCTAGTTAATGGTAAATGTGGCTAGCAGGTGGCCTTGTGGTACAATGTACAGCGCATTCGACTTCTAGTTAATGGTAAATGTGGATGACAGGTGGCCTTGTGGTACAAAGTACAGCACATTCAGCTTCTAGTTAATGGTAAATGTGGATAGCAGTTGGCTTTGTGGTACAATGTACAGCGCATTCGACCTCTAGTTAATGGTAAATGTGGATGGCAGGTGGCTTTGTGGTACAATGTACAGCGCATTCGACTTCTAGTTAATGGTAAATGTGGATGGCAGGTGGCTTTGTGGTACAATGTACAGCGCATTCGACTTCTAGTTAATGGTAAATGTGGATGGCAGGTGGCTTTGTGGCACAATGTACAGCACATTCAACTTCTGGTTAATGGTAAATGTGGATGGCAGGTGGCCTTGTGGTACAATGTACAGCGCATTCGACTTCTAGTTAATGGTAAATGTGGATGGCAGGTGGCTTTGTGGCACAATGTACAGCGCATTCGACTTCTAGTTAATGGTAAATGTGGATGGCAGGTGGCCTTGTGGTACAATGTACAGCGCATTCGACTTCTAGTTAATGGTAAATGTGGATGGCAGGTGGCCTTGTGGTACAATGTACAGCGCATTCGACTTCTAGTTAATGGTAAATGTGGATGGCAGGTGGCCTTGTGGTACAATGTACAGCGCATTCGACTTCTAGTTAATGGTAAATGTGGATGGCAGGTGGCTTTGTGGCACAATGTACAGCACATTCAACTTCTGGTTAATGGTAAATGTGGATGGCAGGTGGCCTTGTGGTACAATGTACAGCGCATTCGACATCTAGTTAATGGTAAATGTGGATGGCAGGTGGCTTTGTGGTACAATGTACAGCGCATTGGACTTCGTGTTAATGGTAAATGTGGATGGCATGTGGCTTTGTGGTACAATGTACAGCGCATTCGACTTCTGGTTAATGGTAAATGTGGATAGCAGGTGGCTTTGTGGTATAATGTACAGCACATTGGACCTCTAGTTAATGTAAATGTGGATGGCAGGTAGCCTTGTGGTACAATGTACAGCACATTCGACTTCTGGTTAATGGTAAATGTGGATAGCAGGTGGCTTTGTGGTAATCGTACAGCACATTGGACCTTGAGTTAATGTAAATGTGGATGGCAGGTGGCTTTGTGGTACAATGTACAGCGCATTCGACTTCTAGTTAATGGTAAATGTGGATGGCAGGCAGCTTTGTGGTATAATGTACAGCACATCCGACTTCTAGTTAATGGTAAATGTGGATGGCAGGTGGCTTTGTGGTACAATGTACAGCACATTCGACTTCTGGTTAATGGTAAATGTGGATAGCAGGTGGCTTTGTGGTACAATGTACAGCGCATTCGACTTCTAGTTAATGGTAAATGTGGCTACCAGGTGGCCTTGTGGTACAATGTACAGCACATTCGACTTCTAGTTAATGGTAAATGTGGATAGCAGGTGGCTTTGTGGTACAATGTATAGCGCATTCGACCTCTAGTTAATGGTAAATGTGGATGGCAGGTGGCTTTGTGGTACAATATACAGCGCATTCGACTTCTAGTTAATGGTAAATGTGGAGAGCAGGTGGCTTTGTGGTACAATGTAGAGCGCATTCGACTTCTAGTTAATGGTAAATGTGGATGGCAGGTGGCCTTGTGGTACAATGTACAGCGCATTGGACTTCTAGTTAATGGTAAATGTGGATAGCAGGTGGCTTTGTGGTACAATGTATAGCGCATTCGACTTCTAGTTAATGTTAAATGTGGCTAGCAGGTGGCTTTGTGGTACAATGTACAGCACATTCGACTTCTAGTTAATGGTAAATGTGGATGGCAGGTGGCTTTGTGGTACAATGTACAGCGCATTCGACTTCTAGTTAATGGTAAATGTAGATGACAGGTGGCTTTGTGGTACAATGTACAGCGCATTCGACCTCTAGTTAATGGTAAATGTGGATAGCAGGTGGCCTTGTGGTACCATGTACAGCGCATTGGATTTCTAGTTAATGGTAAATGTGGAGAGCAGGTGGCTTTGTGGTACAATGTATAGCGCATTCGACTTCTAGTTAATGGGAAATGTGGATGGCAGGTGGCCTTGTGGTACAATGTACAGCACATTCGACCTCTAGTTAATGGTAAATGTGGATGGCAGGTGGCTTTGTGGTACAATGTACAGCGCATTCGACCTCTATTTAATGGTAAATGTGGATAGCAGGTGGCCTTGTGGTACAATGTACAGCGCATTGGACTTCTAGTTAATGGTAAATGTGGACAGCAGGTGGCTTTGTGGTACAATGTATAGCGCATTCGACTTCTAGTTAATGGAAAAATGTGGATGGCAGGTGGCTTTGTGGTATAATGTACAGCGCATTCAACTTCTAGTTAATGGTAAATGTAGATGGCAGGTGGCCTTGTGGTACAATGTACAGCACATTGGACTTCTAGTTAATGGAAATGAGGATGGCAGGTGGCTTTGTGGTACAATGTACAGCACATTCGACTTCTAGTTAATGGTAAATGTGGATAGCAGGTGGCTTTGTGGTAAATGTACAGCACATTGGACCTCGAGTTAATGTAAATGTGGATGGCAGGTAGCCGTGTGGTATAATGTACAGCACATTCGACTTCTGGTTAATGGTAAATGTGGATAGCAGGTGGCTTTGTGGTACAATGTACAGCACATGCAACTTCTAGTTAATGGTAAATGTGGCTAGCAGGTGGCTTTGTGGTACAATGTACAGCGCATTCGACTTCTAGTTAATGGTAAATGTGGATGACAGGTGGCCTTGTGGTACAAAGTACAGCACATTCAGCTTCAAGTTAATGGTAAATGTGGATGGCAGGTGGCCTTGTGGCACAAAGTACAGCACATTCAACTTCTAGTTAATGGTAAATGTGGATAGCAGGTGGCTTTGTGGTACAATATACAGCGCATTCGACTTCTGGTTAAGGGTAAATGTGGATGGCAGGTGGCTTTGTGGTACAATATACAGCGCATTCGACTTCTAGTTAATGGTAAATGTGGATGGCAGGTGGCTTTGTGGTACAATATACAGCGCATTCGACTTCTAGTTAATGGTAAATGTGGATGGCAGGTGGCTTTGTGGTACAATATACAGCGCATTCGACTTCTTGTTAATGGTAAATGTGGAGAGCAGGTGGCTTTGTGGTACAATGTATAGCGCATTCGACTTCTAGTTAATGGTAAATGTGGATGGCAGGTGGCTTTGTGGTACAATGTACAGCGCATTCGGCTTCTAGTTAATATAAATGTGGATGGCAGGTGGCTTTGTGGTACAATGTACAGCGCATTTGGGGTCTAGTTAATGGTAAATGTGGATAGCAGGTGGCTTTGTGGTAAATGTACAGCACATTGGACCTCGAGTTAATGTAAATGTGGATGACAGGTAGCCTTGTGGTACAATGTACAGCACATTCGAATTCTGGTTAATGGTAAATGTGGATAGCAGGTGGCTTTGTGGTACAATGTACAGCACATACGACTTCTAGTTAATGGTAAATGTGGCTAGCAGGTGGCCTTGTGGTACAATGTACAGCGCATTCGACTTCTAGTTAATGGTAAATGTGGATGACAGGTGGCCTTGTGGTACAAAGTACAGCACATTCAGCTTCAAGTTAATGGTAAATGTGGATGGCAGGTGGCCTTGTGGTACAAAGTACAGCACATTCAACTTCTAGTTAATGGTAAATGTAGATGGCAGGTGGCTTTGTGGTACAAAGTACAGCACATTCAACTTCTAGTTAATGGTAAATGTGGATAGCAGGTGGCTTTGTGGTACAATGTACAGCGCATTCGACCTCGAGTTAATGGTAAATGTGGATGGCAGGTGGCTTTGTGGTACAATGTACAGCACATTCGACTTCTAGTTAATGGTAAATGTGGATGACAGGTGGCCTTGTGGTACAAAGTACAGCGCATTCAACTTCTAGTTAATGGTAAATGTAGATGGCAGGTGGCTTTGTGGTACAAAGTACAGCACATTCAGCTTCAAGTTAATGGTAAATGTGGATGGCAGGTGGCCTTGTGGTACAAAGTACAGCACATTCAACTTCTAGTTAATGGTAAATGTAGATGGCAGGTGGCTTTGTGGTACAAAGTACAGCACATTCAACTTCTAGTTTATGGTAAATGTGGATAGCAGGTGGCTTTGTGGTACAATGTACAGCGCATTCGACCTCTAGTTAATGGTAAATGTGGATGGCAGGTGGCTTTGTGGTAAAATATACAGCGCATTCGACTTCTAGTTAATGGTAAATGTGGAGAGCAGGTGGCTTTGTGGTACAATGTATAGCGCATTCGACTTCTAGTTAATGGTAAATGTGGATCGCAGGTGGCCTTGTGGTATAATGTGCAGCGCATTCGACCTCTAGTTAATGGTAAATGTGGATAGCAGGTGGCTTTGTGGTACAATGTATAGCGCATTCGACTTCGAGTTAATGGTAAATGTGGATAGCAGGTGTCTTTGTGGTACAATGTATAGCGCATTCGACATCTAGTTAATGGTAAATGTGGATGGCAGGTGGCTTTGTGGTACAATGTACAGCGCATTCGACTTCAAGTTAATGGTAAATGTGGATGGCAGGTGGCTTTGTGATACAATGTACAGCACATTGGACTTCTGGTTAATGTAAATGAGGAGGGCAGTTGGCGTTGTGGTACAATGTACAGCGCATTTGACTTCTAGTTAATGGTAAATGTGAATAGCAGGTGGCTTTGTGGTACAATGTACAGCACATTTGACTTCTAGTTAATGGTAAATGTGGATGGCAGGTGGCTTTCTGGTACAATGTACAGCACATTCGACTTCTAGTTAATGGTAAATGTGGATAGCAGGTGGCTTTGTGGTACAATGTACAGCAACTTCGACTTCCAGTTAATGGTAAATGTGAATAGCAGGTGGCTTTGTGGTAAATATACAGCACATTGGACTTCTAGTTAATGGTAAATGTGGATGGCAGGTAGCCTTGTGGTACAATGTACAGCGCATTCGACCTCTAGTTAATGGTAAATGTGGCTAGCAGGTGGCCTTGTGGTACAATGTACAGCGCATTCGACTTCTAGTTAATGGTAAATGTGGATGACAGGTGGCCTTGTGGTACAAAGTACGGCACATTCAGCTTCAAGTTAATGGTAAATGTGGATGGCAGGTGGCCTTGTGGTACAATGTACAGCACATTCAACTTCTAGTTAATGGTAAATGTGGATGGCAGGTGGCTTTGTGGTACAATCTACAGCGCATTCGACATCTAGTTAATGGTAAATGTGGATGGCAGGTGGCTTTGTGGTACAATCTACAGCGCATTCGACATCTAGTTAATGGTAAATGTGGATGGCAGGTGGCTTTGTGGTACAATGTACAGCACATTCAACTTCTGGTTAATGGTAAATGTGGATGGCAGGTGGCCTTGTGGTACAATGTACAGCGCATTCGACTTCTAGTTAATGGTAAATGTGGATGGCAGGTGGCTTTGTGGCACAATGTACAGCGCATTCGACTTCTAGTTAATGGTAAATGTGGATGGCAGGTGGCCTTGTGGTACAATGTACAGCGCATTCGACTTCTAGTTAATGGTAAATGTGGATGGCAGGTGGCCTTGTGGTACAATGTACAGCGCATTCGACTTCTAGTTAATGGTAAATGTGGATGGCAGGTGGCCTTGTGGTACAATGTACAGCGCATTCGACATCTAGTTAATGGTAAATGTGGATGGCAGGTGGCTTTGTGGTACAATGTACAGCGCATTGGACTTCGTGTTAATGGTAAATGTGGATGGCTGGTGGCTTTGTGGTACAATGTACAGCGCATTCGACTTCTGGTTAATGGTAAATGTGGATAGCAGGTGGCTTTGTGGTATAATGTACAGCACATTGGACCTCTAGTTAATGTAAATGTGGATGGCAGGTAGCCTTGTGGTACAATGTACAGCACATTCGACTTCTGGTTAATGGTAAATGTGGATAGCAGGTGGCTTTGTGGTAAACGTACAGCACATTGGACCTTGAGTTAATGTAAATGTGGATGGCAGGTGGCTTTGTGGTACAATGTACAGCGCATTCGACTTCTAGTTAATGGTAAATGTGGATGGCAGGTGGCCTTGTGGTACAATGTACAGCGCATTGGACTTCTAGTTAATGGTAAATGTGGATAGCAGGTGGCTTTGTGGTACAATGTATAGCGCATTCGACTTCTAGTTAATGTTAAATGTGGCTAGCAGGTGGCTTTGTGGTACAATGTACAGCACATTCGACTTCTAGTTAATGGTAAATGTGGATGGCAGGTGGCTTTGTGGTACAATGTACAGCGCATTCGACTTCTAGTTAATGGTAAATGTGGATGGCAGGTGGCTTTGTGGCACAATGTACAGCACATTCAACTTCTGGTTAATGGTAAATGTGGATGGCAGGTGGCCTTGTGGTACAATGTACAGCGCATTCGACTTCTAGTTAATGGTAAATGTGGATGGCAGGTGGCTTTGTGGCACAATGTACAGCGCATTCGACTTCTAGTTAATTGTAAATGTGGATGGCAGGTGGCCTTGTGGTACAATGTACAGCGCATTCGACTTCTAGTTAATGGTAAATGTGGATGGCAGGTGGCCTTGTGGTACAATGTACAGCGCATTCGACTTCTAGTTAATGGTAAATGTGGATGGCAGGTGGCCTTGTGGTACAATGTACAGCGCATTCGACTTCTAGTTAATGGTAAATGTGGATGGCAGGTGGCTTTGTGGCACAATGTACAGCACATTCAACTTCTGGTTAATGGTAAATGTGGATGGCAGGTGGCCTTGTGGTACAATGTACAGCGCATTCGACATCTAGTTAATGGTAAATGTGGATGGCAGGTGGCTTTGTGGTACAATGTACAGCGCATTGGACTTCGTGTTAATGGTAAATGTGGATGGCATGTGGCTTTGTGGTACAATGTACAGCGCATTCGACTTCTGGTTAATGGTAAATGTGGATAGCAGGTGGCTTTGTGGTTTAATGTACAGCACATTGGACCTCTAGTTAATGTAAATGTGGATGGCAGGTAGCCTTGTGGTACAATGTACAGCACATTCGACTTCTGGTTAATGGTAAATGTGGATAGCAGGTGGCTTTGTGGTAATCGTACAGCACATTGGACCTTGAGTTAATGTAAATGTGGATGGCAGATGGCTTTGTGGTACAATGTACAGCGCATTCGACTTCTAGTTAATGGTAAATGTGGATGGCAGGCAGCTTTGTGGTATAATGTACAGCACATTCGACTTCTAGTTAATGGTAAATGTGGATGGCAGGTGGCTTTGTGGTACAATGTACAGCACATTCGACTTCTGGTTAATGGTAAATGTGGATAGCAGGTGGCTTTGTGGTACAACGTACAGCGCATTCGACTTCTAGTTAATGGTAAATGTGGCTAGCAGGTGGCCTTGTGGTACAATGTACAGCACATTCGACTTCTAGTTAATGGTAAATGTGGATAGCAGGTGGCTTTGTGGTACAATGTATAGCGCATTCGACCTCTAGTTAATGGTAAATGTGGATGGCAGGTGGCTTTGTGGTACAATATACAGCGCATTCGACTTCTAGTTAATGGTAAATGTGGAGAGCAGGTGGCTTTGTGGTACAATGTAGAGCGCATTCGACTTCTAGTTAATGGTAAATGTGGATGGCAGGTGGCCTTGTGGTACAATGTACAGCGCATTGGACTTCTAGTTAATGGTAAATGTGGATAGCAGGTGGCTTTGTGGTACAATGTATAGCGCATTCGACTTCTAGTTAATGTTAAATGTGGCTAGCAGGTGGCTTTGTGGTACAATGTACAGCACATTCGACTTCTAGTTAATGGTAAATGTGGATGGCAGGTGGCTTTGTGGTACAATGTACAGCGCATTCGACTTCTAGTTAATGGTAAATGTAGATGACAGGTGGCGTTGTGGTACAATGTACAGCGCATTCGACCTCTAGTTAATGGTAAATGTGGATAGCAGGTGGCCTTGTGGTACCATGTACAGCGCATTGGATTTCTAGTTAATGGTAAATGTGGAGAGCAGGTGGCTTTGTGGTACAATGTATAGCGCATTCGACTTCTAGTTAATGGGAAATGTGGATGGCAGGTGGCCTTGTGGTACAATGTACAGCGCATTCGACCTCTATTTAATGGTAAATGTGGATAGCAGGTGGCCTTGTGGTACAATGTACAGCGCATTGGACTTCTAGTTAATGGTAAATGTGGACAGCAGGTGGCTTTGTGGTACAATGTATAGCGCATTCGACTTCTAGTTAATGGAAAAATGTGGATGGCAGGTGGCTTTGTGGTATAATGTACAGCGCATTCAACTTCTAGTTAATGGTAAATGTAGATGGCAGGTGGCCTTGTGGTACAATGTACAGCACATTGGACTTCTAGTTAATGGAAATGAGGATGGCAGGTGGCTTTGTGGTACAATGTACAGCACATTCGACTTCTAGTTAATGGTAAATGTGGATAGCAGGTGGCTTTGTGGTAAATGTACAGCACATTGGACCTCGAGTTAATGTAAATGTGGACGGCAGGTAGCCGTGTGGTATAATGTACAGCACATTCGACTTCTGGTTAATGGTAAATGTGGATAGCAGGTGGCTTTGTGGTACAATGTACAGCACATGCAACTTCTAGTTAATGGTAAATGTGGCTAGCAGGTGGCCTTGTGGTACAATGTACAGCGCATTCGACTTCTAGTTAATGGTAAATGTGGATGACAGGTGGCCTTGTGGTACAAAGTACAGCACATTCAGCTTCAAGTTAATGGTAAATGTGGATGGCAGGTGGCCTTGTGGCACAAAGTACAGCACATTCAACTTCTAGTTAATGGTAAATGTGGATAGCAGGTGGCTTTGTGGTACAATATACAGCGCATTCGACTTCTGGTTAAGGGTAAATGTGGATGGCAGGTGGCTTTGTGGTACAATATACAGCGCATTCGACTTCTAGTTAATGGTAAATGTGGATGGCAGGTGGCTTTGTGGTACAATATACAGCGCATTCGACTTCTAGTTAATGGTAAATGTGGATGGCAGGTGGCTTTGTGGTACAATATACAGCGCATTCGACTTCTTGTTAATGGTAAATGTGGAGAGCAGGTGGCTTTGTGGTACAATGTATAGCGCATTCGACTTCTAGTTAATGGTAAATGTGGATGGCAGGTGGCTTTGTGGTACAATGTACAGCGCATTCGGCTTCTAGTTAATATAAATGTGGATGGCAGGTGGCTTTGTGGTACAATGTACAGCGCATTTGGGGTCTAGTTAATGGTAAATGTGGATAGCAGGTGGCTTTGTGGTAAATGTACAGCACATTGGACCTCGAGTTAATGTAAATGTGGATGACAGGTAGCCTTGTGGTACAATGTACAGCACATTCGAATTCTGGTTAATGGTAAATGTGGATAGCAGGTGGCTTTGTGGTACAATGTACAGCACATACGACTTCTAGTTAATGGTAAATGTGGCTAGCAGGTGGCCTTGTGGTACAATGTACAGCGCATTCGACTTCTAGTTAATGGTAAATGTGGATGACAGGTGGCCTTGTGGTACAAAGTACAGCACATTCAGCTTCAAGTTAATGGTAAATGTGGATGGCAGGTGGCCTTGTGGTACAAAGTACAGCACATTCAACTTCTAGTTAATGGTAAATGTAGATGGCAGGTGGCTTTGTGGTACAAAGTACAGCACATTCAACTTCTAGTTAATGGTAAATGTGGATAGCAGGTGGCTTTGTGGTACAATGTACAGCGCATTCGACCTCTAGTTAATGGTAAATGTGGATGGCAGGTGGCTTTGTGGTACAATGTACAGCACATTCGACTTCTAGTTAATGGTAAATGTGGATGACAGGTGGCCTTGTGGTACAAAGTACAGCGCATTCAACTTCTAGTTAATGGTAAATGTAGATGGCAGGTGGCTTTGTGGTACAAAGTACAGCACATTCAGCTTCAAGTTAATGGTAAATGTGGATGGCAGGTGGCCTTGTGGTACAAAGTACAGCACATTCAACTTCTAGTTAATGGTAAATGTAGATGGCAGGTGGCTTTGTGGTACAAAGTACAGCACATTCAACTTCTAGTTTATGGTAAATGTGGATAGCAGGTGGCTTTGTGGTACAATGTACAGCGCATTCGACCTCTAGTTAATGGTAAATGTGGATGGCAGGTGGCTTTGTGGTAAAATATACAGCGCATTCGACTTCTAGTTAATGGTAAATGTGGAGAGCAGGTGGCTTTGTGGTACAATGTATAGCGCATTCGACTTCTAGTTAATGGTAAATGTGGATGGCAGGTGGCCTTGTGGTATAATGTGCAGCGCATTCGACCTCTAGTTAATGGTAAATGTGGATAGCAGGTGGCTTTGTGGTACAATGTATAGCGCATTCGACTTCGAGTTAATGGTAAATGTGGATAGCAGGTGTCTTTGTGGTACAATGTATAGCGCATTCGACATCTAGTTAATGGTAAATGTGGATGGCAGGTGGCTTTGTGGTACAATGTACAGCGCATTCGACTTCTAGTTAATGGTAAATGTGGATGGCAGGTGGCTTTGTGATACAATGTACAGCACATTGGACTTCTGGTTAATGTAAATGAGGAGGGCAGTTGGCGTTGTGGTACAATGTACAGCGCATTTGACTTCTAGTTAATGGTAAATGTGAATAGCAGGTGGCTTTGTGGTACAATGTACAGCACATTTGACTTCTAGTTAATGGTAAATGTGGATGGCAGGTGGCTTTCTGGTACAATGTACAGCACATTCGACTTCTAGTTAATGGTAAATGTGGATAGCAGGTGGCTTTGTGGTACAATGTACAGCAACTTCGACTTCCAGTTAATGGTAAATGTGAATAGCAGGTGGCTTTGTGGTAAATATACAGCACATTGGACTTCTAGTTAATGGTAAATGTGGATGGCAGGTAGCCTTGTGGTACAATGTACAGCGCATTCGACCTCTAGTTAATGGTAAATGTGGCTAGCAGGTGGCCTTGTGGTACAATGTACAGCGCATTCGACTTCTAGTTAATGGTAAATGTGGATGACAGGTGGCCTTGTGGTACAAAGTACGGCACATTCAGCTTCAAGTTAATGGTAAATGTGGATGGCAGGTGGCCTTGTGGTACAATGTACAGCACATTCAACTTCTAGTTAATGGTAAATGTGGATGGCAGGTGGCTTTGTGGTACAATCTACAGCGCATTCGACATCTAGTTAATGGTAAATGTGGATGGCAGGTGGCTTTGTGGTACAATCTACAGCGCATTCGACATCTAGTTAATGGTAAATGTGGATGGCAGGTGGCTTTGTGGTACAATGTACAGCACATTCAACTTCTGGTTAATGGTAAATGTGGATGGCAGGTGGCCTTGTGGTACAATGTACAGCGCATTCGACTTCTAGTTAATGGTAAATGTGGATGGCAGGTGGCTTTGTGGCACAATGTACAGCGCATTCGACTTCTAGTTAATGGTAAATGTGGATGGCAGGTGGCCTTGTGGTACAATGTACAGCGCATTCGACTTCTAGTTAATGGTAAATGTGGATGGCAGGTGGCCTTGTGGTACAATGTACAGCGCATTCGACTTCTAGTTAATGGTAAATGTGGATGGCAGGTGGCCTTGTGGTACAATGTACAGCGCATTCGACATCTAGTTAATGGTAAATGTGGATGGCAGGTGGCTTTGTGGTACAATGTACAGTGCATTGGACTTCGTGTTAATGGTAAATGTGGATGGCTGGTGGCTTTGTGGTACAATGTACAGCGCATTCGACTTCTGGTTAATGGTAAATGTGGATAGCAGGTGGCTTTGTGGTATAATGTACAGCACATTGGACCTCTAGTTAATGTAAATGTGGATGGCAGGTAGCCTTGTGGTACAATGTACAGCACATTCGACTTCTGGTTAATGGTAAATGTGGATAGCAGGTGGCTTTGTGGTAAACGTACAGCACATTGGACCTTGAGTTAATGTAAATGTGGATGGCAGGTGGCTTTGTGGTACAATGTACAGCGCATTCGACTTCTAGTTAATGGTAAATGTGGATGGCAGGTGGCCTTGTGGTACAATGTACAGCGCATTGGACTTCTAGTTAATGGTAAATGTGGATAGCAGGTGGCTTTGTGGTACAATGTATAGCGCATTCGACTTCTAGTTAATGTTAAATGTGGCTAGCAGGTGGCTTTGTGGTACAATGTACAGCACATTCGACTTCTAGTTAATGGTAAATGTGGATGGCAGGTGGCTTTGTGGTACAATGTACAGCGCATTCGACTTCTAGTTAATGGTAAATGTGGATAGCAGGTGGCTTTGTGGTACAATGTACAGCGCATTCGACCTCTAGTTAATGGTAAATGTAGATGACAGGTGGCTTTGTGGTACAATGTACAGCGCATTCGACCTCTAGTTAATGGTAAATGTGGATGGCAGGTGGCTTTGTGGTACAATGTACAGCGCATTCGACTTCTAGTTAATGGTAAATGTAGATGACAGGTGGCTTTGTGGTACAATGTACAGCGCATTCGACCTCTAGTTAATGGTAAATGTGGATAGCAGGTGGCCTTGTGGTACAATGTACAGCGCATTGGACTTCTAGTTAATGGTAAATGTGGAGAGCAGGTGGCTTTGTGGTACAATGTACAGCGCATTCGACTTCTAGTTAATGGTAAATGTGGATGGCAGGTGGCTTTGTGGTACAATATACAGCGCATTCGACTTCTAGTTAATGGTAAATGTGGATAGCAGGTGGCTTTGTGGTACAATATACAGCGCATTCGACTTCTAGTTAATGGTAAATGTGGAGAGCAGGTGGCTTTGTGGTACAATGTATAGCGCATTCGACTTCTAGTTAATGGTAAATGTAGATGGCAGGTGGCTTTGTGGTACAATGTACAGCGCATTCGGCTTCTAGTTAATATAAATGTGGATGGCAGGTGGCTTTGTGGTACAATGTACAGCGCATTTGGGGTCTAGTTAATGGTAAATGTGGATAGCAGGTGGCTTTGTGGTAAATGTACAGCACATTGGACCTCGAGTTAATGTAAATGTGGATGACAGGTAGCCTTGTGGTACAATGTACAGCACATTCGAATTCTGGTTAATGGTAAATGTGGATAGCAGGTGGCTTTGTGGTACAATGTACAGCACATACGACTTCTAGTTAATGGTAAATGTGGCTAGCAGGTGGCCTTGTGGTACAATGTACAGCGCATTCGACTTCTAGTTAATGGTAAATGTGGATGACAGGTGGCCTTGTGGTACAAAGTACAGCACATTCAGCTTCAAGTTTATGGTAAATGTGGATGGCAGGTGGTCTTGTGGTACAAAGTACAGCACATTCAACTTCTAGTTAAGGGTAAATGTGGATGGCAGGTGGCCTTGTGGTACAAAGTACAGCACATTCAACTTCTAGTTAATGGAAAATGTAGATGGCAGGTGGCTTTGTGGTACAAAGTACAGCACATTCAACTTCTAGTTAATGGTAAATGTGGATAGCAGGTGGCTTTGTGGTACAATGTACAGCGCATTCGACCTCTAGTTAATGGTAAATGTGGATGGCAGGTGGCTTTGTGGTACAATATACAGCGCATTCGACTTCTAGTTAATGGTAAATGTGGAGAGCAGGTGGCTTTGTGGTACAATGTATAGCGCATTCGACTTCTAGTTAATGGTAAATGTGGATAGAAGGTGTCTTTGTGGTACAATGTATAGCGCATTCGACTTCTAGTTAATGGTAAATGTGGATGGCAGGTGGCTTTGTGGTACAATGTACAGCGCATTCGACTTCTAGTTAATGGTAAATGTGGATGGCAGGTGGCTTTGTGATACAATGTACAGCACATTGGACTTCTGGTTAATGTAAATGAGGAGGGCAGTTGGCGTTGTGGTACAATGTACAGCGCATTCGACTTCTAGTTAATGGTAAATGTGAATAGCAGGTGGCTTTGTGGTACAATGTACAGCAACTTCGACTTCTAGTTAATGGTAAATGTGAATAGCAGGTGGCTTTGTGGTAAATATACAGCACATTGGACTTCTAGTTAATGGTAAATGTGGATGGCAGGTAGCCTTGTGGTACAATGTACAGCACATTCGACTTCTGGTTAACGGTAAATGTGGATAGCAGGTGGCTTTGTGGTACAATGTACAGCAACTTCGACTTCTAGTTAATGGTAAATGTGAATAGCAGGTGGCTTTGTGGTAAATATACAGCACATTGGACTTCTAGTTAATGGTAAATGTGGATGGCAGGTAGCCTTGTGGTACAATGTACAGCACATTCGACTTCTGGTTAATGGTAAATGTGGATAGCAGGTGGCTTTGTGGTATAATGTACAGCACATTGGACCTCTAGTTAATGTAAATGTGGATGGCAGGTAGCCTTGTGGTACAATGTACAGCACATTCGACTTCTGGTTAATGGTAAATGTGGAAAGCAGGTGGCTTTGTGGTATAATATACAGCACATTGGACTTCTAGTTAATGTAAATGAGGATGGCAGGTGGCTTTGTGGTACAATGTATAGCGCATTCGACTTCTAGTTAATGGTAAATGTGGATAGCAGGTGGCTTTGTGGTAAATGTACAGCACATTGGACCTCGAGTTAATGTAAATGTGGATGGCAGGTAGCCTTGTGGTACAATGTACAGCACATTCGACTTCTGCTTAATGGTAAATGTGGATGGCAGGTGGCTTTGTGGTACAATGTACAGCACATTCGACTTCTGGTTAATGGTAAATGTGGATAGCAGGTGGCTTTGTGGTACAATGTACAGCACATACGACTTCTAGTTAATGGTAAATGTGGCTAGCAGGTGGCCTTGTGGTACAATGTACAGCGCATTCGACTTCTAGTTAATGGTAAATGTGGCTAGCAGGTGGCCTTGTGGTACAATGTACAGCGCATTCAGCTTCAAGTTAATGGTAAATGTGGATGGCAGGTGGCCTAGTGGTACAAAGTACAGCACATTCAGCTTCAAGTTAATGGTAAATGTGGATAGCAGGTGGCCTTGTGGTACAATGTACAGCACATTCGACTTCTGCTTAATGGTAAATGTGGATGGCAGGTGGCCTAGTGGTACAATGTACATCACATTCAACTTCTAGTTAATGGTAAATGTGGATAGCAGTTGGCTTTGTGGTACAATGTACAGCGCATTCGACCTCTAGTTAATGGTAAATGTGGATGGCAGGTGGCTTTGTGGTACAATGTACAGCGCATTCGACTTCTAGTTAATGGTAAATGTGGATGGCAGGTGGCTTTGTGGCACAATGTACAGCACATTCAACTTCTGGTTAATGGTAAATGTGGATGGCAGGTGGCCTTGTGGTACAATGTACAGCGCATTCGACTTCTAGTTAATGGTAAATGTGGATGGCAGGTGGCTTTGTGGCACAATGTACAGCACATTCGACTTCTAGTTAATGGTAAATGTGGATAGCAGGTGGCTTTGTGGTACAATGTACAGCGCATTCGACTTCTAGTTAATGGTAAATGTGGATGGCAGGTGGCCTTGTGGTACAATGTACAGCGCATTCGACTTCTAGTTAATGGTAAATGTGGATGGCAGGTGGCTTTGTGGCACAATGTACAGCACATTCAACTTCTGGTTAATGGTAAATGTGGATGGCAGGTGGCCTTGTGGTACAATGTACAGCGCATTCGACATCTAGTTAATGGTAAATGTGGATGGCAGGTGGCTTTGTGGTACAATGTACAGCGCATTGGACTTCGTGTTAATGGTAAATGTGGATGGCAGGTGGCTTTGTGGTACAATGTACAGCGCATTCGACTTCTGGTTAATGGTAAATGTGGATAGCAGGTGGCTTTGTGGTATAATGTACAGCACATTGGACCTCTAGTTAATGTAAATGTGGATGGCAGGTAGCCTTGTGGTACAATGTACAGCACATTCGACTTCTGGTTAATGGTAAATGTGGATAGCAGGTGGCTTTGTGGTAAACGTACAGCACATTGGACCTTGAGTTAATGTAAATGTGGATGGCAGGTGGCTTTGTGGTACAATGTACAGCGCATTCGACTTCTAGTTAATGGTAAATGTGGATGGCAGGCAGCTTTGTGGTATAATGTACAGCACATTCGACTTCTAGTTAATGGTAAATGTGGATGGCAGGTGGCTTTGTGGTACAATGTACAGCACATTCGACTTCTGGTTAATGGTAAATGTGGATAGCAGGTGGCTTTGTGGTACAATGTACAGCGCATTCGACTTCTAGTTCATGGTAAATGTGGCTAGCAGGTGGCCTTGTGGTACAATGTACAGCGCATTCGACCTCTAGTTAATGGTAAATGTGGATGGCAGGTGGCTTTGTGGTACAATATACAGCGCATTCGACTTCTAGTTAATGGTAAATGTGGAGAGCAGGTGGCTTTGTGGTACAATGTAGAGCGCATTCGACTTCTAGTTAATGGTAAATGTGGATGGCAGGTGGCCTTGTGGTACAATGTACAGCGCATTGGACTTCTAGTTAATGGTAAATGTGGATAGCAGGTGGCTTTGTGGTACAATGTACAGCGCATTCGACTTCTAGTTAATGGTAAATGTGGATGGCAGGTGGCTTTGTGGTACAATGTACAGCGCATTCGACCTCTAGTTAATGGTAAATGTGGATAGCAGGTGGCCTTGTGGTACAATGTACAGCGCATTGGACTTCTGGTTAATGGTAAACGTGGATGGCAGGTGGCTTTGTGGTACAATGTACAGCCCATTCGACTTCTAGTTAATGGTAAATGTAGATGACAGGTGGCTTTGTGGTACAATGTACAGCGCATTCGACCTCTAGTTAATGGTAAATGTGGATAGCAGGTGGCCTTGTGGTACAATGTACAGCGCATTGGACTTCTAGTTAATGGTAAATGTGGAGAGCAGGTGGCTCTGTGGTACAATGTACAGCGCATTCGACTTCTAGTTAATGGGAAATGTGGATGGCAGGTGGCCTTGTGGTACAATGTACAGCACATTCGACCTCTAGTTAATGGTAAATGTGGATGGCAGGTGGCTTTGTGGTACAATGTACAGCGCATTCGACCTCTATTTAATGGTAAATGTGGATAGCAGGTGGCCTTGTGGTACAATGTACAGCGCATTGGACTTCTAGTTAATGGTAAATGTGGACAGCAGGTGGCTTTGTGGTACAATGTATAGCGCATTCGACTTCTAGTTAATGGAAAAATGTGGATGGCAGGTGGCTTTGTGGTATAATGTACAGCGCATTCAACTTCTAGTTAATGGTAAATGTAGATGGCAGGTGGCCTTGTGGTACAATGTACAGCACATTGGACTTCTAGTTAATGGAAATGAGGATGGCAGGTGGCTTTGTGGTACAATGTACAGCACATTCGACTTCTAGTTAATGGTAAATGTGGATAGCAGGTGGCTTTGTGGTAAATGTACAGCACATTGGACCTCGAGTTAATGTAAATGTGGATGGCAGGTAGCCGTGTGGTATAATGTACAGCACATTCGACTTCTGGTTAATGGTAAATGTGGATAGCAGGTGGCTTCGTGGTACAATGTACAGCACATACAACTTCTAGTTAATGGTAAATGTGGCTAGCAGGTGGCCTTGTGGTACAATGTACAGCGCATTCGACTTCTAGTTAATGGTAAATGTGGATGACAGGTGGCCTTGTGGTACAAAGTACAGCACATTCAACTTCTAGTTAATGGTAAATGTGGATAGGAGGTGGCTTTGTGGTACAACGTACAGCGCATTCGACCTCTAGTTAATGGTAAATGTGGATGGCAGGTGGCTTTGTGGTACAATATACAGCGCATTCGACTTCTAGTTAATGGTAAATGTGGATGGCAGGTTTCTTTGTGGTACAATGTACAGCGCATTCGACTTCTGGTTAAGGGTAAATGTGGATGGCAGGTGGCTTTGTGGTACAATATACAGCGCATTCGACTTCTAGTTAATGGTAAATGTGGAGAGCAGGTGGCTTTGTGGTACAATGTACAGCGCATTCGACTTCTAGTTAATGGTAAATGTGGATGGCAGGTGGCTTTGTGGTACAATATACAGCGCATTCGACTTCTAGTTAATGGTAAATGTGGAGAGCAGGTGGCTTTGTGGTACAATGTACAGCGCATTCGACTTCTAGTTAATGGTAAATGTGGATGGCAGGTGGCTTTGTGGTACAATATACAGCGCATTCGACTTCTAGTTAATGGTAAATGTGGATGGCAGGTGGCTTTGTGGTACAATATACAGCGCATTCGACTTCTAGTTAATATAAATGTGGATGGCAGGTGGCTTTGTGGTACAATGTACAGCGCATTTGGGGTCTAGTTAATGGTAAATGTGGATAGCAGGTGGCTTTGTGGTAAATGTACAGCACATTGGACCTCGAGTTAATGTAAATGTGGATGACAGGTAGCCTTGTGGTACAATGTACAGCACATTCGAATTCTGGTTAATGGTAAATGTGGATAGCAGGTGGCTTTGTGGTACAATGTACAGCACATACGACTTCTAGTTAATGGTAAATGTGGCTAGCAGGTGGCCTTGTGGTACAATGTACAGCGCATTCGACTTCTAGTTAATGGTAAATGTGGATGACAGGTGGCCTTGTGGTACAAAGTACAGCACATTCAGCTTCAAGTTAATGGTAAATGTGGATGGCAGGTGGCCTTGTGGTACAAAGTACAGCACATTCAACTTCTAGTTAATGGTAAATGTAGATGGCAGGTGGGTTTGTGGTACAAAGTACAGCACATTCAACTTCTAGTTAATGGTAAATGTGGATAGCAGGTGGCTTTGTGGTACAATGTACAGCGCATTCGATCTCTAGTTAATGGTAAATGTGGATGGCAGGTGGCTTTGTGGTACAATATACAGCGCATTCGACTTCTAGTTAATGGTAAATGTGGAGAGCAGGTGGCTTTGTGGTACAATGTATAGCGCATTCGACTTCTAGTTAATGGTAAATGTGGATGGCAGGTGGCCTTGTGGTATAATGTGCAGCGCATTCGACCTCTAGTTAATGGTAAATGTGGATAGCAGGTGGCTTTGTGGTACAATGTATAGCGCATTCGACTTCTAGTTAATGGTAAATGTGGATAGCAGGTGTCTTTGTGGTACAATGTATAGCGCATTCGACTTCTAGTTAATGGTAAATGTGGATGGCAGGTGGCTTTGTGGTACAATGTACAGCGCATTCGACTTCTAGTTAATGGTAAATGTGGATGGCAGGTGGCTTTGTGATACAATGTACAGCACATTGGACTTCTGGTTAATGTAAATGAGGAGGGCAGTTGGCGTTGTGGTACAATGTACAGCGCATTCGACTTCTAGTTAATGGTAAATGTGAATAGCAGGTGGCTTTGTGGTACAATGTACAGCAACTTCGACTTCTAGTTAATGGTAAATGTGAATAGCAGGTGGCTTTGTGGTAAATATACAGCACATTGGACTTCTAGTTAATGGTAAATGTGGATGGCAGGTAGCCTTGTGGTACAATGTACAGCACATTCGACTTCTGGTTAATGGTAAATGTGGATAGCAGGTGGCTTTGTGGTATAATGTACAGCACATTGGTCCTCTAGTTAATGTAAATGTGGATGGCAGGTAGCCTTGTGGTACAATGTACAGCACATTCGACTTCTGGTTAATGGTAAATGTGGAAAGCAGGTGGCTTTGTGGTATAATGTACAGCACATTGGACTTCTAGTTAATGTAAATGAGGATGGCAGGTGGCTTTGTGGTACAATGTATAGCGCATTCGACTTCTAGTTAATGGTAAATGTGGATAGCAGGTGGCTTTGTGGTACAATGTACAGCACATTCGACTTCTGGTTAATGGTAAATGTGGATAGCAGGTGGCTTTGTGGTACAATGTACAGCACATACGACTTCTAGTTAATGGTAAATGTGGCTAGCAGGTGGCCTTGTGGTACAATGTACAGCGCATTCGACTTCTAGTTAATGGTAAATGTGGATGACAGGTGGCCTTGTGGTACAAAGTACGGCACATTCAGCTTCAAGTTAATGGTAAATGTGGATGGCAGGTGGCCTTGTGGTACAATGTACAGCACATTCAACTTCTAGTTAATGGTAAATGTGGATGGCAGGTGGCTTTGTGGTACAATCTACAGCGCATTCGACATCTAGTTAATGGTAAATGTGGATGGCAGGTGGCTTTGTGGTACAATATACAGCGCATTCGACTTCTAGTTAATGGTAAATGTGGATGGCAGGTGGCTTTGTGGCACAATGTACAGCACATTCAACTTCTGGTTAATGGTAAATGTGGATGGCAGGTGGCCTTGTGGTACAATGTACAGCGCATTCGACTTCTAGTTAATGGTAAATGTGGATGGCAGGTGGCTTTGTGGCACAATGTACAGCGCATTCGACTTCTAGTTAATGGTAAATGTGGATGGCAGGTGGCCTTGTGGTACAATGTACAGCGCATTCGACTTCTAGTTAATGGTAAATGTGGATGGCAGGTGGCCTTGTGGTACAATGTACAGCGCATTCGACTTCTAGTTAATGGTAAATGTGGATGGCAGGTGGCCTTGTGGTACAATGTACAGCGCATTCGACATCTAGTTAATGGTAAATGTGGATGGCAGGTGGCTTTGTGGTACAATGTACAGCGCATTGGACTTCGTGTTAATGGTAAATGTGGATGGCAGGTGGCTTTGTGGTACAATGTACAGCGCATTCGACTTCTGGTTAATGGTAAATGTGGATAGCAGGTGGCTTTGTGGTATAATGTACAGCACATTGGACCTCTAGTTAATGTAAATGTGGATGGCAGGTAGCCTTGTGGTACAATGTACAGCACATTCGACTTCTGGTTAATGGTAAATGTGGATAGCAGGTGGCTTTGTGGTAAACGTACAGCACATTGGACCTTGAGTTAATGTAAATGTGGATGGCAGGTGGCTTTGTGGTACAATGTACAGCGCATTCGACTTCTAGTTAATGGTAAATGTGGATGGCAGGCAGCTTTGTGTTATAATGTACAGCACATTCGACTTCTAGTTAATGGTAAATGTGGATGGCAGGTGGCTTTGTGGTACAATGTACAGCACTTTCGACTTCTGGTTAATGGTAAATGTGGATAGCAGGTGGCTTTGTGGTACAATGTACAGCGCATTCGACTTCTAGTTAATGGTAAATGTGGCTAGCAGGTGGCCTTGTGGTACAATGTACAGCGCATTCGACCTCTAGTTAATGGTAAATGTGGATGGCAGGTGGCTTTGTGGTACAATATACAGCGCATTCGACTTCTAGTTAATGGTAAATGTGGATAGCAGGTTGCTTTGTGGTACAATGTAGAGCGCATTCGACTTCTAGTTAATGGTAAATGTGGATGGCAGGTGGCCTTGTGGTACAATGTACAGCGCATTGGACTTCTAGTTAATGGTAAATGTGGATAGCAGGTGGCTTTGTGGTACAATGTATAGCGCATTCGACTTCTAGTTAATGTTAAATGTGGCTAGCAGGTGGCTTTGTGGTACAATGTACAGCACATTCGACTTCTAGTTAATGGTAAATGTGGATGGCAGGTGGCTTTGTGGTACAATGTACAGCGCATTCGACTTCTAGTTAATGGTAAATGTAGATGACAGGTGGCTTTGTGGTACAATGTACAGCGCATTCGACCTCTAGTTAATGGTAAATGTGGATAGCAGGTGGCCTTGTGGTACAATGTACAGCGCATTGGACTTCTAGTTAATGGTAAATGTGGAGAGCAGGTGGCTTTGTGGTACAATGTACAGCGCATTCGACTTCTAGTTAATGGTAAATGTGGATGGCAGGTGGCTTTGTGGTACAATATACAGCGCATTCGACTTCTAGTTAATGGTAAATGTGGATGGCAGGTGGCTTTGTGGTACAATATACAGCGCATTCGACTTCTGGTTAATGGTAAATGTGGATAGCAGGTGGCTTTGTGGTATAATGTACAGCACATTGGACCTCTAGTTAATGTAAATGTGGATGGCAGGTAGCCTTGTGGTACAATGTACAGCACATTCGACTTCTGGTTAATGGTAAATGTGGAAAGCAGGTGGCTTTGTGGTATAATGTACAGCACATTGGACTTCTAGTTAATGTAAATGAGGATGGCAGGTGGCTTTGTGGTACAATGTATAGCGCATTCGACTTCTAGTTAATGGTAAATGTGGATAGCAGGTGGCTTTGTGGTAAATGTACAGCACATTGGACCTCGAGTTAATGTAAATGTGGATGGCAGGTAGCCTTGTGGTACAATGTACAGCACATTCGACTTCTGGTTAATGGTAAATGTGGAAAGCAGGTGGCTTTGTGGTATAATGTACAGCACATTGGACTTCTAGTTAATGTAAATGAGGATGGCAGGTGGCTTTGTGGTACAATGTATAGCGCATTCGACTTCTAGTTAATGGTAAATGTGGATAGCAGGTGGCTTTGTGGTAAATGTACAGCACATTGGACCTCGAGTTAATGTAAATGTGGATGGCAGGTAGCCTTGTGGTACAATGTACAGCACATTCGACTTCTGCTTAATGGTAAATGTGGATAGCAGGTGGCTTTGTGGTACAATGTACAGCACATTCGACTTCTGGTTAATGGTAAATGTGGATAGCAGGTGGCTTTGTGGTACAATGTACAGCACATACGACTTCTAGTTAATGGTAAATGTGGCTAGCAGGTGGCCTTGTGCTACAATGTACAGCGCATTCGACTTCTAGTTAATGGTAAATGTGGATGACAGGTGGCCTTGTGGTACAAAGTACGGCACATTCAGCTTCAAGTTAATGGTAAATGTGGATGGCAGGTGGCCTTGTGGTACAATGTTCAGCACATTCAACTTCTAGTTAATGGTAAATGTGGATGGCAGGTGGCTTTGTGGCACAATGTACAGCGCATTCGACATCTAGTTAATGGTAAATGTGGATGGCAGGTGGCTTTGTGGTACAAAGTACAGCACATTCAACTTCTGGTTAATGGTAAATGTGGATGGCAGGTGGCCTTGTGGTACAATGTACAGCGCATTCGACTTCTAGTTAATGGTAAATGTGGATGGCAGGTGGCTTTGTGGCACAATGTACAGCGCATTCGACTTCTAGTTAATGGTAAATGTGGATGGCAGGTGGCCTTGTGGTACAATGTACAGCGCATTCGACTTCTAGTTAATGGTAAATGTGGATGGCAGGTTGCCTTGTGGTACAATGTACAGCGCATTCGACTTCTAGTTAATGGTAAATGTGGATGGCAGGTGGCCTTGTGGTACAATGTACAGCGCATTCGACATCTAGTTAATGGTAAATGTGGATGGCAGGTGGCTTTGTGGTACAATGTACAGCGCATTGGACTTCGTGTTAATGGTAAATGTGGATGGCAGGTGGCTTTGTGGTACAATGTACAGCGCATTCGACTTCTGGTTAATGGTAAATGTGGATAGCAGGTGGCTTTGTGGTATAATGTACAGCACATTGGACCTCTAGTTAATGTAAATGTGGATGGCAGGTAGCCTTGTGGTACAATGTACAGCACATTCGACTTCTGGTTAATGGTAAATGTGGATAGCAGGTGGCTTTGTGGTAAACGTACAGCACATTGGACCTTGAGTTAATGTAAATGTGGATGGCAGGTGGCTTTGTGGTACAATGTACAGCGCATTCGACTTCTAGTTAATGGTAAATGTGGATGGCAGGTGGCCTTGTGGTACAATGTACAGCGCATTGGACTTCTAGTTAATGGTAAATGTGGATAGCAGGTGGCTTTGTGGTACAATGTATAGCGCATTCGACTTCTAGTTAATGTTAAATGTGGCTAGCAGGTGGCTTTGTGGTACAATGTACAGCACATTCGACTTCTAGTTAATGGTAAATGTGGATGGCAGGTGGCTTTGTGGTACAATGTACAGCGCATTCGACTTCTAGTTAATGGTAAATGTAGATGACAGGTGGCTTTGTGGTACAATGTACAGCGCATTCGACCTCTAGTTAATGGTAAATGTGGATAGCAGGTGGCCTTGTGGTACAATGTACAGCGCATTGGACTTCTAGTTAATGGTAAATGTGGAGAGCAGGTGGCTTTGTGGTACAATGTACAGCGCATTCGACTTCTAGTTAATGGTAAATGTGGATGGCAGGTGGCTTTGTGGTACAATATACAGCGCATTCGACTTCTAGTTAATGGTAAATGTGGATAGCAGGTGGCTTTGTGGTACAATATACAGCGCATTCGACTTCTAGTTAATGGTTAATGTGGAGAGCAGGTGGCTTTGTGGTACAATGTATAGCGCATTCGACTTCTAGTTAATGGTAAATGTAGATGGCAGGTGGCTTTGTGGTACAATGTACAGCGCATTCGGCTTCTGGTTAATATAAATGTGGATGGCAGGTGGCTTTGTGGTACAATGTACAGCGCATTTGGGGTCTAGTTAATGGTAAATGTGGATAGCAGGTGGCTTTGTGGTAAATGTACAGCACATTGGACCTCGAGTTAATGTAAATGTGGATGACAGGTAGCCTTGTGGTACAATGTACAGCACATTCGAATTCTGGTTAATGGTAAATGTGGATAGCAGGTGGCTTTGTGGTACAATGTACAGCACATACGACTTCTAGTTAATGGTAAATGTGGCTAGCAGGTGGCCTTGTGGTACAATGTACAGCGCATTCGACTTCTAGTTAATGGTAAATGTGGATGACAGGTGGCCTTGTGGTACAAAGTACAGCACATTCAGCTTCAAGTTAATGGTAAATGTGGATGGCAGGTGGCCTTGTGGTACAAAGTACAGCACATTCAACTTCTAGTTAAGGGTAAATGTGGATGGCAGGTGGCCTTGTGGTACAAAGTACAGCACATTCAACTTCTAGTTAATGGAAAATGTAGATGGCAGGTGGCTTTGTGGTACAAAGTACAGCACATTCAACTTCTAGTTAATGGTAAATGTGGATAGCAGGTGGCTTTGTGGTACAATGTACAGCGCATTCGACCTCTAGTTAATGGTAAATGTGGATGGCAGTTGGCTTTGTGGTACAATATACAGCGCATTCGACTTCTAGTTAATGGTAAATGTGGAGAGCAGGTGGCTTTGTGGTACAATGTATAGCGCATTCGACTTCTAGTTAATGGTAAATGTGGATAGAAGGTGTCTTTGTGGTACAATGTATAGCGCATTCGACTTCTAGTTAATGGTAAATGTGGATGGCAGGTGGCTTTGTGGTACAATGTACAGCGCATTCGACTTCTAGTTAATGGTAAATGTGGATGGCAGGTGGCTTTGTGATACAATGTACAGCACATTGGACTTCTGGTTAATGTAAATGAGGAGGGCAGTTGGCGTTGTGGTACAATGTACAGCGCATTCGACTTCTAGTTAATGGTAAATGTGAATAGCAGGTGGCTTTGTGGTACAATGTACAGCAACTTCGACTTCTAGTTAATGGTAAATGTGAATAGCAGGTGGCTTTGTGGTAAATATACAGCACATTGGACTTCTAGTTAATGGTAAATGTGGATGGCAGGTAGCCTTGTGGTACAATGTACAGCACATTCGACTTCTGGTTAATGGTAAATGTGGATAGCAGGTGGCTTTGTGGTACAATGTACAGCAACTTCGACTTCTAGTTAATGGTAAATGTGAATAGCAGGTGGCTTTGTGGTAAATATACAGCACATTGGAATTCTAGTTAATGGTAAATGTGGATGTCAGGTAGCCTTGTGGTACAATGTACAGCACATTCGACTTCTGGTTAATGGTAAATGTGGATAGCAGGTGGCTTTGTGGTATAATGTACAGCACATTGGACCTCTAGTTAATGTAAATGTGGATGGCAGGTAGCCTTGTGGTACAATGTACAGCACATTCGACTTCTGGTTAATGGTAAATGTGGAAAGCAGGTGGCTTTGTGGTATAATGTACAGCACATTGGACTTCTAGTTAATGTAAATGAGGATGGCAGGTGGCTTTGTGGTACAATGTATAGCGCATTCGACTTCTAGTTAATGGTAAATGTGGATAGCAGGTGGCTTTGTGGTAAATGTACAGCACATTGGACCTCGAGTTAATGTAAATGTGGATGGCAGGTAGCCTTGTGGTACAATGTACAGCACATTCGACTTCTGCTTAATGGTAAATGTGGATGGCAGGTGGCTTTGTGGTACAATGTACAGCACATTCGACTTCTGGTTAATGGTAAATGTGGATAGCAGGTGGCTTTGTGGTACAATGTACAGCACATACGACTTCTAGTTAATGGTAAATGTGGCTAGCAGGTGGCCTTGTGGTACAATGTACAGCGCATTCGACTTCTAGTTAATGGTAAATGTGGATGACAGGTGGCCTTGTGGTACAAAGTACAGCACATTCAGCTTCAAGTTAATGGTAAATGTGGATGGCAGGTGGCCTAGTGGTACAATGTACAGCGCATTCGACCTCTAGTTAATGGTAAATGTGGATGGCAGGTGGCTTTGTGGTACAATCTACAGCGCATTCGACATCTAGTTAATGGTAAATGTGGATGGCAGGTGGCTTTGTGGTACAATGTACAGCGCATTCGACTTCTAGTTAATGGTAAATGTGGATGGCAGGTGGCTTTGTGGCACAATGTACAGCGCATTCGACTTCTAGTTAATGGTAAATGTGGATGACAGGTGGCCTTGTGGTACAAAGTACGGCACATTCAGCTTCAAGTTAATGGTAAATGTGGATGGCAGGTGGCCTTGTGGTACAATGTACAGCACATTCAACTTCTAGTTAATGGTAAATGTGGATGGCAGGTGGCTTTGTGGTACAATCTACAGCGCATTCGACATCTAGTTAATGGTAAATGTGGATGGCAGGTGGCTTTGTGGTACAATATACAGCGCATTCGACTTCTAGTTAATGGTAAATGTGGATGGCAGGTGGCTTTGTGGCACAATGTACAGCACATTCAACTTCTGGTTAATGGTAAATGTGGATGGCAGGTGGCCTTGTGGTACAATGTACAGCGCATTCGACTTCTAGTTAATGGTAAATGTGGATGGCAGGTGGCTTTGTGGCACAATGTACAGCGCATTCGACTTCTAGTTAATGGTAAATGTGGATGGCAGGTGGCCTTGTGGTACAATGTACAGCGCATTCGACTTCTAGTTAATGGTAAATGTGGATGGCAGGTGGCCTTGTGGTACAATGTACAGCGCATTCGACTTCTAGTTAATGGTAAATGTGGATGGCAGGTGGCCTTGTGGTACAATGTACAGCGCATTCGACATCTAGTTAATGGTAAATGTGGATGGCAGGTGGCTTTGTGGTACAATGTACAGCGCATTGGACTTCGTGTTAATGGTAAATGTGGATGGCAGGTGGCTTTGTGGTACAATGTACAGCGCATTCGACTTCTGGTTAATGGTAAATGTGGATAGCAGGTGGCTTTGTGGTATAATGTACAGCACATTGGACCTCTAGTTAATGTAAATGTGGATGGCAGGTAGCCTTGTGGTACAATGTACAGCACATTCGACTTCTGGTTAATGGTAAATGTGGATAGCAGGTGGCTTTGTGGTAAACGTACAGCACATTGGACCTTGAGTTAATGTAAATGTGGATGGCAGGTGGCTTTGTGGTACAATGTACAGCGCATTCGACTTCTAGTTAATGGTAAATGTGGATGGCAGGCAGCTTTGTGTTATAATGTACAGCACATTCGACTTCTAGTTAATGGTAAATGTGGATGGCAGGTGGCTTTGTGGTACAATGTACAGCACTTTCGACTTCTGGTTAATGGTAAATGTGGATAGCAGGTGGCTTTGTGGTACAATGTACAGCGCATTCGACTTCTAGTTAATGGTAAATGTGGCTAGCAGGTGGCCTTGTGGTACAATGTACAGCGCATTCGACCTCTAGTTAATGGTAAATGTGGATGGCAGGTGGCTTTGTGGTACAATATACAGCGCATTCGACTTCTAGTTAATGGTAAATGTGGATAGCAGGTTGCTTTGTGGTACAATGTAGAGCGCATTCGACTTCTAGTTAATGGTAAATGTGGATGGCAGGTGGCCTTGTGGTACAATGTACAGCGCATTGGACTTCTAGTTAATGGTAAATGTGGATAGCAGGTGGCTTTGTGGTACAATGTATAGCGCATTCGACTTCTAGTTAATGTTAAATGTGGCTAGCAGGTGGCTTTGTGGTACAATGTACAGCACATTCGACTTCTAGTTAATGGTAAATGTGGATGGCAGGTGGCTTTGTGGTACAATGTACAGCGCATTCGACTTCTAGTTAATGGTAAATGTAGATGACAGGTGGCTTTGTGGTACAATGTACAGCGCATTCGACCTCTAGTTAATGGTAAATGTGGATAGCAGGTGGCCTTGTGGTACAATGTACAGCGCATTGGACTTCTAGTTAATGGTAAATGTGGAGAGCAGGTGGCTTTGTGGTACAATGTACAGCGCATTCGACTTCTAGTTAATGGTAAATGTGGATGGCAGGTGGCTTTGTGGTACAATATACAGCGCATTCGACTTCTAGTTAATGGTAAATGTGGATGGCAGGTGGCTTTGTGGTACAATATACAGCGCATTCGACTTCTGGTTAATGGTAAATGTGGATAGCAGGTGGCTTTGTGGTATAATGTACAGCACATTGGACCTCTAGTTAATGTAAATGTGGATGGCAGGTAGCCTTGTGGTACAATGTACAGCACATTCGACTTCTGGTTAATGGTAAATGTGGAAAGCAGGTGGCTTTGTGGTATAATGTACAGCACATTGGACTTCTAGTTAATGTAAATGAGGATGGCAGGTGGCTTTGTGGTACAATGTATAGCGCATTCGACTTCTAGTTAATGGTAAATGTGGATAGCAGGTGGCTTTGTGGTAAATGTACAGCACATTGGACCTCGAGTTAATGTAAATGTGGATGGCAGGTAGCCTTGTGGTACAATGTACAGCACATTCGACTTCTGGTTAATGGTAAATGTGGAAAGCAGGTGGCTTTGTGGTATAATGTACAGCACATTGGACTTCTAGTTAATGTAAATGAGGATGGCAGGTGGCTTTGTGGTACAATGTATAGCGCATTCGACTTCTAGTTAATGGTAAATGTGGATAGCAGGTGGCTTTGTGGTAAATGTACAGCACATTGGACCTCGAGTTAATGTAAATGTGGATGGCAGGTAGCCTTGTGGTACAATGTACAGCACATTCGACTTCTGCTTAATGGTAAATGTGGATAGCAGGTGGCTTTGTGGTACAATGTACAGCACATTCGACTTCTGGTTAATGGTAAATGTGGATAGCAGGTGGCTTTGTGGTACAATGTACAGCACATACGACTTCTAGTTAATGGTAAATGTGGCTAGCAGGTGGCCTTGTGCTACAATGTACAGCGCATTCGACTTCTAGTTAATGGTAAATGTGGATGACAGGTGGCCTTGTGGTACAAAGTACGGCACATTCAGCTTCAAGTTAATGGTAAATGTGGATGGCAGGTGGCCTTGTGGTACAATGTTCAGCACATTCAACTTCTAGTTAATGGTAAATGTGGATGGCAGGTGGCTTTGTGGCACAATGTACAGCGCATTCGACATCTAGTTAATGGTAAATGTGGATGGCAGGTGGCTTTGTGGTACAAAGTACAGCACATTCAACTTCTGGTTAATGGTAAATGTGGATGGCAGGTGGCCTTGTGGTACAATGTACAGCGCATTCGACTTCTAGTTAATGGTAAATGTGGATGGCAGGTGGCTTTGTGGCACAATGTACAGCGCATTCGACTTCTAGTTAATGGTAAATGTGGATGGCAGGTGGCCTTGTGGTACAATGTACAGCGCATTCGACTTCTAGTTAATGGTAAATGTGGATGGCAGGTTGCCTTGTGGTACAATGTACAGCGCATTCGACTTCTAGTTAATGGTAAATGTGGATGGCAGGTGGCCTTGTGGTACAATGTACAGCGCATTCGACATCTAGTTAATGGTAAATGTGGATGGCAGGTGGCTTTGTGGTACAATGTACAGCGCATTGGACTTCGTGTTAATGGTAAATGTGGATGGCAGGTGGCTTTGTGGTACAATGTACAGCGCATTCGACTTCTGGTTAATGGTAAATGTGGATAGCAGGTGGCTTTGTGGTATAATGTACAGCACATTGGACCTCTAGTTAATGTAAATGTGGATGGCAGGTAGCCTTGTGGTACAATGTACAGCACATTCGACTTCTGGTTAATGGTAAATGTGGATAGCAGGTGGCTTTGTGGTAAACGTACAGCACATTGGACCTTGAGTTAATGTAAATGTGGATGGCAGGTGGCTTTGTGGTACAATGTACAGCGCATTCGACTTCTAGTTAATGGTAAATGTGGATGGCAGGTGGCCTTGTGGTACAATGTACAGCGCATTGGACTTCTAGTTAATGGTAAATGTGGATAGCAGGTGGCTTTGTGGTACAATGTATAGCGCATTCGACTTCTAGTTAATGTTAAATGTGGCTAGCAGGTGGCTTTGTGGTACAATGTACAGCACATTCGACTTCTAGTTAATGGTAAATGTGGATGGCAGGTGGCTTTGTGGTACAATGTACAGCGCATTCGACTTCTAGTTAATGGTAAATGTAGATGACAGGTGGCTTTGTGGTACAATGTACAGCGCATTCGACCTCTAGTTAATGGTAAATGTGGATAGCAGGTGGCCTTGTGGTACAATGTACAGCGCATTGGACTTCTAGTTAATGGTAAATGTGGAGAGCAGGTGGCTTTGTGGTACAATGTACAGCGCATTCGACTTCTAGTTAATGGTAAATGTGGATGGCAGGTGGCTTTGTGGTACAATATACAGCGCATTCGACTTCTAGTTAATGGTAAATGTGGATAGCAGGTGGCTTTGTGGTACAATATACAGCGCATTCGACTTCTAGTTAATGGTTAATGTGGAGAGCAGGTGGCTTTGTGGTACAATGTATAGCGCATTCGACTTCTAGTTAATGGTAAATGTAGATGGCAGGTGGCTTTGTGGTACAATGTACAGCGCATTCGGCTTCTGGTTAATATAAATGTGGATGGCAGGTGGCTTTGTGGTACAATGTACAGCGCATTTGGGGTCTAGTTAATGGTAAATGTGGATAGCAGGTGGCTTTGTGGTAAATGTACAGCACATTGGACCTCGAGTTAATGTAAATGTGGATGACAGGTAGCCTTGTGGTACAATGTACAGCACATTCGAATTCTGGTTAATGGTAAATGTGGATAGCAGGTGGCTTTGTGGTACAATGTACAGCACATACGACTTCTAGTTAATGGTAAATGTGGCTAGCAGGTGGCCTTGTGGTACAATGTACAGCGCATTCGACTTCTAGTTAATGGTAAATGTGGATGACAGGTGGCCTTGTGGTACAAAGTACAGCACATTCAGCTTCAAGTTAATGGTAAATGTGGATGGCAGGTGGCCTTGTGGTACAAAGTACAGCACATTCAACTTCTAGTTAAGGGTAAATGTGGATGGCAGGTGGCCTTGTGGTACAAAGTACAGCACATTCAACTTCTAGTTAATGGAAAATGTAGATGGCAGGTGGCTTTGTGGTACAAAGTACAGCACATTCAACTTCTAGTTAATGGTAAATGTGGATAGCAGGTGGCTTTGTGGTACAATGTACAGCGCATTCGACCTCTAGTTAATGGTAAATGTGGATGGCAGTTGGCTTTGTGGTACAATATACAGCGCATTCGACTTCTAGTTAATGGTAAATGTGGAGAGCAGGTGGCTTTGTGGTACAATGTATAGCGCATTCGACTTCTAGTTAATGGTAAATGTGGATAGAAGGTGTCTTTGTGGTACAATGTATAGCGCATTCGACTTCTAGTTAATGGTAAATGTGGATGGCAGGTGGCTTTGTGGTACAATGTACAGCGCATTCGACTTCTAGTTAATGGTAAATGTGGATGGCAGGTGGCTTTGTGATACAATGTACAGCACATTGGACTTCTGGTTAATGTAAATGAGGAGGGCAGTTGGCGTTGTGGTACAATGTACAGCGCATTCGACTTCTAGTTAATGGTAAATGTGAATAGCAGGTGGCTTTGTGGTACAATGTACAGCAACTTCGACTTCTAGTTAATGGTAAATGTGAATAGCAGGTGGCTTTGTGGTAAATATACAGCACATTGGACTTCTAGTTAATGGTAAATGTGGATGGCAGGTAGCCTTGTGGTACAATGTACAGCACATTCGACTTCTGGTTAATGGTAAATGTGGATAGCAGGTGGCTTTGTGGTACAATGTACAGCAACTTCGACTTCTAGTTAATGGTAAATGTGAATAGCAGGTGGCTTTGTGGTAAATATACAGCACATTGGAATTCTAGTTAATGGTAAATGTGGATGTCAGGTAGCCTTGTGGTACAATGTACAGCACATTCGACTTCTGGTTAATGGTAAATGTGGATAGCAGGTGGCTTTGTGGTATAATGTACAGCACATTGGACCTCTAGTTAATGTAAATGTGGATGGCAGGTAGCCTTGTGGTACAATGTACAGCACATTCGACTTCTGGTTAATGGTAAATGTGGAAAGCAGGTGGCTTTGTGGTATAATGTACAGCACATTGGACTTCTAGTTAATGTAAATGAGGATGGCAGGTGGCTTTGTGGTACAATGTATAGCGCATTCGACTTCTAGTTAATGGTAAATGTGGATAGCAGGTGGCTTTGTGGTAAATGTACAGCACATTGGACCTCGAGTTAATGTAAATGTGGATGGCAGGTAGCCTTGTGGTACAATGTACAGCACATTCGACTTCTGCTTAATGGTAAATGTGGATGGCAGGTGGCTTTGTGGTACAATGTACAGCACATTCGACTTCTGGTTAATGGTAAATGTGGATAGCAGGTGGCTTTGTGGTACAATGTACAGCACATACGACTTCTAGTTAATGGTAAATGTGGCTAGCAGGTGGCCTTGTGGTACAATGTACAGCGCATTCGACTTCTAGTTAATGGTAAATGTGGATGACAGGTGGCCTTGTGGTACAAAGTACAGCACATTCAGCTTCAAGTTAATGGTAAATGTGGATGGCAGGTGGCCTAGTGGTACAATGTACAGCGCATTCGACCTCTAGTTAATGGTAAATGTGGATGGCAGGTGGCTTTGTGGTACAATCTACAGCGCATTCGACATCTAGTTAATGGTAAATGTGGATGGCAGGTGGCTTTGTGGTACAATGTACAGCGCATTCGACTTCTAGTTAATGGTAAATGTGGATGGCAGGTGGCTTTGTGGCACAATGTACAGCGCATTCGACTTCTAGTTAATGGTAAATGTGGATGGCAGGTGGCTTTGTGGTACAATGTACAGCACATTCAACTTCTGGTTAATGGTAAATGTGGATGGCAGGTGGCCTTGTGGTACAATGTACAGCGCATTCGACTTCTAGTTAATGGTAAATGTGGATGGCAGGTGGCTTTGTGGCACAATGTACAGCGCATTCGACTTCTAGTTAATGGTAAATGTGGATGGCAGGTGGCCTTGTGGTACAATGTACAGCGCATTCGACTTCTAGTTAATGGTAAATGTGGATAGCAGGTGGCTTTGTGGTACAATGTACAGCGCATTCGACTTCTAGTTAATGGTAAATGTGGATGGCAGGTGGCCTTGTGGTACAATGTACAGCGCATTCGACTTCTAGTTAATGGTAAATGTGGATGGCAGGTGGCTTTGTGGCACAATGTACAGCACATTCAACTTCTGGTTAATGGTAAATGTGGATGGCAGGTGGCCTTGTGGTACAATGTACAGCGCATTCGACATCTAGTTAATGGTAAATGTGGATGGCAGGTGGCTTTGTGGTACAATGTACAGCGCATTGGACTTCGTGTTAATGGTAAATGTGGATGGCAGGTGGCTTTGTGGTACAATGTACAGCGCATTCGACTTCTGGTTAATGGTAAATGTGGATAGCAGGTGGCTTTGTGGTATAATGTACAGCACATTGGACCTCTAGTTAATGTAAATGTGGATGGCAGGTAGCCTTGTGGTACAATGTACAGCACATTCGACTTCTGGTTAATGGTAAATGTGGATAGCAGGTGGCTTTGTGGTAAACGTACAGCACATTGGACCTTGAGTTAATGTAAATGTGGATGGCAGGTGGCTTTGTGGTACAATGTACAGCGCATTCGACTTCTAGTTAATGGTAAATGTGGATGGCAGGCAGCTTTGTGGTATAATGTACAGCACATTCGACTTCTAGTTAATGGTAAATGTGGATGGCAGGTGGCTTTGTGGTACAATGTACAGCACATTCAACTTCTGGTTAATGGTAAATGTGGATAGCAGGTGGCTTTGTGGTACAATGTACAGCGCATTCGACTTCTAGTTCATGGTAAATGTGGCTAGCAGGTGGCCTTGTGGTACAATGTACAGCGCATTCGACCTCTAGTTAATGGTAAATGTGGATGGCAGGTGGCTTTGTGGTACAATATACAGCGCATTCGACTTCTAGTTAATGGTAAATGTGGAGAGCAGGTGGCTTTGTGGTACAATGTAGAGCGCATTCGACTTCTCGTTAATGGTAAATGTGGATGGCAGGTGGCCTTGTGGTACAATGTACAGCGCATTGGACTTCTAGTTAATGGTAAATGTGGATAGCAGGTGGCTTTGTGGTACAATGTATAGCGCATTCGACTTCTAGTTAATGTTAAATGTGGCTAGCAGGTGGCTTTGTGGTGCAATGTACAGCACATTCGACTTCTAGTTAATGGTAAATGTGGATGGCAGGTGGCTTTGTGGTACAATGTACAGCCCATTCGACTTCTAGTTAATGGTAAATGTAGATGACAGGTGGCTTTGTGGTACAATGTACAGCGCATTCGACCTCTAGTTAATGGTAAATGTGGATAGCAGGTGGCCTTGTGGTACAATGTACAGCGCATTGGACTTCTAGTTAATGGTAAATGTGGAGAGCAGGTGGCTTTGTGGTACAATGTATAGCGCATTCGACTTCTAGTTAATGGGAAATGTGGATGGCAGGTGGCCTTGTGGTACAATGTACAGCACATTCGACCTCTAGTTAATGGTAAATGTGGATGGCAGGTGGCTTTGTGGTACAATGTACAGCGCATTCGACCTCTATTTAATGGTAAATGTGGATAGCAGGTGGCCTTGTGGTACAATGTACAGCGCATTGGACTTCTAGTTAATGGTAAATGTGGACAGCAGGTGGCTTTGTGGTACAATGTATAGCGCATTCGACTTCTAGTTAATGGAAAAATGTGGATGGCAGGTGGCTTTGTGGTATAATGTACAGCGCATTCAACTTCTAGTTAATGGTAAATGTAGATGGCAGGTGGCCTTGTGGTACAATGTACAGCACATTGGACTTCTAGTTAATGGAAATGAGGATGGCAGGTGGCTTTGTGGTACAATGTACAGCACATTCGACTTCTAGTTAATGGTAAATGTGGATAGCAGGTGGCTTTGTGGTAAATGTACAGCACATTGGACCTCGAGTTAATGTAAATGTGGATGGCAGGTAGCCGTGTGGTATAATGTACAGCACATTCGACTTCTGGTTAATGGTAAATGTGGATAGCAGGTGGCTTTGTGGTACAATGTACAGCACATACAACTTCTAGTTAATGGTAAATGTGGCTAGCAGGTGGCCTTGTGGTACAATGTACAGCGCATTCGACTTCTAGTTAATGGTAAATGTGGATGACAGGTGGCCTTGTGGTACAAAGTACAGCACATTCAACTTCTAGTTAATGGTAAATGTGGATAGCAGGTGGCTTTGTGGTACAACGTACAGCGCATTCGACATCTAGTTAATGGTAAATGTGGATGGCAGGTGGCTTTGTGGTACAATATACAGCGCATTCGACTTCTAGTTAATGGTAAATGTGGATGGCAGGTTTCTTTGTGGTACAATGTACAGCGCATTCGACTTCTGGTTAAGGGTAAATGTGGATGGCAGGTGGCTTTGTGGTACAATATACAGCGCATTCGACTTCTAGTTAATGGTAAATGTGGAGAGCAGGTGGCTTTGTGGTACAATGTACAGCGCATTCGACTTCTAGTTAATGGTAAATGTGGATGGCAGGTGGCTTTGTGGTACAATATACAGCGCATTCGACTTCTAGTTAATGGTAAATGTGGAGAGCAGGTGGCTTTGTGGTACAATGTACAGCGCATTCGACTTCTAGTTAATGGTAAATGTGGATGGCAGGTGGCTTTGTGGTACAATATACAGCGCATTCGACTTCTAGTTAATGGTAAATGTGGATGGCAGGTGGCTTTGTGGTACAATATACAGCGCATTCGACTTCTAGTTAATGGTAAATGTGGATGGCAGGTGGCTTTGTGGTACAATATACAGCGCATTCGACTTCTAGTTAATGGTAAATGTGGATGGCAGGTGGCTTTGTGGTACAATGTACAGCGCATTCGGCTTCTAGTTAATATAAATGTGGATGGCAGGTGGCTTTGTGGTACAATGTACAGCGCATTTGGGGTCTAGTTAATGGTAAATGTGGATAGCAGGTGGCTTTGTGGTAAATGTACAGCACATTGGACCTCGAGTTAATGTAAATGTGGATGACAGGTAGCCTTGTGGTACAATGTACAGCACATTCGAATTCTGGTTAATGGTAAATGTGGATAGCAGGTGGCTTTGTGGTACAATGTACAGCACATACGACTTCTAGTTAATGGTAAATGTGGCTAGCAGGTGGCCTTGTGGTACAATGTACAGCGCATTCGACTTCTAGTTAATGGTAAATGTGGATGACAGGTGGCCTTGTGGTACAAAGTACAGCACATTCAGCTTCAAGTTAATGGTAAATGTGGATGGCAGGTGGCCTTGTGGTACAAAGTACAGCACATTCAACTTCTAGTTAATGGTAAATGTAGATGGCAGGTGGGTTTGTGGTACAAAGTACAGCACATTCAACTTCTAGTTAATGGTAAATGTGGATAGCAGGTGGCTTTGTGGTACAATGTACAGCGCATTCGATCTCTAGTTAATGGTAAATGTGGATGGCAGGTGGCTTTGTGGTACAATATACAGCGCATTCGACTTCTAGTTAATGGTAAATGTGGAGAGCAGGTGGCTTTGTGGTACAATGTATAGCGCATTCGACTTCTAGTTAATGGTAAATGTGGATGGCAGGTGGCCTTGTGGTATAATGTGCAGCGCATTCGACCTCTAGTTAATGGTAAATGTGGATAGCAGGTGGCTTTGTGGTACAATGTATAGCGCATTCGACTTCTAGTTAATGGTAAATGTGGATAGCAGGTGTCTTTGTGGTACAATGTATAGCGCATTCGACTTCTAGTTAATGGTAAATGTGGATGGCAGGTGGCTTTGTGGTACAATGTACAGCGCATTCGACTTCTAGTTAATGGTAAATGTGGATGGCAGGTGGCTTTGTGATACAATGTACAGCACATTGGACTTCTGGTTAATGTAAATGAGGAGGGCAGTTGGCGTTGTGGTACAATGTACAGCGCATTCGACTTCTAGTTAATGGTAAATGTGAATAGCAGGTGGCTTTGTGGTACAATGTACAGCAACTTCGACTTCTAGTTAATGGTAAATGTGAATAGCAGGTGGCTTTGTGGTAAATATACAGCACATTGGACTTCTAGTTAATGGTAAATGTGGATGGCAGGTAGCCTTGTGGTACAATGTACAGCACATTCGACTTCTGGTTAATGGTAAATGTGGATAGCAGGTGGCTTTGTGGTATAATGTACAGCACATTGGTCCTCTAGTTAATGTAAATGTGGATGGCAGGTAGCCTTGTGGTACAATGTACAGCACATTCGACTTCTGGTTAATGGTAAATGTGGAAAGCAGGTGGCTTTGTGGTATAATGTACAGCACATTGGACTTCTAGTTAATGTAAATGAGGATGGCAGGTGGCTTTGTGGTACAATGTATAGCGCATTCGACTTCTAGTTAATGGTAAATGTGGATAGCAGGTGGCTTTGTGGTACAATGTACAGCACATTCGACTTCTGGTTAATGGTAAATGTGGATAGCAGGTGGCTTTGTGGTACAATGTACAGCACATACGACTTCTAGTTAATGGTAAATGTGGCTAGCAGGTGGCCTTGTGGTACAATGTACAGCGCATTCGACTTCTAGTTAATGGTAAATGTGGATGACAGGTGGCCTTGTGGTACAAAGTACGGCACATTCAGCTTCAAGTTAATGGTAAATGTGGATGGCAGGTGGCCTTGTGGTACAATGTACAGCACATTCAACTTCTAGTTAATGGTAAATGTGGATGGCAGGTGGCTTTGTGGTACAATCTACAGCGCATTCGACATCTAGTTAATGGTAAATGTGGATGGCAGGTGGCTTTGTGGTACAATATACAGCGCATTCGACTTCTAGTTAATGGTAAATGTGGATGGCAGGTGGCTTTGTGGCACAATGTACAGCACATTCAACTTCTGGTTAATGGTAAATGTGGATGGCAGGTGGCCTTGTGGTACAATGTACAGCGCATTCGACTTCTAGTTAATGGTAAATGTGGATGGCAGGTGGCCTTGTGGTACAATGTACAGCACATTGGACCTCTAGTTAATGTAAATGTGGATGGCAGGTAGCCTTGTGGTACAATGTACAGCACATTCGACTTCTGGTTAATGGTAAATGTGGATAGCAGGTGGCTTTGTGGTAAACGTACTGCACATTGGACCTTGAGTTAATGTAAATGTGGATGGCAGGTGGCTTTGTGGTACAATGTACAGCGCATTCGACTTCTAGTTAATGCTAAATGTGGATGGCAGGCAGCTTTGTGTTATAATGTACAGCACATTCGAATTCTAGTTAATGGTAAATGTGGATGGCAGGTGGCTTTGTGGTACAATGTACAGCACTTTCGACTTCTGGTTAATGGTAAATGTGGATAGCAGGTGGCTTTGAGTCACAATGTACAGCACATTCAACTTCTGGTTAATGGTAAATGTGGATGGCAGGTGGCCTTGTGGTACAATGTACAGCGCATTCGACTTCTAGTTAATGGTAAATGTGGATGGCAGGTGGCCTTGTGGTACAATGTACAGCGCATTCGACTTCTAGTTAATGGTAAATGTGGATGGCAGGTGGCTTTGTGGCACAATGTACAGCGCATTCGACTTCTAGTTAATGGTAAATGTGGATGGCAGGTGGCCTTGTGGTACAATGTACAGCGCATTCGACTTCTAGTTAATGGTAAATGTGGATGGCAGGTGGCCTTGTGGTACAATGTACAGCGCATTCGACTTCGTGTTAATGGTAAATGTGGATGGCAGGTAGCCTTGTGGTACAATGTACAGCACATTCGACTTCTGGTTAATGGTAAATGTGGATAGCAGGTGGCTTTGTGGTAAACGTACAGCACATTGGACCTTGAGTTAATGTAAATGTGGATGGCAGGTGGCTTTGTGGTACAATGTACAGCGCATTCGACTTCTAGTTAATGGTAAATGTGGATGGCAGGCAGCTTTGTGTTATAATGTACAGCACATTCGACTTCTAGTTAATGGTAAATGTGGATGGCAGGTGGCTTTGTGGTACAATGTACAGCACTTTCGACTTCTGGTTAATGGTAAATGTGGATAGCAGGTGGCTTTGTGGTACAATGTACAGCGCTTTCGACTTCTAGTTAATGGTAAATGTGGCTAGCAGGTGGCCTTGTGGTACAATGTACAGCGCATTCGACCTCTAGTTAATGGTAAATGTGGATGGCAGGTGGCTTTGTGGTACAATATACAGCGCATTCGACTTCTAGTTAATGGTAAATGTGGATAGCAGGTGGCTTTGTGGTACAATGTAGAGCGCATTCGACTTCTAGTTAATGGTAAATGTGGATGGCAGGTGGCCTTGTGGTACAATGTACAGCGCATTGGACTTCTAGTTAATGGTAAATGTGGATAGCAGGTGGCTTTGTGGTACAATGTATAGCGCATTCGACTTCTAGTTAATGTTAAATGTGGCGAGCAGGTGGCTTTGTGGTACAATGTACAGCACATTCGACTTCTAGTTAATGGTAAATGTGGATGGCTGGTGGCTTTGTGGTACAATGTACAGCGCATTCGACTTCTAGTTAATGGTAAATGTAGATGACAGGTGGCTTTGTGGTACAATGTACAGCGCATTCGACCTCTAGTTAATGGTAAATGTGGATAGCAGATGGCCTTGTGGTACAATGTACAGCGCATTGGACTTCTAGTTAATGGTAAATGTGGAGAGCAGGTGGCTTTGTGGTACAATGTACAGCGCATTCGACTTCTAGTTAATGGTAAATGTGGATGGCAGGTGGCTTTGTGGTACAATATACAGCGCATTCGACTTCTAGTTAATGGTAAATGTGGATGGCAGGTGGCTTTGTGGTACAATATACAGCGCATTCGACTTCTGGTTAATGGTAAATGTGGATAGCAGGTGGCTTTGTGGTATAATGTACAGCACATTGGACCTCTAGTTAATGTAAATGTGGATGGCAGGTAGCCTTGTGGTACAATGTACAGCACATTCGACTTCTGGTTAATGGTAAATGTGGAAAGCAGGTGGCTTTGTGGTATAATGTACAGCACATTGGACTTCTAGTTAATGTAAATGAGGATGGCAGGTGGCTTTGTGGTACAATGTATAGCGCATTCGACTTCTAGTTAATGGTAAATGTGGATAGCAGGTGGCTTTGTGGTACAATGTACAGCACATTCGACTTCTGGTTAATGGTAAATGTGGATAGCAGGTGGCTTTGTGGTACAATGTACAGCACATACGACTTCTAGTTAATGGTAAATGTGGCTAGCAGGTGGCCTTGTGGTACAATGTACAGCGCATTCGACTTCTAGTTAATGGTAAATGTGGATGACAGGTGGCCTTGTGGTACAAAGTACGGCACATTCAGCTTCAAGTTAATGGTAAATGTGGATGGCAGGTGGCTTTGTGGTACAAAGTACAGCACATTCAACTTCTAGTTAATGGTAAATGTGGATGGCAGGTGGCTTTGTGGTACAATCTACAGCGCATTCGACATCTAGTTAATGGTAAATGTGGATGGCAGGTGGCTTTGTGGTACAATATACAGCGCATTCGACTTCTAGTTAATGGTAAATGTGGATGGCAGGTGGCTTTGTGGCACAATGTACAGCACATTCAACTTCTGGTTAATGGTAAATGTGGATGGCAGGTGGCCTTGTGGTACAATGTACAGCGCATTCGACTTCTAGTTAATGGTAAATGTGGATGGCAGGTGGCTTTGTGGCACAATGTACAGCGCATTCGACTTCTAGTTAATGGTAAATGTGGATGGCAGGTGGCCTTGTGGTACAATGTACAGCGCATTCGACTTCTAGTTAATGGTAAATGTGGATGGCAGGTGGCCTTGTGGTACAATGTACAGCGCATTCGACATCTAGTTAATGGTAAATGTGGATGGCAGGTGGCTTTGTGGTACAATGTACAGCGCATTGGACTTCGTGTTAATGGTAAATGTGAATGGCAGGTGGCTTTGTGGTACAATGTACAGCGCATTCGACTTCTGGTTAATGGTAAATGTGGATAGCAGGTGGCTTTGTGGTATAATGTACAGCACATTGGACCTCTAGTTAATGTAAATGTGGATGGCAGGTAGCCTTGTGGTACAATGTACAGCACATTCGACTTCTGGTTAATGGTAAATCTGGATAGCAGGTGGCTTTGTGGTAAACGTACAGCACATTGGACCTTGAGTTAATGTAAATGTGGATGGCAGGTGGCTTTGTGGTACAATGTACAGCGCATTCGACTTCTAGTTAATGCTAAATGTGGATGGCAGGCAGCTTTGTGTTATAATGTACAGCACATTCGACTTCTAGTTAATGGTAAATGTGGATGGCAGGTGGCTTTGTGGTACAATGTACAGCACTTTCGACTTCTGGTTAATGGTAAATGTGGATAGCAGGTGGCTTTGTGGTACAATGTACAGCGCATTCGACTTCTAGTTAATGGTAAATGTGGCTAGCAGGTGGCCTTGTGGTACAATGTACAGCGCATTCGACCTCTAGTTAATGGTAAATGTGGATGGCAGGTGGCTTTGTGGTACAATATACAGCGCATTCGACTTCTAGTTAATGGTAAATGTGGAGAGCAGGTGGCTTTGTGGTACAATGTAGAGCGCATTCGACTTCTAGTTAATGGTAAATGTGGATGGCAGGTGGCCTTGTGGTACAATGTACAGCGCATTGGACTTCTAGTTAATGGTAAATGTGGATAGCAGGTGGCTTTGTGGTACAATGTATAGCGCATTCGACTTCTAGTTAATGTTAAATGTGGCTAGCAGGTGGCTTTGTGGTACAATGTACAGCACATTCGACTTCTAGTTAATGGTAAATGTGGATGGCAGGTGGCTTTGTGGTACAATGTACAGCGCATTCGACTTCTAGTTAATGGTAAATGTAGATGACAGGTGGCTTTGTGGTACAATGTACAGCGCATTCGACCTCTAGTTAATGGTAAATGTGGATAGCAGGTGGCCTTGTGGTACAATGTACAGCGCATTGGACTTCTAGTTAATGGTAAATGTGGAGAGCAGGTGGCTTTGTGGTACAATGTACAGCGCATTCGACTTCTAGTTAATGGTAAATGTGGATGGCAGGTGGCTTTGTGGTACAATATACAGCGCATTCGACTTCTAGTTAATGGTAAATGTGGATGGCAGGTGGCTTTGTGGTACAATATACAGCGCATTCGACTTCTAGTTAATGGTAAATGTGGAGAGCAGGTGGCTTTGTGGTACAATGTATAGCGCATTCGACTTCTAGTTAATGGTAAATGTGGATGGCAGGTGGCTTTGTGGTACAATGTACAGCGCATTCGGCTTCTAGTTAATATAAATGAGGATGGCAGGTGGCTTTGTGGTACAATGTACAGCGCATTTGGGGTCTAGTTAATGGTAAATGTGGATAGCAGGTGGCTTTGTGGTAAATGTACAGCACATTGGACCTCGAGTTAATGTAAATGTGGATGGCAGGTGGCCTTGTGGTACAATGTACAGCGCATTCGACTTCTAGTTAATGGTAAATGTGGATGGCAGGTGGCCTTGTGGTACAATGTACAGCGCATTCGACTTCTAGTTCATGGTAAATGTGGATGGCAGGTGGCCTTGTGGTACAATGTACAGCGCATTCGACATCTAGTTAATGGTAAATGTGGATGGCAGGTGGCTTTGTGGTACAATGTACAGCGCATTGGACTTCGCGTTAATGGTAAATGTGGATGGCAGGTGGCTTTGTGGTACAATGTACAGCGCATTCGACTTCTGGTTAATGGTAAATGTGGATAGCAGGTGGCTTTGTGGTATAATGTACAGCACATTGGACCTCTAGTTAATGTAAATGTGGATGGCAGGTAGCCTTGTGGTACAATGTACAGCACATTCGACTTCTGGTTAATGGTAAATGTGGATAGCAGGTGGCTTTGTGGTAAACGTACAGCACATTGGACCTTGAGTTAATGTAAATGTGGATGGCAGGTGGCTTTGTGGTACAATGTACAGCGCATTCGACTTCTAGTTAATGGTAAATGTGGATGGCAGGCATCTTTGTGTTATAATGTACAGCACATTCGACTTCTAGTTAATGGTAAATGTGGATGGCAGGTGGCTTTGTGGTACAATGTACAGCACTTTCGACTTCTGGTTAATGGTAAATGTGGATAGCAGGTGGCTTTGTGGTACAATGTACAGCGCATTCGACTTCTAGTTAATGGTAAATGTGGCTAGCAGGTGGCCTTGTGGTACAATGTACAGCGCATTCGACCTCTAGTTAATGGTAAATGTGGATGGCAGGTGGCTTTGTGGTACAATATACAGCGCATTCGACTTCTAGTTAATGGTAAATGTGGATAGCAGGTGGCTTTGTGGTACAATGTAGAGCGCATTCGACTTCTAGTTAATGGTAAATGTGGATGGCAGGTGGCCTTGTGGTACAATGTACAGCGCATTGGACTTCTAGTTAATGGTAAATGTGGATAGCAGGTGGCTTTGTGGTACAATGTATAGCGCATTCGACTTCTAGTTAATGTTAAATGTGGCTAGCAGGTGGCTTTGTGGTACAATGTACAGCACATTCGACTTCTAGTTAATGGTAAATGTGGATGGCAGGTGGCTTTGTGGTACAATGTACAGCGCATTCGACTTCTAGTTAATGGTAAATGTAGATGACAGGTGGCTTTGTGGTACAATGTACAGCGCATTCGACCTCTAGTTAATGGTAAATGTGGATAGCAGGTGGCCTTGTGGTACAATGTACAGCGCATTGGACTTCTAGTTAATGGTAAATGTGGAGAGCAGGTGGCTTTGTGGTACAATGTACAGCGCATTCGACTTCTAGTTAATGGTAAATGTGGATGGCAGGTGGCTTTGTGGTACAATATACAGCGCATTCGACTTCTAGTTAATGGTAAATGTGGATGGCAGGTGGCTTTGTGATACAATATACAGCGCATTCGACTTCTGGTTAATGGTAAATGTGGATAGCAGGTGGCTTTGTGGTATAATGTACAGCACATTGGACCTCTAGTTAATGTAAATGTGGATGGCAGGTAGCCTTGTGGTACAATGTACAGCACATTCGACTTCTGGTTAATGGTAAATGTGGAAAGCAGGTGGCTTTGTGGTATAATGTACAGCACATTGGACTTCTAGTTAATGTAAATGAGGATGGCAGGTGGCTTTGTGGTACAATGTATAGCGCATTCGACTTCTAGTTAATGGTAAATGTGGATAGCAGGTGGCTTTGTGGTACAATGTACAGCACATACGACTTCTGGTTAATGGTAAATGTGGATAGCAGGTGGCTTTGTGGTACAATGTACAGCACATACGACTTCTAGTTAATGGTAAATGTGGCTAGCAGGTGGCCTTGTGGTACAATGTACAGCGCATTCGACTTCTAGTTAATGGTAAATGTGGATGACAGGTGGCCTTGTGGTACAAAGTACGGCACATTCAGCTTCAAGTTAATGGTAAATGTGGATGGCAGGTGGCCTTGTGGTACAATGTACAGCACATTCAACTTCTAGTTAATGGTAAATGTGGATGGCAGGTGGCTTTGTGGTACAATCTACAGCGCATTCGACATCTAGTTAATGGTAAATGTGGATGGCAGGTGGCTTTGTGGTACAATATACAGCGCATTCGACTTCTAGTTAATGGTAAATGTGGATGGCAGGTGGCTTTGTGGCACAATGTACAGCACATTCAACTTCTGGTTAATGGTAAATGTGGATGGCAGGTGGCCTTGTGGTACAATGTACAGCGCATTCGACTTCTAGTTAATGGTAAATGTGGATGGCAGGTGGCTTTGTGGCACAATGTACAGCGCATTCGACTTCTAGTTAATGGTAAATGTGGATGGCAGGTGGCCTTGTGGTACAATGTACAGCGCATTCGACTTCTAGTTAATGGTAAATGTGGATGGCAGGTGGCCTTGTGGTACAATGTACAGCGCATTCGACTTCTAGTTAATGGTAAATGTGGATGGCAGGTGGCCTTGTGGTACAATGTACAGCGCATTCGACATCTAGTTAATGGTAAATGTGGATGGCAGGTGGCTTTGTGGTACAATGTACAGCGCATTGGACTTCGTGTTAATGGTAAATGTGGATGGCAGGTGGCTTTGTGGTACAATGTACAGCGCATTCGACTTCTGGTTAATGGTAAATGTGGATAGCAGGTGGCTTTGTGGTATAATGTACAGCACATTGGACCTCTAGTTAATGTAAATGTGGATGGCAGGTAGCCTTGTGGTACAATGTACAGCACATTCGACTTCTGGTTAATGGTAAATGTGGATAGCAGGTGGCTTTGTGGTAAACGTACAGCACATTGGACCTTGAGTTAATGTAAATGTGGATGGCAGGTGGCTTTGTGGTACAATGTACAGCGCATTCGACTTCTAGTTAATGCTAAATGTGGATGGCAGGCAGCTTTGTGTTATAATGTACAGCACATTCGACTTCTAGTTAATGGTAAATGTGGATGGCAGGTGGCTTTGTGGTACAATGTACAGCACTTTCGACTTCTGGTTAATGGTAAATGTGGATAGCAGGTGGCTTTGTGGTACAATGTACAGCGCATTCGACTTCTAGTTAATGGTAAATGTGGCTAGCAGGTGGCCTTGTGGTACAATGTACAGCGCATTCGACCTCTAGTTAATGGTAAATGTGGATGGCAGGTGGCTTTGTGGTACAATATACAGCGCATTCGACTTCTAGTTATTGGTAAATGTGGAGAGCAGGTGGCTTTGTGGTACAATGTAGAGCGCATTCGACTTCTAGTTAATGGTAAATGTGGATGGCAGGTGGCCTTGTGGTACAATGTACAGCGCATTGGACTTCTAGTTAATGGTAAATGTGGATAGCAGGTGGCTTTGTGGTACAATGTATAGCGCATTCGACTTCTAGTTAATGTTAAATGTGGCTAGCAGGTGGCTTTGTGGTACAATGTACAGCACATTCGACTTCTAGTTAATGGTAAATGTGGATGGCAGGTGGCTTTGTGGTACAATGTACAGCGCATTCGACTTCTAGTTAATGGTAAATGTAGATGACAGGTGGCTTTGTGGTACAATGTACAGCGCATTCGACCTCTAGTTAATGGTAAATGTGGATAGCAGGTGGCCTTGTGGTACAATGTACAGCGCATTGGACTTCTAGTTAATGGTAAATGTGGAGAGCAGGTGGCTTTGTGGTACAATGTACAGCGCATTCGACTTCTAGTTAATGGTAAATGTGGATGGCAGGTGGCTTTGTGGTACAATATACAGCGCATTCGACTTCTAGTTAATGGTAAATGTGGATGGCAGGTGGCTTTGTGGTACAATATACAGCGCATTCGACTTCTAGTTAATGGTAAATGTGGAGAGCAGGTGGCTTTGTGGTACAATGTATAGCGCATTCGACTTCTAGTTAATGGTAAATGTGGATGGCAGATGGCTTTGTGGTACAATGTACAGCGCATTCGGCTTCTAGTTAATATAAATGTGGATGGCAGGTGGCTTTGTGGTACAATGTACAGCGCATTTGGGGTCTAGTTAATGGTAAATGTGGATAGCAGGTGGCTTTGTGGTAAATGTACAGCACATTGGACCTCGAGTTAATGTAAATGTGGATGACAGGTAGCCTTGTGGTACAATGTACAGCACATTCGAATTCTGGTTAATGGTAAATGTGGATAGCAGGTGGCTTTGTGGTACAATGTACAGCACATACGACTTCTAGTTAATGGTAAATGTGGCTAGCAGGTGGCCTTGTGGTACAATGTACAGCGCATTCGACTTCTAGTTAATGGTAAATGTGGATGACAGGTGGCCTTGTGGTACAAAGTACAGCACATTCAGCTTCAAGTTAATGGAAAATGTGGATGGCAGGTGGCCTTGTGGTACAAAGTACAGCACATTCAACTTCTAGTTAAGGGTAAATGTGGATGGCAGGTGGCCTTGTGGTACAAAGTACAGCACATTCAACTTCTAGTTAATGGAAAATGTAGATGGCAGGTGGCTTTGTGGTACAAAGTACAGCACATTCAACTTCTAGTTAATGGTAAATGTGGATAGCAGGTGGCTTTGTGGTACAATGTACAGCGCATTCGACCTCTAGTTGATGGTAAATGTGGATGGCAGGTGGCTTTGTGGTACAATATACAGCGCATTCGACTTCTAGTTAATGGTAAATGTGGAGAGCAGGTGGCTTTGTGGTACAATGTATAGCGCATTCGACTTCTAGTTAATGGTAAATGTGGATGGCAGGTGGCCTTGTGGTATAATGTGCAGCGCATTCGACCTCTAGTTAATGGTAAATGTGGATAGCAGGTGGCTTTGTGGTACAATGTATAGCGCATTCGACTTCTAGTTAATGGTAAATGTGGATAGCAGGTGTCTTTGTGGTACAATGTATAGCGCATTCGACTTCTAGTTAATGGTAAATGTGGATGGCAGGTGGCTTTGTGGTACAATGTACAGCGCATTCGACTTCTAGTTAATGGTAAATGTGGATGGCAGGTGGCTTTGTGATACAATGTACAGCACATTGGACTTCTGGTTAATATAAATGAGGAGGGCAGTTGGCGTTGTGGTACAATGTACAGCGCATTCGACTTCTAGTTAATGGTAAATGTGAATAGCAGGTGGCTTTGTGGTACAATGTACAGCAACTTCGACTTCTAGTTAATGGTAAATGTGAATAGCAGGTGGCTTTGTGGTAAATATACAGCACATTGGACTTCTAGTTAATGGTAAATGTGGATGGCAGGTAGCCTTGTGGTACAATGTACAGCACATTCGACTTCTGGTTAATGGTAAATGTGGATAGCAGGTGGCTTTGTGGTACAATGTACAGCAACTTCGACTTCTAGTTAATGGTAAATGTGAATAGCAGGTGGCTTTGTGGTAAATATACAGCACATTGGACTTCTAGTTAATGGTAAATGTGGATGGCAGGTAGCCTTGTGGTACAATGTACAGCACATTCGACTTCTGGTTAATGGTAAATGTGGATAGCAGGTGGCTTTGTGGTATAATGTACAGCACATTGGACCTCTAGTTAATGTAAATGTGGATGGCAGGTAGCCTTGTGGTACAATGTACAGCACATTCGACTTCTGGTTAATGGTAAATGTGGAAAGCAGGTGGCTTTGTGGTATAATGTACAGCACATTGGACTTCTAGTTAATGTAAATGAGGATGGCAGGTGGCTTTGTGGTACAATGTATAGCGCATTCGACTTCTAGTTAATGGTAAATGTGGATAGCAGGTGGCTTTGTGGTAAATGTACAGCACATTGGACCTCGAGTTAATGTAAATGTGGATGGCAGGTGGCTTTGTGGTACAATGTACAGCACATTCGACTTCTGGTTAATGGTAAATGTGGATAGCAGGTGGCTTTGTGGTACAATGTACAGCACATACGACTTCTAGTTAATGGTAAATGTGGCTAGCAGGTGGCTTTGTGGTACAATGTACAGCACATTCGACTTCTGGTTAATGGTAAATGTGGATAGCAGGTGGCTTTGTGGTACAATGTACAGCACATACGACTTCTAGTTAATGGTAAATGTGGCTAGCAGGTGGCCTTGTGGTACAATGTACAGCGCATTCGACTTCTAGTTAATGGTAAATGTGGATGACAGGTGGCCTTGTGGTACAAAGTACAGCACATTCAGCTTCAAGTTAATGGTAAATGTGGATAGCAGGTGGCCTAGTGGTACAATGTACAGCACATTCAACTTCTAGTTAATGGTAAATGTGGATAGCAGTTGGCTTTGTGGTACAATGTACAGCGCATTCGACCTCTAGTTAATGGTAAATGTGGATGGCAGGTGGCTTTGTGGTACAATCTACAGCGCATTCGACATCTAGTTAATGGTAAATGTGGATGGCAGGTGGCTTTGTGGTACAATGTACAGCGCATTCGACTTCTGGTTAATGGTAAATGTGGATGGCAGGTGGCTTTGTGGCACAATGTACAGCACATTCAACTTCTGGTTAATGGTAAATGTGGATGGCAGGTGGCCTTGTGGTACAATGTACAGCGCATTCGACTTCTAGTTAATGGTAAATGTGGATGGCAGGTGGCTTTGTGGCACAATGTACAGCGCATTCGACTTCTAGTTAATGGTAAATGTGGATGGCAGGTGGCTTTGTGGCACAATGTACAGCGCATTCGACTTCTAGTTAATGGTAAATGTGGATAGCAGGTGGCTTTGTGGTACAATGTACAGCGCATTCGACTTCTAGTTAATGGTAAATGTGGATGGCAGGTGGCTTTGTGGCACAATGTACAGCGCATTCGACTTCTAGTTAATGGTAAATGTGGATGGCAGGTGGCCTTGTGGTACAATGTACAGCGCATTCGACTTCTAGTTAATGGTAAATGTGGATGGCAGGTGGCCTTGTGGTACAATGTACAGCGCATTCGACTTCTAGTTAATGGTAAATGTGGATGGCAGGTGGCTTTGTGGCACAATGTACAGCACATTCAAATTCTGGTTAATGGTAAATGTGGATGGCAGGTGGCCTTGTGGTACAATGTACAGCGCATTCGACATCTAGTTAATGGTAAATGTGGATGGCAGGTGGCTTTGTGGTACAATGTACAGCGCATTGGACTTCGTGTTAATGGTAAATGTGGATGGCAGGTGGCTTTGTGGTACAATGTACAGCGCATTCGACTTCTGGTTAATGGTAAATGTGGATAGCAGGTGGCTTTGTGGTATAATGTACAGCACATTGGACCTCTAGTTAATGTAAATGTGGATGGCAGGTAGCCTTGTGGTACAATGTACAGCACATTCGACTTCTGGTTAATGGTAAATGTGGATAGCAGGTGGCTTTGTGGTAAACGTACAGCACATTGGACCTTGAGTTAATGTAAATGTGGATGGCAGGTGGCTTTGTGGTACAATATACAGCGCATTCGACTTCTAGTTAATGGTAAATGTGGAGAGCAGGTGGCTTTGTGGTACAATGTAGATCGCATTCGACTTCTAGTTAATGGTAAATGTGGATGGCAGGTGGCCTTGTGGTACAATGTACAGCGCATTGGACTTCTAGTTAATGGTAAATGTGGAGAGCAGGTGGCTTTGTGGTACAATGTATAGCGCATTCGACATCTAGTTAATGGGAAATGTGGATGGCAGGTGGCCTTGTGGTACAATGTACAGCACATTCGACCTCTAGTTAATGGTAAATGTGGATGGCAGGTGGCTTTGTGGTACAATGTACAGCGTATTCGACCTCTATTTAATGGTAAATGTGGATAGCAGGTGGCCTTGTGGTACAATGTACAGCGCATTGGACTTCTAGTTAATGGTAAATGTGGACAGCAGGTGGCTTTGTGGTACAATGTATAGCGCATTCGACTTCTAGTTAATGGAAAAATGTGGATGGCAGGTGGCCTTGTGGTACAATGTACAGCACATTCGACCTCTAGTTAATGGTAAATGTGGATAGCAGGTGGCTTTGTGGTACAATGTACAGCGCATTCGACTTCTAGTTAAGGGTAAATGTGGATAGCAGGTGGCTTTGTGGTACAATGTACAGCACATTCGACCTCTAGTTAATGGTAAATGTGGATAGCAGGTGGCCTTGTGGTACAATGTATAGCGCATTCGACTTCTAGTTAATGGTAAATGTGGATAGCAGGTGGCTTTGTGGTACAATGTATAGCGCATTCAAGTTCTAGTTAATAGGAAATGTGGATGGCAGGTGGCTTTGTGGCACAATGTACAGCACATTCGACTTCTAGTTAATGGTAAATGTGGAGAGCAGGTGGCTTTGTGGTACAATGTATAGCGCATTCGACTTCTAGTTAATGGTAAATGTGGATGGCAGGTGGCTTTGTGGTACAATGTACAGCACATTGGACTTCTGGTTAATGGTAAATGTGGATAGCAGGTGGCCTTGTGGTACAATGTACAGCGCATTCAACTTCTAGTTAATAGTAAATGAGGATGGCAGGTGGCTTTGTGATACAATGTACAGCGCATTTGACTTCTAGTAAATGGTAAATGTGGATAGCAGGTGGCTTTGTGGTACAATGTACAGCGCATTTAACTTCTAGTTAATGGTAAATGTGGATAGCAGGTGGCTTTGTGGCAAAATGTACAGCACATTCGAGTTCTCGTTAATGGTAAATGTGGATAGCAGGTGGCTTTGTGGCACAATGTACAGCACATACGACTTCTGGTTAATGGTAAATGTGGATGGCAGGTGGCCTTGTGTTACAATGCACAGCACATTCGACTTCTAGTTAATGGTAAATGTGGATAGCAGCAGGCTTTGTGGTACAATGTACAGCACATTCGACTTCTAGTTAATGGTAAATGTGGATGGCAGGTGGCCTTGTGGTACAATGTACAGCACATTCGACTTCGAGTTAATGGTAAATGTGGATGGCAGGTGGCTTTGTGGTACAGTGTACAGCACATTCGACTTCTGGTTAATGGTAAATGTGGATAGCAGGTGGCTTTGTGGTATAATGTACAGCACATTCGACTTCTGGTTAATGGTAAATGTGGATGGCAGGTGGCTTTGTGGTACAATGTACAGCACATTCAACTACTGGTTAATGGTAAATGTGGATGGCAGGTGGCTTTGTGGCACAATGTACAGCACATTCAACTTCTGGTTAATGGTAAATGTGGATGGCAGGTGGCCTTGTGGTACAATGTACAGCGCATTGGACTTCTAGTTAATGGTAAATGTGGATGGAGGTGGCTTTGTGGTACAATGTACAGCGCATTCGACTTCTAGTTAATGGTAAATGTGGATGGCAGGTGGCATTGTGGCACAATGTACAGCACATTCAACTTCTGGTTAATGGTAAATGTGGATGGCAGGTGGCCTTGTGGTACAATGTACAGCGCATTGGACTTCTAGTTAATGGTAAATGTGGATGGAGGTGGCTTTGTGGTACAATGTACAGCGCATTCGACTTCTAGTTAATGGTAAATGTGGATGGCAGGTGGCTTTGTGGCACAATGTACAGCACATTCAACTTCTGGTTAATGGTAAATGTGGATGGCTTTTGGCCTTGTGGTACAATGTACAGCGCATTCGACTTCTAGTTAATGGTAAATGTGGATGGCAGGTGGCTTTGTGGCACAATGTACAGCACATTCAACTTCTGGTCAATGGTAAATGTGGATGGCTTTTGGCCTTGTGGTACAATGTACAGCGCATTCGACTTCTAGTTAATGGTAAATGTGGATAGCAGGTGGCTTTGTGGTACAATGTACAGCGCATTCGACCTCTAGTTAATGGTAAATGTGGAGAGCAGGTGGCTTTGTGTTACAATGTACAGCACATTCGACTTCTAGTTAATAGTAAATGTGGATGGCAGGTAGTTTTGTGGTGCAATGTACAGCACATTCGACTTCTGGTTAATGGTAAATGTGGATAGCAGGTGGCCTTGTGGTACAATGTACAGCACATTCGACTTCTGGTTAATGGTAAATGTGGATGGCAGGTGGCTTTGTGGCACAATGTACAGCGCATTGGACTTCTAGTTAATGGTAAATGTGGATGGTAGGTGGCTTTGTGGTACAATGTACAGCACATTCGACTTCTAGTTAATAGTAAATGTGGATAGCAGGTGGCCTTGTGGTACAATGTACAGCGCATTGGACTTCGAGTTAATGGTAAATGTGGATAGCAGGTGGCTTTGTGGTACAATGTACAGCACATTCGACTTCTAGTTAATGGTAAATGTGGATAGCAGGTGGCTTTGTGGTACAATGTACAGCGCATTCGACTTCTAGTTAATGGTAAATGTGGATAGCAGGTGGCTTTGTGGTACAATGTACAGCGCATTCGACTTCTAGTTAATGGTAAATGTAGATGGCAGGTGGCTTTGTGGTACAATGTACAGCACATACAACTTCTAGTTAATGGTAAATGTAGATGGCAGGTGGCTTTGTGGTACAATGTACAGCGCATTCGACTTCTAGTTAATGGTAAATGTGGATGGCAGGTGGCTTTGTGGTGCAATGTACAGCGCATTCGACTTCTAGTTAATGGTAAATGTGGATGGCAGGTGGCTTTGTGGTGCAATGTACAGCGCATTCGACTTCTAGTTAATGGTAAATGTGGATAGCAGGTGGCTTTGTGGCACAATGAACAGCACATTCGACTTCTAGTTAATGGTAAATGTGGATGGCAGGTGGCTTTGTGGTACAATGTACAGCACATTCGATCTCTAGTTAATGGTAAATGTGGATAGCAGGTGGCCTTGTGGTACAATGTACAGCGCATTCGACTTCTAGTTAATGGTAAATGTGGATAGCAGGTGGCTTTGTGGCACAATGTACAGCACATACGACTTCTGGTTAATGGTAAATGTGGATGGCAGGTGGCCTTGTGTTACAATGCACAGCACATTCGACTTCTAGTTAATGGTAAATGTGGATAGCAGGTGGCTTTGTGGTACAATGTACAGCACATTCGACTTCTAGTTAATGGTAAATGTGGATGGCAGGTGGCCTTGTGGTACAATGTACAGCACATTCGACTTCGAGTTAATGGTAAATGTGGATAGCAGGTGGCTTTGTGGTACAGTGTACAGCACATTCGACTTCTGGTTAATGGTAAATGTGGATAGCAGGTGGCTTTGTGGTATAATGTACAGCACATTGGACCATTAGTTAATGTAAATGTGGATGGCAGGTAGCCTTGTGGTACAATGTACAGCACATTCGACTTCTGGTTAATGGTAAATGTGGATGGCAGGTGGCTTTGTGGCACAATGTACAGCACATTCAACTTCTAGTTAATGGTAAATGTGGATGGCAGGTGGCCTTGTGGTACAATGTACAGCGCATTGGACTTCTAGTTAATGGTAAATGTGGATGGAGGTGGCTTTGTGGTACAATGTACAGCGCATTCGACTTCTAGTTAATGGTAAATGTGGATGGCAGGTGGCTTTGTGGCACAATGTACAGCACATTCAACTTCTGGTTAATGGTAAATGTGGATGGCTTTTGGCCTTGTGGTACAATGTACAGCGCATTCGACTTCTAGTTAATGGTAAATGTGGATGGCAGGTGGCTTTGTGGTACAATGTACAGCGCATTCGACCTCTAGTTAATGGTAAATGTGGAGAGCAGGTGGCTTTGTGGTACAATGTACAGCACATTCGACTTCTAGTTAATAGTAAATGTGGATGGCAGGTAGCTTTGTGGTGCAATGTACAGCACATTCGACTTCTGGTTAATGGTAAATGTGGATAGCAGGTGGCCTTGTGGTACAATGTACAGCACATTCGACTTCTGGTTAATGGTAAATGTGGATGGCAGGTGGCTTTGTGGCACAATGTACAGCGCATTGGACTTCTAGTTAATGGTAAATGTGGATGGTAGGTGGCTTTGTGGTACAATGTACAGCACATTCGACTTCTAGTTAATAGTAAATGTGGATAGCAGGTGGCCTTGTGGTACAATGTACAGCGCATTCGACCTCTAGTTAATGGTAAATGTGGATAGCAGGTGGCTTTGTGGTACAATGTACAGCGCATTGGACTTCGAGTTAATGGTAAATGTGGATAGCAGGTGGCTTTGTGGTACAATGTACAGCACATTCGACTTCTAGTTAATGGTAAATGTGGATAGCAGGTGGCCTTGTGGTACAATGTACAGCGCATTCGACTTCTAGTTAATGGTAAATGTGGATAGCAGGTGGCTTTGTGGCACAATGAACAGCACATTCGACTTCTAGTTAATGGTAAATGTGGATGGCAGGTGGCTTTGTGGTACAATGTACAGCACATTCGATCTCTAGTTAATGGTATATGTGGATAGCAGGTGGCCTTGTGGTACAATGTACAGCGCATTCGACTTCTAGTTAATGGTAAATGAGGATAGCAGGTGGCTTTGTGGTACAATGTACAGCGCATTCGACTTCTAGTTAATGGTAAATGCAGATGGCAGGTGGCCTTGTGGTACAATGTACAGCACATTCGACTTCTAGTTAATGGTAAATGTAGATGGCAGGTGGCCTTGTGGTACAATGTACAGCACATTCGACTTCTAGTTAATGGTAAATGTGGATAGCAGGTGGCCTTGTGGTACAATGTACAGCGCATTCGACTTCTAGTTAATGGTAAATGTAGATGGCAGGTGGCCTTGTGGTACAATGTACAGCGCATTCGACTTCTAGTTAATGGTAAATGTGGATGACAGGTGGCCTTGTGGTACAAAGTACAGCACATTCAGCTTCAAGTTAATGGTAAATGTGGATGGCAGGTGGCCTTGTGGTACAATGTACAGCACATTCAACTTCTAGTTAATGGTAAATGTGGATAGCAGTTGGCTTTGTGGTACAATGTACAGCGCATTCGACCTCTAGTTAATGGTAAATGTGGATGGCAGGTGGCTTTGTGGTACAATATACAGCGCATTCGACATCTAGTTAATGGTAAATGTGGATGGCAGGTGGCTTTGTGGTACAATGTACAGCGCATTCGACTTCTAGTTAATGGTAAATGTGGATGGCAGATGGCTTTGTGGCACAATGTACAGCACATTCAACTTCTGGTTAATGGTAAATGTGGATGGCAGGTGGCCTTGTGGTACAATGTACAGCGCATTCGACTTCTAGTTAATGGTAAATGTGGATGGCAGGTGGCTTTGTGGCACAATGTACAGCGCATTCGACTTCTAGTTAATGGTAAATGTGGATGGCAGGTGGCCTTGTGGTACAATGTACAGCGCATTCGACTTCTAGTTAATGGTAAATGTGGATGGCAGTTGGCCTTATGGTACAATGTACAGCGCATTCGACTTCTAGTTAATGGTAAATGTGGATGGCAGGTGGCTTTGTGGCACAATGTACAGCACATTCAACTTCTGGTTAATGGTAAATGTGGATGGCAGGTGGCCTTGTGGTACAATGTACAGCGCATTCGACTTCTAGTTAATGGTAAATGTGGATGGCAGGTGGCTTTGTGGTACAATGTACAGCGCATTCGACTTCGAGTTAATGGTAAATGTGGATGGCAGGTGGCTTTGTGGTACAATGTACAGCGCATTCGACTTCTGGTTAATGGTAAATGTGGATAGCAGGTGGCTTTGTGGTAAACGTACAGCACATTGGACCTCGAGTTAATGTAAATGTGGATGGCAGGTGGCTTTGTGGTACAATGTACAGCACATTCGACTTCTAGTTAATGGTAAATGTGGATGGCAGGCAGCTTTGTGGTATAATGTACAGCACATTCGACTTCTAGTTAATGGTAAATGTGGATGGCAGGTGGCTTTGTGGTACAATGTACAGCACATTCGACTTCTGGTTAATGGTAAATGTGTATAGCAGGTGGCTTTGTGGTACAATGTACAGCACATACGACTTCTAGTTAATGGTAAATATGGCTAGCAGGTGGCCTTGTGGTACAATGTACAGCGCATTCGACCTCTAGTTAATGGTAAATGTGGATGGCAGGTGGCTTTGTGGTACAATATACAGCGCATTCGACTTCTAGTTAATGGTAAATGTGGAGAGCTGGTGGCTTTGTGGTACAATGTATAGCGCATTCGACTTCTAGTTAATGGTAAATGTGGATGGCAGGTGGCCTTGTGGTACAATGTACAGCGCATTGGACTTCTAGTTAATGGTAAATGTGGATAGCAGGTGGCTTTGTGGTACAATGTATAGCGCATTCGACTTCTAGTTAATGGTAAATGTGGCTAGCAGGTGTCTTTGTGGTACAATGTACAGCGCATTCGACTTCTAGTTAATGGTAAATGTGGATGGCAGGTGGCTTTGTGGTACAATGTACAGCGCATTCGACTTCTAGTTAATGGTAAATGTAGATGACAGGTGGCCTTGTGGTACAATGTACAGCGCATTCGACTTCTAGTTAATGGTAAATGTGGATGGCAGGTGGCTTTGTGGTACAATGTACAGCGCATTCGACTTCTAGTTAATGGTAAATGTGGATGGCAGGTGGCCTTGTGGTACAATGTACAGCGCATTCGACTTCTAGTTAATGGTAAATGTAGATGACAGGTGGCCTTGTGGTACAATGTACAGCGCATTCGACTTCTAGTTAATGGTAAATGTGGATAGCAGGTGGCTTTGTGGTACAATGTACAGCACATTCGACTTCTAGTTAATGGTAAATGTGGATGGCAGGTGGCTTTGTGGTACAATGGACAGCGCATTCGACTTCTAGTTAATGGTAAATGTAGATGACAGGTGGCATTGTGGTACAATGTACAGCGCATTCGACTTCTGGTTAATGGTAAATGTAGATGGCAGGTGGCTTTGTGGTACAATGTACAGCGCATTCGACCTCTAGTTAATGGTAAATGTGGATAGCAGGTGGCCTTGTGGTACAATGTACAGCGCATTGGACTTCTAGTTAATGGTAAATGTGGAGAGCAGGTGGCTTTGTGGTACAATGTACAGCACATTCGACCTCTAGTTAATGGTAAATGTGGATAGCAGGTGGCCTTGTGGTACAATGTATAGCGCATTCGACTTCTAGTTAATGGTAAATGTGGATAGCAGGTGGCTTTGTGGTACAATGTACAGCGCATTCGACTTCTAGTTAATGGTAAATGTGGATGGCAGGTGGCTTTGTGGTACAATGTACAGCGCATTCGACTTCTAGTTAATGGTAAATGTAGATGACAGGTGGCCTTGTGGTACAATGTACAGCGCATTCGACTTCTAGTTAATGGTAAATGTGGATGGCAGGTGGCTTTGTGGTACAATGTACAGCGCATTCGACTTCTAGTTAATGGTAAATGTGGATGGCAGGTGGCCTTGTGGTACAATGTACAGCGCATTCGACTTCTAGTTAATGGTAAATGTAGATGACAGGTGGCCTTGTGGTACAATGTACAGCGCATTCGACTTCTAGTTAATGGTAAATGTGGATAGCAGGTGGCTTTGTGGTACAATGTACAGCACATTCGACTTCTAGTTAATGGTAAATGTGGATGGCAGGTGGCTTTGTGGTACAATGGACAGCGCATTTGACTTCTAGTTAATGGTAAATGTAGATGACAGGTGGCATTGTGGTACAATGTACAGCGCATTCGACTTCTGGTTAATGGTAAATGTAGATGGCAGGTGGCTTTGTGGTACAATGTACAGCGCATTCGACCTCTAGTTAATGGTAAATGTGGATAGCAGGTGGCCTTGTGGTACAATGTACAGCGCATTGGACTTCTAGTTAATGGTAAATGTGGAGAGCAGGTGGCTTTGTGGTACAATGTACAGCACATTCGACCTCTAGTTAATGGTAAATGTGGATAGCAGGTGGCCTTGTGGTACAATGTATAGCGCATTCGACTTCTAGTTAATGGTAAATGTGGATAGCAGGTGGCTTTGTGGTACAATGTATAGCGCATTCAACTTCTAGTTAATAGTAAATGTGGATGGCAGGTGGCTTTGTGGCACAATGTACAGCACATTCAACTTCTAGTTAATGGTAAATGTGGATGGCAGGTGTCTTTGTGATACAATGTACAGCGCATTTGACTTCTAGTTAATGGTAAATGTGGAGAGCAGGTGGCTTTGTGGCACAATGTACAGCACATTCGACCTCGAGTTAATGGTAAATGTGGATGGCAGGTGGCTTTGTGGTACAATGTACAGCGCATTCAACTTCTAGTTAATAGTAAATGAGGATGGCAGGTGTCTTTGTGATACAATGTACAGCGCATTTGACTTCTAGTTCATGGTAAATGTGGAGAGCAGGTGGCTTTGTGGTACAATGTATAGCGCATTCGACTTCTAGTTAATGGTAAATGTGGATGGCAGGTGGCTTTGTGGTACAATGTACAGCACATTGGACTTCTGGTTAATGGTAAATGTGGATAGCAGGTGGCCTTATGGTACAATGTACAGCGCATTCAACTTCTAGTTAATAGTAAATGAGGATGGCAGGTGTCTTTGTGATACAATGTACAGCGCATTTGACTTCTAGTTAATGGTAAATGTGGATAGCAGGTGGCTTTGTGGTACAATGTACAGCGCATTTGACTTCTAGTTAATGGTAAATGTGGATAGCAGGTGGCTTTGTGGCAAAATGTACAGCACATTCGACTTCTCGTTAATGGTAAATGTGGATAGCAGGTGGCTTTGTGGCACAATGTACAGCACATACGACTTCTGGTTAATGGTAAATGTGGATGGCAGGTGGCCTTGTGTTACAATGCACAGCACATTCGACTTCTAGTTAATGGTAAATGTGGATAGCAGGTGGCTTTGTGGTACAATGTACAGCACATTCGACTTCTAGTTAATGGTAAATGTGGATGGCAGGTGGCCTTGTGGTACAATGTACAGCACATTCGACTTCTAGTTAATGGTAAATGTGGATAGCAGGTGGTTTTGTGGCACAATGTACAGCACATTCGACTTCTAGTTAATGGTAAATGTGAATAGCAGGTGGCTTTGTGGTAAATATACAGCACATTGGACTTCTAGTTAATGGTAAATGTGGATGGCAGGTAGCCTTGTGGTACAGTGTACAGCACATTCGACTTCTGGTTAATGGTAAATGTGGATAGCAGGTGGCTTTGTGGTATAATGTACAGCACATTGGACCTCTAGTTAATGTAAATGTGGATGGCAAGTAGCCTTGTGGTACAATGTACTGCACATTCGACTTCTGGTTAATGGTAAATGTGGATGGCAGGTGGCTTTGTGGTACAATGTACAGCACATTCAACTTCTGGTTAATGGTAAATGTGGATGGCAGGTGGCCTTGTGGTACAATGTACAGCGCATTGGACTTCTAGTTAATGGTAAATGTGGATGGCAGGTGGCTTTGTGGTACAATGTACAGCGCATTCGACTTCTAGTTAATGGTAAATGTGGATGGCAGGTGGCTTTGTGGCACAATGTACAGCACATTCAACTTCTAGTTAATAGTAAATGTGGATAGCAGGTGGACTTGTGGTACAATGTACAGCGCATTCGACCTCTAGTTAATGGTAAATGTGGATGGTAGGTGGCTTTGTGGTACAATGTACAGCACATTCAACTTCTAGTTAATGTAAATGAGGATGGCAGGTGGCTTTGTGGTACAATGTACAGCGCATTCGACTTCTAGTTAATGGTAAATGTGGATAGCAGGTGGCATTGTGGTACAATGTACAGCGCATTCGACTTCTAGTTCATGGTAAATGTGGATAGCAGGTGGCTTTGTGGCACAATGAACAGCACATTCGACTTCTAGTTAATGGTAAATGTGGATAGCAGGTGGCTTTGTGGCACAATGTACAGCGCATTCGACTTCTAGTTAATGGTAAATGTGGATGGCAGGTGGCTTTGTGGTACAATGTACAGCACATTCGACTTCTAGTTAATGGTAAATGTGGATAGCAGGTGGCCTTGTGGTACAATGTACAGCGCATTCGACTTCTAGTTAATGGTAAATGAGGATAGCAGGTGGCTTTGTGGTACAATGTACAGCGCATTCGACTTCTAGTTAATGGTAAATGCAGATGGCAGGTGGCCTTGTGGTACAATGTACAGCACATTCGACTTCTAGTTAATGGTAAATGTAGATGGCAGGTGGCCTTGTGGTACAATGTACAGCACATTTGATTTCTAGTTAATGGTAAATGTGGCTGGCAGGTGGCCTTGTGGAACACTGTACAGCGCATTGGACTTCTAGTTAATGGTAAATGTGGATAGCAGGTGGCCTTGTGGTACACTGTACAGCGCATTGGACTTCTAGTTAATGGTAAATGTGGATGGCAGGTGGCCTTGTGGTACAATGTACAGCGCATTCGACTTCTAGTTAATGGTAAATGTGGATAGCAGGTGGCCTTGTGGTACAATGTACAGCACATTTGATTTCTAGTTAATGGTAAATGTGGCTGGCAGGTGGCCTTGTGGTACAATGTACAGCGCATTCGACTTCTAGTTAATGGTAAATGTGGATAGCGGGTGGCTTTGTGGTACAATGTACAGCGCATTCGACTTCTAGTTAATGGTAAATGTAGATAGCAGGTGTCTTTGTGGTACAATGTACAGCACATTGGACTTCTAGTTAATGGTAAATGTGGATAGCAGGTGGCCTTGTGGTACAATGTACAGCACATACGACTTCTGGTTAATGGTAAATGTGGATGTCAGATGGCTTTGTGGTACAATGTACATCGCATTCGACTTCTAGTTAATGGTAAATGTGGATGGCAGGTGGCTTTGTGGAACAATGTACAGCACATTCGACTTCTAGTTAATAGTAAATGTGGATGGCAGGTGGCTTTGTGGTACAATGTACAGCACATTGGACTTCTAGTTAATGGTAAATGTGGATGGCAGGTGGCTTTGTGGTACAATGTACAGCACATTCGACTTCTAATTAATGGTAAATGAGGATGGCAGGTTGCTTTGTGGTACAATGTACAGCACATTGGACTTCTAGTTAATGGTAAATGAGGATAGCAGGTGGCCTTGTGGTACAATGTACAGCACATTCGACTTCTAGTTAATGGTAAATGAGGATGGCAGGTGGCTTTGTGGTACAATGTACAGCGCATTGGACTTCTAGTTAATGGTAAATGTGGATGGCAGATGGCTTTGTGGTAAAATGTACAGCACATTGGACTTCTAGTTAATGGTAAATGTGGATGGCAGTTGGCTTTGTGGCACAATGTACAGCACATTCGACTTCTAGTTAATGGTAAATGTGGATGGCAGGTGGCTTTGTGGTACAATGTACAGCACATTCGACTTCTAGTTAATGGTAAATGTGGATGGCAGGTGGCTTTGTGGTACAATGTATAGTGCACTCGACTTCTAGTTAATGGTAAATGTGGATAGCAGGTGGCTTTGTGGTACAATGTACAGCACATTCGACTTCTAGTTAATGGTAAATGTGGATGGCAGGTGGCTTTGTGGTACAATGTACAGCACATTCGACTTCTAGTTAATGGTAAATGTGGATGGCAGGTGGCTTTGTGGTACAATGTACAGCACATTCGACTTCTAGTTAATGGTAAATGTGGATGGCAGGTGGCTTTGTGGTACAATGTACAGCACATTCGACTTCTAGTTAATGGTAAATGTGGATGGCAGGTGGCTTTGTGGCACAATGTACAGCACATTCAACTTCTAGTTAATGTAAATGAGGATGGCAGGTGGCTTTCTGGTACAATGTACAGCGCATTCGACTTCTAGTTAATGGTAAATGTGGATGGCAGGTGGCTTTGTGGCACAATGAACAGCACATTCGACTTCTAGTTAATGGTAAATGTGGATAGCAGGTGGCTTTGTGGCACAATGTACAGCGCATTCAACTTCTAGTTAATGGTAAATGTGGATGGCAGATGGCTTTGTGGTACAATGTACAGCACATTCGACTTCTAGTTAATGGTAAATGTGGGTAGCAGGTGGCCTTGTGGTACAATGTACAGCGCATTCGACTTCTAGTTAATGGTAAATGAGGATAGCAGGTGGCTTTGTGGTACAATGTACAACGCATTCGACTTCTAGTTAATGGTAAATGTAGATGGCAGGTGGCCTTGTGGTACAATGTACAGCACATTCGACTTCTAGTTAATGGTAAATGTGGATAGCAGGTGGCCTTGTGGTACAATGTACAGCGCATTCGACTTCTAGTTAATGGTAAATGTAGATGGCAGGTGGCCTTGTGGTACAATGTACAGCACATTCGACTTCTAGTTAATGGTAAAAGGGGATAGCAGGTGGCCTTGTGGTACAATGTACAGCGCATTCGACTTCTAGTTAATGGTAAATGTGGATAGCAGGTGGCCTTGTGGTACAATGTACAGCGCATTCGACTTCTAGTTAATGGTAAATGTAGATGGCAGGTGGCCTTGTGGTACAATGTACAGCACATTCAACTTCTAGTTAATGGTAAATGTGGATAGCAGGTGGCCTTGTGGTACAATGTACAGCGCATTCGACTTCTAGTTAATGGTAAATGTGGATAGCAGGTGGCTTTGTGATACAATGTACAGCACATTTGATTTCTAGTTAATGGTAAATGTGGCTGGCAGGTGGCCTTGTGGTACACTGTACAGCGCATTGCACTTCTAGTTAATGGTAAATGTGGAAAGCGGGTGGCTTTGTGGTACAATGTACAGCGCATTCGACTTCTAGTTAATGGTAAATGTAGATAGCAGGTGTCTTTGTGGTACAATGTACAGCACATTGGACTTCTAGTTAATGGTAAATGTGGATGGCAGGTGGCCTTGTGGTACAATGTACAGCGCATTGGACTTCTAGTTAATGGTAAATGTGGATGGCAGGTGGCTTTGTGGTACAATATACAGCGCATTCGACTTCTGGTTAATGGTAAATGTGGATGGCAGGTGGCTTTGTGGTACAATGTACAGCACATTCAACTTCTGGTTAATGGTAAATGTGCATGGCAGGTGGCCTTGTGGTACAATGTACAGCGCATTCGACTTCTAGTTAATGGTAAATGTGGATGGCAGGTGGCTTTGTGGTACAATGTACAGCGCATTCGACTTCTAGTTAATGGTAAATGTGGATAGCAGGTGGCTTTGTGGTACAATGTACAGCGCATTCGACCTCTAGTTAATGGTAAATGTGGAGAGCAGGTGGCTTTGTGGTACAATGTACAGCACATTAGACTTCTAGTTAATAGTAAATGTGGATGGCAGGTAGCTTTGTGGTACAATGTACAGCACATTCGACTTCTGGTTAATGGTAAATGTGGATAGCAGGTGGCCTTGTGGTACAATGTACAGCACATTCGACTTCTGGTTAATGGTAAATGTAGATGGTAGGTGGCTTTGTGGTACAATGTACAGCACATTCAACTTCTAGTTAATGGTAAATGTGGATGGGAGGTGGCTTTGTGGTACAATGTACAGCACATTCGACTTCTAGTTAATAGTAAATGTGGATAGCAGGTGGCCTTGTGGTACAATGTACAGCGCATTCGAGCACTAGTTAATGGTAAATGTGGATAGCAGGTGGCTTTGTGGTACAATGCACAGTGCATTGGACTTCTAGTTAATGGTAAATGTGGATAGCAGGTGGCTTTGTGGTACAATGTACAGCACGTTCGACTTCTAGTTAATGGTAAATGTGGATAGCAGGTGGCTTTGTGGTACAATGTACAGCGCATTGGACTTCTAGTTAATGGTAAATGTGGATAGCAGGTGGCTTTGTGGTACAATGTACAGCGCATTCGACTTCTAGTTAATGGTAAATGTGGATAGCAGGTGGCTTTGTGGCACAATGTACAGCACATTCAACTTCTAGTTAATGTAAATGAGGATGGCAGGCGGCTTTGTGGTACAATGTACAGCACATTCGACTTCTAGTTAATAGTAAATGTGGATAGCAGGTGGCTTTGTGGTACAATGTACAGCGCATTCGACCTCTAGTTAATGGTAAATGTGGATAGCAGGTGGCTTTGTGGTACAATGTACAGCGCATTGGACTTCTAGTTAATGGTAAATGTGGATAGCAGGTGGCTTTGTGGTACAATGTACAGCGCATTCGACTTCTAGTTAATGGTAAATGTGGATAGCAGGTGGCTTTGTGGTACAATGTACAGCGCATTCGACTTCTAGTTAATGGTAAATGTAGATGGCAGGTGGCCTTGTGGTACAATGTAGAGCACTTTCAACTTCTAGTTAATGGTAAATGTGGATCGTGGATGGCTTTCTGGTACAATGTACAGCGCATTCGACTTCTAGTTAATGGTAAATGTGGATGGCAGGTGGCTTTGTGGCACAATGTACAGCACATTCAACTTCTAGTTAATGTAAATGAGGATGGCAGGTGGCTTTGTGGTACAATGTACAGCGCATTCGACTTCTAGTTAATGGTAAATGTGGATAGCAGGTGGCCTTGTGGTACAATGTACAGCGCATTCGACTTCTAGTTCATGGTAAATGTGGATAGCAGGTGGCTTTGTGGCACAATGAACAGCACATTCGACTTCTAGTTAATGGTAAATGTGGATAGCAGGTGGCTTTGTGGCACAATGTACAGCGCATTCGACTTCTAGTTAATGGTAAATGTGGATGACAGGTGGCTTTGTGGTACAATGTACAGCACATTCGACTTCTAGTTAATGGTAAATGTGGATAGCAGGTGGCCTTGTGGTACATTGTACAGCGCATTCGACTTCTAGTTAATGGTAAATGAGGATAGCAGGTGGCTTTGTGGTACAATGTACAGCGCATTCGACTTCTAGTTAATGGTAAATGCAGATGGCAGGTGGCCTTGTGGTACAATGTACAGCACATTCGACTTCGAGTTAATGGTAAATGTGGATAGCAGGTGGCCTTGTGGTACAATGTACAGCACATTCGACCTCTAGTTAATGGTAAATGTGGATAGCAGGTGGCTTTGTGATACAATGTACAGCACATTTGATTTCTAGTTAATGGTAAATGTGGCTGGCAGGTGGCCTTGTGGTACACTGTACAGCGCATTGGACTTCTAGTTAATGGTAAATGTGGATAGCGGGTGGCTTTGTGGTACAATGTACAGCGCATTCGACTTCTAGTTAATGGTAAATGTAGATAGCAGGTGTCTTTGTGGTACAATGTACAGCACATTGGACTTCTAGTTAATGGTAAATGTGGATAGCAGGTGGCCTTGTGGTACAATGTACAGCACATTCGACTTCTGGTTAATGGTAAATGTGGATGGCAGATGGCTTTGTGGCACAATGTCCAGCACATTGGACTTCTAGTTAATGGTAAATGTGGATGGCAGGTGGCTTTGTAGTACAATGTACAGCGCATTCGACTTCTAGTTAATGGTAAATGTGGATGGCAGGTGGCCTTGTGGTACAATGTACAGCACATTCGACTTCTAGTTAATAGTAAATGTGGATGGCAGGTGGCTTTGTGGCACAATGTACAGCACATTGGACTTCTAGTTAATAGTAAATGTGGATGGCAGGTGGCTTTGTGGTACAATGTACAGCACATTGGACTTCTAGTTAATGGTAAATGTGGATGGCAGGTGGCTTTGTGGTACAATGTACAGCACATTCGACTTCTAATTAATGGTAAATGAGGATGGCAGGTTGCTTTGTGGTACAATGTACAGCACATTGGACTTCTAGTTAATGGTAAATGAGGATAGCAGGTGGCCTTGTGGTACCATGTACAGCACATTCGACTTCTAGTTAATGGTAAATGAGGATGGCAGGTGGCTTTGTGGTACAATGTACAGCGCATTGGACTTCTAGTTAATGGTAAATGTGGATGGCAGGTGGCTTTGTGGTAAAATGTACAGCACATTGGACTTCTAGTTAATGGTAAATGTGGATGGCAGGTGGCTTTGTGGCACAATGTACAGCACATTCGACTTCTAGTTAATGGTAAATGTGGATGGCAGGTGGCTTTGTGGTACAATGTACAGCACATTCGACTTCTAGTTAATGGTAAATGTGGATGGCAGGTGGCTTTGTGGCACAATGTACAGCACATTCGACTTCTAGTTAATGGTAAATGTGGATGGCAGGTGGCTTTGTGGTACAATGTACAGCACATTCGACTTCTAGTTAATGGTAAATGTGGATGGCAGGTGGCTTTGTGGCACAATGTACAGCACATTCGACCTTCTAGTTAATGGTAAATGTGGATGGCAGGTGGCTTTGTGGCACAATGTACAGCACATTCAACTTCTAGTTAATGTAAATGAGGATGGCTGGTGGCTTTGTGGTACAATGTACAGCGCATTCGACTTCTAGTTAATGGTAAATGTGGATAGCAGGTGGCTTTGTGGCACAATGAACAGCACATTCGACTTCTAGTTAATGGTAAATGTGGATAGCAGGTGGCTTTGTGGTACAATGTACAGCGCATTCGACTTCTAGTTAATGGTAAATGTGGATAGCAGGTGGCTTTGTGGCACAATGTACAGCGCATTCGACTTCTAGTTAATGGTAAATGTGGATAGCAGGTGGCTTTGTGGTACAATGTACAGCACATTCGACTTCTAGTTAATGGTAAATGTGGATAGCAGGTGGCTTTGTGGTACAATGTACAGCGCATTCGACTTCTAGTTAATGGTAAATGTGGATAGCAGGTGGCTTTGTGGCACAATGAACAGCACATTCGACTTCTAGTTAATGGTAAATGTGGATAGCAGGTGGCTTTGTGGCACAATGTACAGCGCATTCGACTTCTAGTTAATGGAAAATGTGGATGGCAGATGGCTTTGTGGTACAATGTACAGCACATTCGACTTCTAGTTAATGGTAAATGTGGGTAGCAGGTGGCCTTGTGGTACAATGTACAGCGCATTCGACTTCTAGTTAATGGTAAATGAGGATAGCAGGTGGCTTTGTGGTACAATGTACAACGCATTCGACTTCTAGTTAATGGTAAATGTAGATGGCAGGTGGCCTTGTGGTACAATGTACAGCGCATTCGACTTCTAGTTAATGGTAAATGTGGATAGCAGTGGGCTTTGTGGAACAATGTACAGCACATTCGACTTCTAGTTAATGGTAAATGTGGATAGCAGGTGGCCTTGTGGTACAATGTACAGCGCATTCGACTTCTAGTTAATGGTAAATGTAGATGGCAGGTGGCCTTGTGGTACAATGTACAGCACATTCGACTTCTAGTTAATGGTAAATGTGGATAGCAGGTGGCCTTGTGGTACAATGTACAGCGCATTCGACTTCTAGTTAATGGTAAATGTGGATAGCAGGTGGCCTTGTGGTACAATGTACCGCGCATTCGACTTCTAGTTAATGGTAAATGTAGATGGCAGGTGGCCTTGTGGTACAATGTACAGCACATTCAACTTCTAGTTAATGGTAAATGTGGATAGCAGGCGGCCTTGTGGTACAATGTACAGCGCATTCGACTTCTAGTTAATGGTAAATGTGGATAGCAGGTGGCTTTGTGATACAATGTACAGCACATTTGATTTCTAGTTAATGGTAAATGTGGCTGGCAGGTGGCCTTGTGGTACACTGTACAGCGCATTGGAATTCTAGTTAATGGTAAATGTGGATAGCGGGTGGTTTTGTGGTACAATGTACAGCGCATTCGACTTCTAGTTAATGGTAAATGTAGATAGCAGGTGGCTTTGTGGTACAATGTACAGCACATTCAACTTCTAGTTAATGGTAAATGTGGCTGGCAGGTGGCCTTGTGGTGCACTGTACAGCGCATTGGAATTCTAGTTAATGGTAAATGTGGATAGCAGGTGTCTTTGTGGTACAAAGTACAGCACATTGGACTTCTAGTTAATGGTAAATGTGGATGGCAGGTGGCCTTGTGGTACAATGTACAGCGCATTGGACTTCTAGTTAATGGTAAATGTGGATAGCAGTGGGCTTTGTGGAACAATGTACAGCACATTCGACTTCTAGTTAATGGTAAATGTGGATAGCAGGTGGCCTTGTGGTACAATGTACAGCGCATTCGACTTCTAGTTAATGGTAAATGTAGATGGCAGGTGGCCTTGTGGTACAATGTACAGCACATTCGACTTCTAGTTAATGGTAAATGTGGATAGCAGGTGGCCTTGTGGTACAATGTACAGCGCATTCGACTTCTAGTTAATGGTAAATGTGGATAGCAGGTGGCCTTGTGGTACAATGTACCGCGCATTCGACTTCTAGTTAATGGTAAATGTAGATGGCAGGTGGCCTTGTGGTACAATGTACAGCACATTCAACTTCTAGTTAATGGTAAATGTGGATAGCAGGCGGCCTTGTGGTACAATGTACAGCGCATTCGACTTCTAGTTAATGGTAAATGTGGATAGCAGATGGCTTTGTGATACAATGTACAGCACATTTGATTTCTAGTTAATGGTAAATGTGGCTGGCAGGTGGCCTTGTGGTACACTGTACAGCGCATTGGAATTCTAGTTAATGGTAAATGTGGATAGCGGGTGGCTTTGTGGTACAATGTACAGCGCATTCGACTTCTAGTTAATGGTAAATGTAGATAGCAGGTGGCTTTGTGGTACAATGTACAGCACATTCAACTTCTAGTTAATGGTAAATGTGGCTGGCAGGTGGCCTTGTGGTACACTGTACAGCGCATTGGAATTCTAGTTAATGGTAAATGTGGATAGCAGGTGTCTTTGTGGTACAATGTACAGCACATTGGACTTCTAGTTAATGGTAAATGTGGATGGCAGGTGGCTTTGTGGTACAATGTACAGCACATTCGACTTCTAGTTAATAGTAAATGTGCATGGCAGGTGGCCTTGTGGTACAATGTACAGCGCATTCGACTTCTAGTTAATGGTAAATGTGGATGGCAGGTGGCTTTGTGGTACAATGTACAGCGCATTCGACCTCTAGTTAATGGTAAATGTGGAGAGCAGGTGGCTTTGTGGTACAATGTACAGCACATTCGACTTCTAGTTAATAGTAAATGTGGATGGCAGGTAGCTTTGTGGTACAATGTACAGCACATTCGACTTCTGGTTAATGGTAAATGTGGATAGCAGGTGGCCTTGTGGTACAATGTACAGCACATTCGACTTCTGGTTAATGGTAAATGTAGATGGTAGGTGGCTTTGTGGCACAATGTACAGCGCATTGGACTTCTAGTTAATGGTAAATGTGGATGGGAGGTGGCTTTGTGGTACAATGTACAGCACATTCGACTTCTAGTTAATAGTAAATGTGGATAGCAGGTGGCCTTGTGGTACAATGTACAGCACATTCGACCTCTAGTTAATGGTAAATGTGGATAGCAGGTGGCTTTGTGGTACAATGTACAGCGCATTGGACTTCTAGTTAATGATAAATGTGGATAGCAGGTGGCTTTGTGGTACAATGTACAGCACATTCGACTTCTAGTTAATGGTAAATGTGGATAGCAGGTGGCTTTGTGGTACAATGTACAGCGCATTCGACTTCTAGTTAATGGTAAATGTGGATAGCAGGTGGCTTTGTGGTACAATGTACAGTGCATTCGACTTCTATTTAATGGTAAATGTAGATGGCAGGTGGCCTTGTGGTACAATGTACAGCACATTCAACTTCTGGTTAATGGTAAATGTGGATCGTGGATCGCTTTGTGGTACAATGTACAGCGCATTCGACTTCTAGTTAATGGTAAATGTGGATGGCAGGTGGCTTTGTGGCACAATGTACAGCACATTCAACTTCTAGTTAATGTAAATGAGGATGGCAGGTGGCTTTGTGGTACAATGTACAGCGCATTCGACTTCTAGTTAATGGTAAATGTGGATAGCAGGTGGCCTTGTGGTACAATGTACAGCGCATTCGACCTCTAGTTAATGGTAAATGTGGATAGCAGGTGGCTTTGTGGTACAATGTACAGCGCATTGGACTTCTAGTTAATGGTAAATGTGGATAGCAGGTGGCTTTGTGGTACAATGTACAGCGCATTCGACTTCTAGTTAATGGTAAATGTGGATAGCAGGTGGCTTTGTGGTACAATGTACAGCGCATTCGACTTCTAGTTAATGGTAAATGTAGATGGCAGGTGGCCTTGTGGTACAATGTAGAGCACTTTCAACTTCTAGTTAATGGTAAATGTGGATCGTGGATGGCTGTCTGGTACAATGTACAGCGCATTCGACTTCTAGTTAATGGTAAATGTGGATGGCAGGTGGCTTTGTGGCACAATGTACAGCACATTCAACTTCTAGTTAATGTAAATGAGGATGGCAAGTGGCTTTGTGGTACAATGTACAGCGCATTCGACTTCTAGTTAATGGTAAATGTGGATAGCAGGTGGCCTTGTGGTACAATGTACAGCGCATTCGACTTCTAGTTCATGGTAAATGTGGATAGCAGGTGGCTTTGTGGCACAATGAACAGCACATTCGACTTCTAGTTAATGGTAAATGTGGATAGCAGGTGGCTTTGTGGCACAATGTACAGCGCATTCGACTTCTAGTTAATGGTAAATGTGGATGACAGGTGGCTTTGTGGTACAATGTACAGCACATTCGACTTCTAGTTAATGGTAAATGTGGATAGCAGGTGGCCTTGTGGTACATTGTACAGCGCATTCGACTTCTAGTTAATGGTAAATGAGGATAGCAGGTGGCTTTGTGGTACAATGTACAGCGCATTCGACTTCTAGTTAATGGTAAATGCAGATGGCAGGTGGCCTTGTGGTACAATGTACAGCACATTCGACTTCGAGTTAATGGTAAATGTGGATAGCAGGTGGCCTTGTGGTACAATGTACAGCACATTCGACCTCTAGTTAATGGTAAATGTGGATAGCAGGTGGCTTTGTGATACAATGTACAGCACATTTGATTTCTAGTTAATGGTAAATGTGGCTGGCAGGTGGCCTTGTGGTACACTGTACAGCGCATTGGACTTCTAGTTAATGGTAAATGTGGATAGCGGGTGGCTTTGTGGTACAATGTACAGCGCATTCGACTTCTAGTTAATGGTAAATGTAGATAGCAGGTGTCTTTGTGGTACAATGTACAGCACATTGGACTTCTAGTTAATGGTAAATGTGGATAGCAGGTGGCTTTGTGGTACAATGTACAGCACATTCGACTTCTGGTTAATGGTAAATGTGGATGGCAGATGGCTTTGTGGCACAATGTACAGCACATTGGACTTCTAGTTAATGGTAAATGTGGATGGCAGGTGGCTTTGTAGTACAATGTACAGCGCATTCGACTTCTAGTTAATGGTAAATGTGGATGGCAGGTGGCCTTGTGGTACAATGTACAGCACATTCGACTTCTAGTTAATAGTAAATGAGGATGGCAGGTGGCTTTGTGGCACAATGTACAGCACATTGGACTTCTAGTTAATAGTAAATGTGGATGGCAGGTGGCTTTGTGGTACAATGTACAGCACATTGGACTTCTAGTTAATGGTAAATGTGGATGGCAGGTGGCTTTGTGGTACAATGTACAGCACATTCGACTTCTAATTAATGGTAAATGAGGATGGCAGGTTGCTTTGTGGTACAATGTACAGCACATTGGACTTCTAGTTAATGGTAAATGAGGATAGCAGGTGGCCTTGTGGTACCATGTACAGCACATTCGACTTCTAGTTAATGGTAAATGAGGATGGCAGGTGGCTTTGTGGTACAATGTACAGCGCATTGGACTTCTAGTTAATGGTAAATGTGGATGGCAGGTGGCTTTGTGGTAAAATGTACAGCACATTGGACTTCTAGTTAATGGTAAATGTGGATGGCAGGTGGCTTTGTGGCACAATGTACAGCACATTCGACTTCTAGTTAATGGTAAATGTGGATGGCAGGTGGCTTTGTGGTACAATGTACAGCACATTCGACTTCTAGTTAATGGTAAATGTGGATGGCAGGTGGCTTTGTGGCACAATGTACAGCACATTCGACTTCTAGTTAATGGTAAATGTGGATGGCAGGTGGCTTTGTGGTACAATGTACAGCACATTCGACTTCTAGTTAATGGTAAATGTGGATGGCAGGTGGCTTTGTGGCACAATGTACAGCACATTCGACCTTCTAGTTAATGGTAAATGTGGATGGCAGGTGTCTTTGTGGTACAAAGTACAGCACATTGGACTTCTAGTTAATGGTAAATGTGGATGGCAGGTGGCCTTGTGGTACAATGTACAGCGCATTGGACTTCTAGTTAATGGTAAATGTGGATAGCAGTGGGCTTTGTGGAACAATGTACAGCACATTCGACTTCTAGTTAATGGTAAATGTGGATAGCAGGTGACCTTGTGGTACAATGTACAGCGCATTCAACTTCTAGTTAATGTAAATGAGGATGGCTGGTGGCTTTGTGGTACAATGTACAGCGCATTCGACTTCTAGTTAATGGTAAATGTGGATAGCAGGTGGCTTTGTGGTACAATGTACAGCGCATTCGACTTCTAGTTAATGGTAAATGTGGATAGCAGGTGGCTTTGTGGCACAATGAACAGCACATTCGACTTCTAGTTAATGGTAAATGTGGATAGCAGGTGGCTTTGTGGCACAATGTACAGCGCATTCGACTTCTAGTTAATGGTAAATGTGGATAGCAGGTGGCTTTGTGGTACAATGTACAGCACATTCGACTTCTAGTTAATGGTAAATGTGGATAGCAGGTGGCTTTGTGGTACAATGTACAGCGCATTCGACTTCTAGTTAATGGTAAATGTGGATAGCAGGTGGCTTTGTGGCACAATGAACAGCACATTCGACTTCTAGTTAATGGTAAATGTGGATAGCAGGTGGCTTTGTGGCACAATGTACAGCGCATTCGACTTCTAGTTAATGGAAAATGTGGATGGCAGATGGCTTTGTGGTACAATGTACAGCACATTCGACTTCTAGTTAATGGTAAATGTGGGTAGCAGGTGGCCTTGTGGTACAATGTACAGCGCATTCGACTTCTAGTTAATGGTAAATGAGGATAGCAGGTGGCTTTGTGGTACCATGTACAACGCATTCGACTTCTAGTTAATGGTAAATGTAGATGGCAGGTGGCCTTGTGGTACAATGTACAGCGCATTCGACTTCTAGTTAATGGTAAATGTGGATAGCAGTGGGCTTTGTGGAACAATGTACAGCACATTCGACTTCTAGTTAATGGTAAATGTGGATAGCAGGTGGCCTTGTGGTACAATGTACAGCGCATTCGACTTCTAGTTAATGGTAAATGTAGATGGCAGGTGGCCTTGTGGTACAATGTACAGCACATTCGACTTCTAGTTAATGGTAAATGTGGATAGCAGGTGGCCTTGTGGTACAATGTACAGCGCATTCGACTTCTAGTTAATGGTAAATGTGGATAGCAGGTGGCCTTGTGGTACAATGTACCGCGCATTCGACTTCTAGTTAATGGTAAATGTAGATGGCAGGTGGCCTTGTGGTACAATGTACAGCACATTCAACTTCTAGTTAATGGTAAATGTGGATAGCAGGCGGCCTTGTGGTACAATGTACAGCGCATTCGACTTCTAGTTAATGGTAAATGTGGATAGCAGGTGGCTTTGTGATACAATGTACAGCACATTTGATTTCTAGTTAATGGTAAATGTGGCTGGCTGGTGGCCTTGTGGTACACTGTACAGCGCATTGGAATTCTAGTTAATGGTAAATGTGGATAGCGGGTGGCTTTGTGGTACAATGTACAGCGCATTCGACTTCTAGTTAATGGTAAATGTAGATAGCAGGTGGCTTTGTGGTACAATGTACAGCACATTCAACTTCTAGTTAATGGTAAATGTGGCTGGCAGGTGGCCTTGTGGTACACTGTACAGCGCATTGGAATTCTAGTTAATGGTAAATGTGGATAGCAGGTGTCTTTGTGGTACAAAGTACAGCACATTGGACTTCTAGTTAATGGTAAATGTGGATGGCAGGTGGCCTTGTGGTACAATGTACAGCGCATTGGACTTCTAGTTAATGGTAAATGTGGATAGCAGTGGGCTTTGTGGAACAATGTACAGCACATTCGACTTCTAGTTAATGGTAAATGTGGATAGCAGGTGACCTTGTGGTACAATGTACAGCGCATTCGACTTCTAGTTAATGGTAAATGTAGATGGCAGGTGGCCTTGTGGTACAATGTACAGCACATTCGACTTCTAGTTAATGGTAAATGTGGATAGCAGGTGGCCTTGTGGTACAATGTACAGCGCATTCGACTTCTAGTTAATGGTAAATGTGGATAGCAGGTGGCCTTGTGGTACAATGTACCGCGCATTCGACTTCTAGTTAATGGTAAATGTAGATGGCAGGTGGACTTGTGGTACAATGTACAGCACATTCAACTTCTAGTTAATGGTAAATGTGGATAGCAGGCGGCCTTGTGGTACAATGTACAGCGCATTCGACTTCTAATTAATGGTAAATGTGGATAGCAGGTGGCTTTGTGATACAATGTACAGCACATTTGATTTCTAGTTAATGGTAAATGTGGCTGGCAGGTGGCCTTGTGGTACACTGTACAGCGCATTGGAATTCTAGTTAATGGTAAATGTGGATAGCGGGTGGCTTTGTGGTACAATGTACAGCGCATTCGACTTCTAGTTAATGGTAAATGTAGATAGCAGGTGGCTTTGTGGTACAATGTACAGCACATTCAACTTCTAGTTAATGGTAAATGTGGCTGGCAGGTGGCCTTGTGGTACACTGTACAGCGCATTGGAATTCTAGTTAATGGTAAATGTGGATAGCAGGTGTCTTTGTGGTACAATGTACAGCACATTGGACTTCTAGTTAATGGTAAATGTGGATGGCAGGTGGCTTTGTGGTACAATGTACAGCACATTCGACTTCTAGTTAATAGTAAATGTGCATGGCAGGTGGCCTTGTGGTACAATGTACAGCGCATTCGACTTCTAGTTAATGGTAAATGTGGATGGCAGGTGGCTATGTGGTACAATGTACAGCGCATTCGACCTCTAGTTAATGGTAAATGTGGAGAGCAGGTCGCTTTGTGGTACAATGTACAGCACATTCGACTTCTAGTTAATAGTAAATGTGGATGGCAGGTAGCTTTGTGGTACAATGTACAGCACATTCGACTTCTGGTTAATGGTAAATGTGGATAGCAGGTGGCCTTGTGGTACAATGTACAGCACATTCGACTTCTGGTTAATGGTAAATGTAGATGGTAGGTGGCTTTGTGGCACAATGTACAGCGCATTGGACTTCTAGTTAATGGTAAATGTGGATGGGAGGTGGCTTTGTGGTACAATGTACAGCACATTCGACTTCTAGTTAATAGTAAATGTGGATAGCAGGTGGCCTTGTGGTACAAAGTACAGCGCATTCGACCTCTAGTTAATGGTAAATGTGGATAGCAGGTGGCTTTGTGGTACAATGTACAGCGCATTGGACTTCTAGTTAATGATAAATGTGGATAGCAGGTGGCTTTGTGGTACAATGTACAGCACATTCGACTTCTAGTTAATGGTAAATGTGGATAGCAGGTGGCTTTGTGGTACAATGTACAGCGCATTCGACTTCTAGTTAATGGTAAATGTGGATAGCAGGTGGCTTTGTGGTACAATGTACAGTGCATTCGACTTCTATTTAATGGTAAATGTAGATGGCAGGTGGCCTTGTGGTACAATGTACAGCACATTCAACTTCTGGTTAATGGTAAATGTGGATCGTGGATCGCTTTGTGGTACAATGTACAGCGCATTCGACTTCTAGTTAATGGTAAATGTGGATGGCAGGTGGCTTTGTGGCACAATGTACAGCACATTCAACTTCTAGTTAATGTAAATGAGGATGTCAGGTGGCTTTGTGGTACAATGTACAGCGCATTCGACTTCTAGTTAATGGTAAATGTGGATAGCAGGTGGCCTTGTGGTACAATGTACAGCGCATTCGACTTCTAGTTAATGGTAAATGTGGATAGCAGGTGGCTTTGTGGCACAATGAACAGCACATTCGACTTCTAGTTAATGGTAAATGTGGATAGCAGGTGGCTTTGTGGCACAATGAACAGCACATTCGACTTCTAGTTAATGGTAAATGTGGATGGCAGGTGGCTTTGTGGCACAATGTACAGCGCATTCGACTTCTCGTTAATGGTAAATGTAGATGGCAGGTGGCTTTGTGGTACAATGTACAGCACATTCGACTTCTAGTTAATGGTAAATGTGGATAGCAGGTGGCCTTGTGGTACAATGTACAGCGCATTCGACTTCTAGTTAATGGTAAATGAGGATAGCAGGTGGCTTTGTGGTACAATGTACAGCGCATTCGACTTCTAGTTAATGGTAAATGCAGATGGCAGGTGGCCTTGTGGTACAATGTACAGCACATTCGACTTCTAGTTAATGGTAAATGTGGATAGCAGGTGGCCTTGTGGTACAATGTACAGCGCATTCGACTTCTAGTTAATGGTAAATGTAGATGGCAGGTGGCCTTGTGGTACAATGTACAGCACATTCGACTTCTAGTTAATGGTAAATGTGGATAGCAGGTGGCCTTGTGGTACAATGTACAGCGCATTCGACTTCTAGTTAATGGTAAATGTGGATAGCAGGTGGCCTTGTGGTACAATGTACAGCGCATTCGACTTCTAGTTAATGGTAAATGTAGATGGCAGGTGGCCTTGTGGTACAATGTACAGCACATTCGACTTCTAGTTAATGGTAAATGTGGATAGCAGGTGGCCTTGTTGGACAATGTACAGCGCATTCGACTTCTAGTTAATGGTAAATGTGGATAGCAGGTGGCTTTGTGATACAATGTACAGCACATTTGATTTCTAGTTAATGGTAAATGTGGCTGGCAGGTGGCTTTGTGGCACAATGTACAGCACATTCGACTTCTAGTTAATGGTAAATGTGGATGGCAGGTGGCTTTGTGGCACAATGTACAGCACATTCAACTTCTAGTTAATGTAAATGAGGATGGCAGGTGGCTTTGTGGTACAATATACAGCGCATTCGACTTCTAGTTAATGGTAAATGTGGATGGCAGGTGGCTTTGTGGTACAATGTACAGCGCATTCGACTTCTAGTTAATGGTAAATGTGGATAGCAGGTGGCTTTGTGGCACAATGAACAGCACATTCGACTTCTAGTTAATGGTAAATGTGGATAGCAGATGGCTTTGTGGCACAATGAACAGCACATTCGACTTCTAGTTAATGGTAAATGTGGATGGCAGGTGGCTTTGTGGCACAATGTACAGCGCATTCGACTTCTAGTTAATGGTAAATGTGGATGGCAGGTGGCTTTGTGGTACAATTTACAGCACATTCGACTTCTAGTTAATGGTAAATGTGGATAGCAGGTGGCCTTGTGGTACAATGTACAGCGCATTCGACTTCTAGTTAATGGTAAATGAGGATAGCAGGTGGCTTTGTGGTACAATGTACAGCGCATTCGACTTCTAGTTAATGGTAAATGCAGATGGCAGGTGGCCTTGTGGTACAATGTACAGCACATTCGACTTCTAGTTAATGGTAAATGTGGATAGCAGGTGGCCTTGTGGTACAATGTACAGCGCATTCGACTTCTAGTTAATGGTAAATGTAGATGGCAGGTGGCCTTGTGGTACAATGTACAGCACATTCGACTTCTAGTTAATGGTAAATGTGGATAGCAGGTGGCCTTGTGGTACAATGTACAGCGCATTCGACTTCTAGTTAATGGTAAATGTGGATAGCAGGTGGCCTTGTGGTACAATGTACAGCGCATTCGACTTCTAGTTAATGGTCAATGTAGATGGCAGGTGGCCTTGTGGTACAATGTACAGCACATTCGACTTCTAGTTAATGGTAAATGTGGATAGCAGGTGGCCTTGTGGTACAATGTACAGCGCATTCGACTTCTAGTTAATGGTAAATGTGGATAGCAGGTGGCTTTGTGATACAATGTACAGCACATTTGAGTTCTAGTTAATGGTAAATGTGGCTGGCAGGTGGCCTTGTGGTACACTGTACAGCGCATTGGACTTCTAGTTAATGGTAAATGTGGATAGCAGGTGGCTTTGTGGTACAATGTACAGCGCATTCGACTTCTAGTTAATGGTAAATGTAGATAGCAGGTGTCTTTGTGGTACAATGTACAGCACATTGGACTTCTACTTAATGGTAAATGTGGATAGCAGGTGGCCTTGTGGTACAATGTACAGCACATTCGACTTCTGGTTAATGGTAAATGTGGATGGCAGGTCGCTTTGTGGTACAATGTACAGCACATTGGACTTCTAGTTAATGGTAAATGTGGATGGCAGGTGGCCTTGTGGTACAATGTACAGCACATTCGACTTCTAGTTAATAGTAAATGTGGATGGCAGATGGCTTTGTGGCACAATGTACAGCACATTGGACTTCTAGTTAATGGTAAATGTGGATGGCAGGTGGCTTTGTGGTACAATGTATAGCGCATTCGACTTCTAGTTAATAGTAAATGTGGATGGCAGATGGCTTTGTGGTACAATGTACAGCACATTGGACTTCTAGTTAATGGTAAATGTGGATGGCAGGTGGCTTTGTGGTACAATGTACAGCACATTCGACTTCTAGTTAATGGTAAATGAGGATGGCAGGTTGCTTTGTGGTACAATGTACAGCACATTGGACTTCTAGTTAATGGTAAATGAGGATAGCAGGTGGCCTTGTGGTACAATGTACAGCACATTCGACTTCTAGTTAATGGTAAATGAGGATGGCAGGTTACTTTGTGGTACAATGTACAGCGCATTGGACTTCTAGTTAATGGTAAATGTGGTTGGCAGGTGGCTTTGTCGTAAAATGTACAGCACATTGGACTTCTAGTTAATGGTAAATGTGGATGGCAGGTGGCTTTGTGGCACAATGTACAGCACATTCAACTTCTAGTTAATGTAAATGTGGATAGCAGGTGGCCTTGTGGTATAATGTACAACGCATTCGATTTCTAGTTAATGGTAAATGTGGATAGCAGGTGGCTTTGTGGCACAATGAACAGCACATTCGACTTCTAGTTAATGGTAAATGTGGATAGCAGGTGGCTTTGTGGTACAATGTACAGCACATTCGACTTCTAGTTAATGGTAAATGTGGATAGCAGGTGGCCTTGTGGTACAATGTACAGTGCATTCGACTTCTAGTTAATGGTAAATGAGGATAGCAGGTGGCTTTGTGGTACAATGTACAACGCATTCGACTTCTAGTTAATGGTAAATGCAGATGGCAGGTGGCCTTGTGGTACAATGTACAGCACATTCGACTTCTAGTTAATGGTAAATGTGGATAGCAGGTGGCCTTGTGGTACAATGTACATCGCATTCGACTTCTAGTTAATGGTAAATGTAGATGGCAGGTGGCCTTGTGGTACAATGTACAGCGCATTCGACTTCTAGTTAATGGTAAATGTGGATAGCAGGTGGCCTTGTGGTACAATGTACAGCGCATTCGACTTCTAGTTAATGGTAAATGAAGATAGCAGGTGGCTTTGTGGTACAATGTACAGCGCATTCGACTTCTAGTTAATGGTAAATGCAGATGGCAGGTGGCCTTGTGGTACAATGTACAGCACATTCGACTTCTAGTTAATGGTAAATGTGGATAGCAGGTGGCCTTGTGGTACAATGTACAGCGCATTCGACTTCTAGTTAATGGTAAATGTAGATGGCAGGTGGCCTTGTGGTACAATGTACAGCACATTCGACTTCTAGTTAATGGTAAATGTGGATAGCAGGTGGCCTTGTGGTACAATGTACAGCGCATTCGACTTCTAGTTAATGGTAAATGTGGATAGCAGGTGGCCTTGTGGTACAATGTACAGCGCATTCGACTTCTAGTTAATGGTAAATGTAGATGGCAGGTGGCCTTGTGGTACAATGTACAGCACATTCGACTTCTAGTTAATGGTAAATGTGGATAGCAGGTGGCCTTGTGGTACAATGTACAGCGCATTCGACTTCTAGTTAATGGTAAATGTGGATAGCAGGTGGCTTTGTGATACAATGTACAGCACATTTGATTTCTAGTTAATGGTAAATGTGGCTGGCAGGTGGCCTTGTGGTACACTGTACAGCGCATTGGACTTCTAGTTAATGGTAAATGTGGATAGCAGGTGGCTTTGTGGTACAATGTACAGCGCATTCGACTTCTAGTTAATGGTAAATGTAGATAGCAGGTGTCTTTGTGATACAATGTAAAGCACATTGGACTTCTAGTTAATGGTAAATGTGGATAGCAGGTGGCCTTGTGGTACAATGTACAGCACATTCGACTTCTGGTTAATGGTAAATGTGGATGGCAGGTCGCTTTGTGGTACAATGTACAGCACATTGGACTTCTAGTTAATGGTAAATGTGGATGGCAGGTGGCCTTGTGGTACAATGTACAGCACATTCGACTTCTAGTTAATAGTAAATGTGGATGGCAGATGGCTTTGTGGCACAATGTACAGCACATTGGACTTCTAGTTAATGGTAAATGTGGATGGCAGGTGGCTTTGTGGTACAATGTATAGCGCATTCGACTTCTAGTTAATAGTAAATGTGGATGGCAGATGGCTTTGTGGTACAATGTACAGCACATTGGACTTCTAGTTAATGGTAAATGTGGATGGCAGGTGGCTTTGTGGTACAATGTACAGCACATTCGACTTCTAGTTAATGGTAAATGAGGATGGCAGGTTGCTTTGTGGTACAATGTACAGCACATTGGACTTCTAGTTAATGGTAAATGAGGATAGCAGGTGGCCTTGTGGTACAATGTACAGCACATTCGACTTCTAGTTAATGGTAAATGAGGATGGCAGGTTACTTTGTGGTACAATGTACAGCGCATTGGACTTCTAGTTAATGGTAAATGTGGATGGCAGGTGGCTTTGTCGTAAAATGTACAGCACATTGGACTTCTAGTTAATGGTAAATGTGGATGGCAGGTGGCTTTGTGGCACAATGTACAGCACATTCAACTTCTAGTTAATGTAAATGTGGATAGCAGGTGGCCTTGTGGTATAATGTACAACGCATTCGATTTCTAGTTAATGGTAAATGTGGATAGCAGGTGGCTTTGTGGCACAATGAACAGCACATTCGACTTCTAGTTAATGGTAAATGTGGATAGCAGGTGGCTTTGTGGTACAATGTACAGCACATTCGACTTCTAGTTAATGGTAAATGTGGATAGCAGGTGGCCTTGTGGTACAATGTACAGTGCATTCGACTTCTAGTTAATGGTAAATGAGGATAGCAGGTGGCTTTGTGGTACAATGTAAAACGCATTCGACTTCTAGTTAATGGTAAATGCAGATGGCAGGTGGCCTTGTGGTACAATGTACAGCACATTCGACTTCTAGTTAATGGTAAATGTGGATAGCAGGTGGCCTTGTGGTACAATGTACATCGCATTCGACTTCTAGTTAATGGTAAATGTAGATGGCAGGTGGCCTTGTGGTACAATGTACAGCACATTCGACTTCTAGTTAATGGTAAATGTGGATGGCAGGTGGCATTGTGGTACAATGTACAGCGCATTCGACTTCTAGTTAATGGTAAATGTGGATGGCAGGTGGCTTTGTGGTACAATGTACAGCGCATTCGACTTCTAGTTAATGGTAAATGTGGATGGCAGGTGGCATTGTGGTACAATGTATAGCGCATTCGACCTCTAGTTAATGGTAAATGTGGATGGCAGGTGGCCTTGTGGTACAATGTACAGCACATTGGACTTCTAGTTAATGGTAAATGTGGATGGCAGGTGGCCTTGTGGTACAATGTACAGCACATTCGACTTCTAGTTAATAGTAAATGTGGATGGCAGATGGCTTTGTGGCACAATGTACAGCACATTGGACTTCTAGTTAATGGTAAATGTGGATAGCAGGTGGCTTTGTGGTACAATGTACAGCGCATTCGACTTCTGGTTAATGGTAAATGTGGATGGCAGGTGGCCTTGTGGTACAATGTACAGCGCATTCAACTTCTAGTTAATGGTAAATGTGGATGGCAGGTGGCCTTGTGGTACAATGTACAGCACATTCGACTTCTAGTTAATAGTAAATGTGGATGGCAGATGGCTTTGTGGCACAATGTACAGCACATTGGACTTCTAGTTAATGGTAAATGTGGCTAGCAGGTGGCTTTGTGGTACAATGTACAGCACATTCGACTTCTAGTTAATAGTAAATGTGGATGGCAGATGGCTTTGTGGCACAATGTACAGCACATTGGACTTCTAGTTAATGGTAAATGTGGATAGCAGGTGGCTTTGTGGTACAATGTACAGCGCATTCGACTTCTGGTTAATGGTAAATGTGGATGGCAGGTGGCCTTGTGGTACAATGTACAGCACATTGGACTTCTAGTTAATGGTAAATGTGGATAGCAGGTGGCCTTGTGGTACAATGTACAGCGCATTCGACTTCTGGTTAATGGTAAATGTGGATGGCAGGTGGCTTTGTGGTACAATGTACAGCGCATTCGACTTCTGGTTAATGGTAAATGTGGATGGCAGGTGGCTTTGTGGTACAATGTACAGCGCATTCGACTTCTAGTTAATGGTAAATGTGGATGGCAGGTGGCTTTGTGGTACAATGTACAGCGCATTCAACTTCTAGTTAATGGTAAATGTGGATGGCAGGTGGCTTTGTGGTACACTGTACAGCGCATTCGACTTCTGGGTAATGGTAAATGTGGATAGCAGGTGGCTTTGTGGTACAATGTACAGCGCATTCGACTTCTGGTTAATGGTAAATGTGGATGGCAGGTGGCTTTGTGGTACAATGTACAGCGCATTCAACTTCTAGTTAATGGTAAATGTGGATGGCAGGTGGCCTTGTGGTACAATGTACAGCACATTGGACTTCTAGTTAATGGTAAATGTGGATGGCAGGTGGCCTTGTGGTACAATGTACAGCACATTCGACTTCTAGTTAATAGTAAATGTGGATGGCAGATGGCTTTGTGGCACAATGTACAGCACATTGGACTTCTAGTTAATGGTAAATGTGGCTAGCAGGCGGCTTTGTGGTACAATGTACAGCACATTCGACTTCGAGTTAATAGTAAATGTGGATGGCAGGTGGCCTTGTGGTACAATGTACAGCACATTCGACTTCTAGTTAATAGTAAATGTGGATGGCAGGTGGCTTTGTGGTACAATGTACAGCACATTCGACTTCTAGTTAATAGTAAATGTGGATAGCAGGTGGCCTTGTGGTACACTGTACATCGCATTGGACTTCTAGTTAATGGTATATGTGGATAGCGGGTGGCTTTGTGGTACAATGTACAGCGCATTCGACTTCTAGTTAATGGTAAATGTAGATAGCAGGTGTCTTTGTGGTACAATGTACAGCACATTGGACTTCTAGTTAATGGTAAATGTGGATAGCAGGTGGCCTTGTGGTACAATGTACAGCACATTCGACTTCTAGTTAATGGTAAATGTGGATGGCAGGTGGCCTTGTGGTACAATGTACAGCACATTCGACTTCTAGTTAATAGTAAATGTGGATGGCAGATGGCTTTGTGGCACAATGTACAGCACATTGGACTTCTAGTTAATGGTAAATGTGGCTAGCAGGTGGCTTTGTGGTACAATGTACAGCACATTCGACTTCTAGTTAATAGTAAATGTGGATGGCAGATGGCTTTGTGGCACAATGTACAGCACATTGGACTTCTAGTTAATGGTAAATGTGGATAGCAGGTGGCTTTGTGGTACAATGTACAGCGCATTCGACTTCTGGTTAATGGTAAATGTGGATGGCAGGTGGCCTTGTGGTACAATGTACAGCACATTGGACTTCTAGTTAATGGTAAATGTGGATAGCAGGTGGCCTTGTGGTACAATGTACAGCGCATTCGACTTCTGGTTAATGGTAAATGTGGATGGCAGGTGGCTTTGTGGTACAATGTACAGCGCATTCGACTTCTGGTTAATGGTAAATGTGGATGGCAGGTGGCTTTGTGGTACAATGTACAGCGCATTCGACTTCTAGTTAATGGTAAATGTGGATGGCAGGTGGCTTTGTGGTACAATGTACAGCGCATTCAACTTCTAGTTAATGGTAAATGTGGATGGCAGGTGGCTTTGTGGTACACTGTACAGCGCATTCGACTTCTGGGTAATGGTAAATGTGGATAGCAGGTGGCTTTGTGGTACAATGTACAGCGCATTCGACTTCTGGTTAATGGTAAATGTGGATGGCAGGTGGCTTTGTGGTACAATGTACAGCGCATTCAACTTCTAGTTAATGGTAAATGTGGATGGCAGGTGGCCTTGTGGTACAATGTACAGCACATTGGACTTCTAGTTAATGGTAAATGTGGATGGCAGGTGGCCTTGTGGTACAATGTACAGCACATTCGACTTCTAGTTAATAGTAAATGTGGATGGCAGATGGCTTTGTGGCACAATGTACAGCACATTGGACTTCTAGTTAATGGTAAATGTGGCTAGCAGGCGGCTTTGTGGTACAATGTACAGCACATTCGACTTCGAGTTAATAGTAAATGTGGATGGCAGGTGGCCTTGTGGTACAATGTACAGCACATTCGACTTCTAGTTAATAGTAAATGTGGATGGCAGGTGGCTTTGTGGTACAATGTACAGCACATTCGACTTCTAGTTAATAGTAAATGTGGATAGCAGGTGGCCTTGTGGTACACTGTACATCGCATTGGACTTCTAGTTAATGGTATATGTGGATAGCGGGTGGCTTTGTGGTACAATGTACAGCGCATTCGACTTCTAGTTAATGGTAAATGTAGATAGCAGGTGTCTTTGTGGTACAATGTACAGCACATTGGACTTCTAGTTAATGGTAAATGTGGATAGCAGGTGGCCTTGTGGTACAATGTACAGCACATTGGACTTCTAGTTAATGGTAAATGTGGATGGCAGGTGGCTTTGTGGTACAATGTACAGCACATTCGACTTCTAGTTAATAGTAAATGTGGATGGCAGGTGGCTTTGTGGCACAATGTACAGCACATTGGACTTCTAGTTAATAGTAAATGTGGATGGCAGGTGGCTTTGTGGTACAATGTACAGCACATTGGACTTCTAGTTAATGGTAAATGTGGATGGCAGGTGGCTTTGTGGTACAATGTACAGCACATTCGACTTCTAGTTAATGGTAAATGAGGATAGCAGGTGGCCTTGTGGTACAATGTACAGCACATTCGACTTCTAGTTAATGGTAAATGAGGATGGCAGGTGGCTTTGTGGTACAATGTACAGCGCATTGGACTTCTAGTTAATGGTAAATGTGGATAGCAGGTGGCTTTGTGGTACAATGTACAGCGCATTCGACCTCTAGTTAATGGTAAATGTGGATGGCAGATGGCTTTGTGGTACAATGTACAGCACATTCGACTTCTAGTTAATGGTAAATGTGGATAGCAGGTGGCTTTGTGGTACAATGTACAGCGCATTCGACCTCTAGTTAATGGTAAATGTGGATGGCAGATGGCTTTGTGGTATAATGTACAGCGCATTCGACTTCTAGTTAATGGTAAATGTGGATGGCAGATGGCTTTGTGGTACAATGTACAGCACATTCGATTTCTAGTTAATGGTAAATGTGGATGGCAGGTGGCTTTGTGGCACAATGAACAGCACATTCGACTTCTAGTTAATGGTAAATGTGGATAGCAGGTGGCTTTGTGGCACACTGTACAGCGCATTCGACTTCTAGTTAATGGTAAATGTGGATGGCAGATGGCTTTGTGGTACAATGTACAGCACATTCGACTTCTAGTTAATGGTAAATGTGGGTAGCAGGTGGCCTTGTGGTACAATGTACAGCGCATTCGACTTCTAGTTAATGGTAAATGAGGATAGCAGGTGGCTTTGTGGTACAATGTACAACGCATTCGACTTCTAGTTAATGGTAAATGTAGATGGCAGGTGGCCTTGTGGTACAATGTACAGCACATTCGACTTCTAGTTAATGGTAAATGTGGATAGCAGGTGGCCTTGTGGTACAATGTACAGCGCATTCGACTTCTAGTTAATGGCAAATGTAGATGGCAGGTGGCCTTGTGGTACAATGTACAGCACATTCGACTTCTAGTTAATGGTAAATGTGGATAGCAGGTGGCCTTGTGGTACAATGTACAGCGCATTCGACTTCTAGTTAATGGTAAATGTGGATAGCAGGTGGCCTTGTGGTACAATGTACAGCGCATTCGACTTCTAGTTAATGGTAAATGTAGATGGCAGGTGGCCTTGTGGTACAATGTACAGCACATTCAACTTCTAGTTAATGGTAAATGTGGATAGCAGGTGGCCTTGTGGTACAATGTACAGCGCATTCGACTTCTAGTTAATGGTAAATGTGGATAGCAGGTGGCCTTGTGGTACAATGTACAGCGCATTCGACTTCTAGTTAATGGTAAATGTGGATGGCAGGTGGCTTTGTGATACAATGTACAGCACATTTGATTTCTAGTTAATGGTAAATGTGGCTGGCAGGTGGCCTTGTGGTACACTGTACAGCGCATTGGACTTCTAGTTAATGGTAAATGTGGATAGCGGGTGGCTTTGTGGTACAATGTACAGCGCATTCGACTTCTAGTTAATGGTAAATGTAGATAGCAGGTGTCTTTGTGGTACAATGTACAGCACATTGGACTTCTAGTTAATGGTAAATGTGGATGGCAGGTGGCCTTGTGGTACAATGTACAGCGCATTCGACTTCTAGTTAATGGTAAATGTGGATGGCAGGTGGCTTTGTGGTACAATGTACAGCGCATTCGACTTCTGGTTAATGGTAAATGTGGATGGCAGGTGGCTTTGTGGCACAATGTACAGCACATTCAACTTCTGGTTAATGGTAAATGTGCATGGCAGGTGGCCTTGTGGTACAATGTACAGCGCATTCGACTTCTAGTTAATGGTAAATGTGGAGAACAGTTGGCTTTGTGGTACAATGTACAGCACATTCGGCTTCTGGTTAATGGTAAATGTGGATAGCAGGTGGCCTTGTGGTACAATGTACAGCACATTCGACTTCTGGTTAATGGTAAATGTAGATGGTAGGTGGCTTTGTGGCACAATGTACAGCGCATTGGACTTCTAGTTAATGGTAAATGTGGATGGGAGGTGGCTTTGTGGTACAATGTACAGCACATTCGACTTCTAGTTAATAGTAAATGTGGATAGCAGGTGGCCTTGTGGTACAATGTACAGCGCATTCGACCTCTAGTTAATGGTAAATGTGGATAGCAGGTGGCTTTGTGGTACAATGTACAGCACATTGGACTTCTAGTTAATGGTAAATGTGGATAGCAGGTGGCTTTGTGGTACAATGTACAGCACATTCGACTTCTAGTTAATGGTAAATGTGGATAGCAGGTGGCTTTGTGGTACAATGTACAGCGCATTCGACTTCTAGTTAATGGTAAATGTGGATAGCAGGTGGCTTTGTGGTACAATGTACAGTGCATTCGACTTCTAGTTAATGGTAAATGTAGATGGCAGGTGGCCTTGTGGTACAATGTACAGCACATTCAACTTCTGGTTAATGGTAAATGTGGATCGTGGATCGCTTTGTGGTACAATGTACAGCGTATTCGACTTCTAGTTAATGGTAAATGTGGATGGCAGGTGGCTTTGTGGTACAATGTACAGCACATTCGACTTCTAGTTAATGGTAAATGTGGATAGCAGGTGGCCTTGTGGTACAATGTACAGCGCATTCGACTTCTAGTTAATGGTAAATGAGGATAGCAGGTGGCTTTGTGGTACAATGTACAGCGCATTCGACTTCTAGTTAATGGTAAATGCAGATGGCAGGTGGCCTTGTGGTACAATATACAGCGCATTCGACTTCTAGTTAATGGTAAATGTGGATAGCAGGTGGCCTTGTGGTACAATGTACAGCACATTCGACTTCTAGTTAATGGTAAATGTGGATAGCAGGTGGCCTTGTGGTACAATGTACAGCGCATTCGACTTCTAGTTAATGGTAAATGTGGATAGCAGGTGGCCTTGTGGTACAATGTACAGCGCATTCGACTTCTGGTTAATGGTAAATGTGGATAGCGGGTGGCTTTGTGGTACAATGTACAGCACATTCGACTTCTAGTTAATGGTAAATGTGGATAGCAGGTGGCCTTGTGGTACAATGTACAGCGCATTCGACTTCTGGTTAATGGTAAATGTGGATAGCGGGTGGCTTTGTGGTACAATGTACAGCACATTCGACTTCTAGTTAATGGTAAATGTGGATAGCAGGTGGCCTTGTGGTACAATGTACAGCGCATTCGACTTCTAGTTAATGGTAAATGTGGATAGCAGGTGGCCTTGTGGTACAATGTACAGCGCATTCGACTTCTAGTTAATGGTAAATGTAGATGGCAGGTGGCCTTGTGGTACAATGTACAGCACATTCGACTTCTAGTTAATGGTAAATGTGGATAGCAGGTGGCCTTGTGGTACAATGTACAGCGCATTCGACTTCTAGTTAATGGTAAATGTGGATAGCAGGTGGCTTTGTGATACAATGTACAGCACATTTGATTTCTAGTTAATGGTAAATGTGGCTGGCAGGTGGCTTTGTGGCACAATGTACAGCACATTCGACTTCTAGTTAATGGTAAATGTGGATGGCAGGTGGCTTTGTGGCACAATGTACAGCACATTCAACTTCTAGTTAATGTAAATGAGGATGGCAGGTGGCTTTGTGGTACAATGTACAGCGCATTCGACTTCTAGTTAATGGTAAATGTGGATAGCAGGTGGCCTTGTGGTACAATGTACAGCGCATTCGACTTCTAGTTAATGGTAAATGTGGATAGCAGGTGGCTTTGTGGCACAATGAACAGCACATTCGACTTCTAGTTAATGGTAAATGTGGATAGCAGGTGGCTTTGTGGCACAATGAACAGCACATTCGACTTCTAGTTAATGGTAAATGTGGATGGCAGGTGGCTTTGTGGCACAATGTACAGCGCATTCGACTTCTAGTTAATGGTAAATGTGGATGGCAGGTGGCTTTGTGGTACAATTTACAGCACATTCGACTTCTAGTTAATGGTAAATGTGGATAGCAGGTGGCCTTGTGGTACAATGTACAGCGCATTCGACTTCTAGTTAATGGTAAATGAGGATAGCAGGTGGCTTTGTGGTACAATGTACAGCGCATTCGACTTCTAGTTAATGGTAAATGCAGATGGCAGGTGGCTTTGTGGTACAATGTACAGCACATTCGACTTCTAGTTAATGGTAAATGTGGATGGCAGGTGGCTTTGTGGTACAATTTACAGCACATTCGACTTCTAGTTAATGGTAAATGTGGATGGCAGGTGGCTTTGTGGCATAATGTACAGCGCATTCGACTTCTAGTTAATGGTAAATGTGGATGGCAGGTGGCTTTGTGGTACAATTTACAGCACATTCGACTTCTAGTTAATGGTAAATGTGGATAGCAGGTGGCCTTGTGGTACAATGTACAGCGCATTCGACTTCTAGTTAATGGTAAATGAGGATAGCAGGTGGCTTTGTGGTACAATGTACAGCGCATTCGACTTCTAGTTAATGGTAAATGCAGATGGCAGGTGGCTTTGTGGTACAATGTACAGCACATTCGACTTCTAGTTAATGGTAAATGTGGATGGCAGGTGGCTTTGTGGCACAATGTACAGCGCATTCGACTTCTAGTTAATGGTAAATGTGGATGGCAGGTGGCATTGTGGTACAATTTACAGCACATTCGACTTCTAGTTAATGGTAAATGTGGATAGCAGGTGGCCTTGTGGTACAATGTACAGCGCATTCGACTTCTAGTTAATGGTAAATGAGGATAGCAGGTGGCTTTGTGGTACAATGTACAGCGCATTCGACTTCTAGTTAATGGTAAATGCAGATGGCAGGTGGCTTTGTGGTACAATGTACAGCACATTCGACTTCTAGTTAATGGTAAATGTGGATGGCAGGTGGCCTTGTGGTACAATGTACAGCACATTCGACTTCTAGTTAATGGTAAATGTGGATAGCAGGTGGCCTTGTGGTACAATGTACAGCGCATTCGACTTCTAGTTAATGGTAAATGTAGATGGCAGGTGGCCTTGTGGTACAATGTACAGCACATTCGACATCTAGTTAATGGTAAATGTGGATAGCAGGTGGCCTTGTGGTACAATGTACAGCGCATTCGACTTCTAGTTAATGGTAAATGTGGATAGCAGGTGGCCTTGTGGTACAATGTACAGCGCATTGGACTTCTAGTTAATGGTAAATGTGGATAGCAGGTGGCTTTGTGATACAATGTACAGCACATTTGATTTCTAGTTAATGGTAAATGTAGATGGCAGGTGGCCTTGTGGTACAATGTACAGCGCATTGGACTTCTAGTTAATGGTAAATGTGGATAGCAGGTGGCTTTGTGATACAATGTACAGCACATTTGATTTCTAGTTAATGGTAAATGTGGCTGGCAGGTGGCCTTGTGGTACACTGTTCAGCGCATTGGACTTCTAGTTAATGGTAAATGTGGATAGCAGGTGGCTTTGTGGTACAATGTACAGCGCATTCGACTTCTAGTTAATGGTAAATGTAGATAGCAGGTGGCTTTGTGGCACAATGTACAGCGCATTCGACTTCTAGTTAATGGTAAATGTGGATAGCAGGTGGCTTTGTGGTACAATGTACAGCACATTGGACTTCTAGTTAATGGTAAATGTGGATAGCAGGTGGCCTTGTGGTACAATGTACAGCACATTCGACTTCTGGTTAATGGTAAATGTGGATGGCAGGTCGCTTTGTGGTACAATGTACAGCACATTGGACTTCTAGTTAATGGTAAATGTGGATGGCAGGTGGCCTTGTGGTACAATGTACAGCACATTGGACTTCTAGTTAATGGTAAATGTGGATGGCAGGTCGCTTTGTGGTACAATGTACAGCACATTTGACTTCTAGTTAATAGTAAATGTGGATGGCAGATGGCTTTGTGGCACAATGTACAGCACATTGGACTTCTAGTTAATGGTAAATGTGGATGGCAGGTGGCTTTGTGGTACAATGTACAGCACATTCGACTTCTAGTTAATGGTAAATGAGGATGGCAGTTTGCTTTGTGGTACAATGTACAGCACATTGGACTTCTAGTTAATGGTAAATGAGGATAGCAGGTGGCCTTGTGGTACAATGTACAGCACATTCGACTTCTAGTTAATGGTAAATGAGGATGGCAGGTTACTTTGTGGTACAATGTACAGCGCATTGGACTTCTAGTTAATGGTAAATGTGGATGGCAGGTGGCTTTGTGGTACAATGTACAGCACATTCGACTTCTAGTTAATGGTAAATGTGGATAGCAGGTGGCTTTGTGGTACAATGTACAGCACATTCGGCTTCTAGTTAATGGTAAATGTGGATGGCAGGTGGCCTTGTGGTACAATGTACAGCACATTCGACTTCTAGTTAATAGTAAATGTGGATGGCAGGTGGCTTTGTGGTACAATGTACAGCGCATTCGACTTCTAGTTAATGGTAAATGTGGATGGCAGGTGGCTTTGTGGTACAATGTACAGCACATTCGACTTCTAGTTAATGGTAAATGTGGATAGCAGGTGGCTTTGTGGTACAATGTACAGCACATTCGGCTTCTAGTTAATGGTAAATGTGGATGGCAGGTGGCCTTGTGGTACAATGTACAGCACATTCGACTTCTAGTTAATAGTAAATGTGGATGGCAGGTGGCCTTGTGGTACAATGTACAGCACATTCGACTTCTAGTTAATGGTAAATGTGGATGGCAGGTGTCTTTGTGGTACAATGTACAGCACATTGGACTTCTAGTTAATGGTAAATGTGGATGGCAGGTGGCTTTGTGGTAAAATGTACAGCACATTGGACTTCTAGTTAATTGTAAATGTGGATGGCAGGACAGTGAGGAAGCATGTTGGCCACAATAGAAGCCGGGGGCTACAGCCCCCAATCCAGAGCAGACATGTCAAACAGGTGCCAGACGTTCCCAGCCAGAGGGAACTGAGATGTTCAGAGATGGCTTCGCCAGCAGCTCTGGCGGGAACTAGGGAAGGGACCGGACCTACACGAGTGGTGAGGTCTCCTGGACCGGTGCCTTTGGCAGACAACAAGAAGACATCAGAGGAACTGGTTGGGAAACTGAGGCGATCCACAAGGACTCAACGGTGTCTGACTTTGTGTTCAACTCTTTTCCATTATGTCTCTTGACCTTTTCACATGTACATAACACTTGTATAGAGCAGGTTTTGCAAAATGCAATAAAGGGATATGGTAGCATGGCCCCTATAAGGGGAGAGCCTTCGCAGTCCATGTGACCGGCTTGGGGTCAAACGTGCAGCAGTGCGTGAACCCCGACCAATGAAGAGAAAGTGCTGGGCCCTAGGAACAGAGCCCTCGGCAGTGGGGACCTCGGAGCCAGAGAGTTAAGACATAGTCATTGTTGCTCTGTGCCTGTATATAGTTGTCTTTGCCTAGTGTTAATAAACCCTCTCTGCTGTTACTGGAAGTCTCCAGTCTATTCTCTTGAGTTACCACCATTACAATAATAGATTTGGTATGGAAAGATTGAACAAGGATTAAGTGGAGCATAACATAGAACATAGAAAAATACAGCACAGAACAGCCCCTTCAGCCCACGATGTTGTGCCGAACCTTTGTCCTAGATTAATCATAGATTTTCATTGAATTTACAGTGCAGAAGGAGGCCGTTCGGCCCATTGAGTCTGCACCGGCTCTTGGAAAGAGCACCCTACCCAAAGTCAACACCTCCACCCAACACTAAGGGCAATTTTGGACACTACGGGCAATGTATCATGGCCAATCCAACTAACCTGCACATCTTTGGACTGTGGGAGGAACCCGGAGCACCCAGAGGAAACCCACGCAGACACGGGGAGGATGTGCAGACTCCACACAGACAGTGACCCAAGCCGGAATCGAACCTGGGACCATGGAGCTGTGAAGCAATTGTGCTATCCACAATGCTACCGTGCTGCCCTTAAGAACAAATAAATCTACACTATATCATTTTACCGTAATCCATGTACCTATCCAATAGCTGCTTGAAGGTCCCTAATGTTTCCCACTCAACTACTTCCACAGGCAGTGCATTCCATGCCCCCACTACTCTCTGGGTAAAGAACCTACCTCTGACATCTCCCCTATATCTTCCACCATTCACCTTAAATTAATGTCCCCTTGAAATGGTTTGTTCCACCCGGGGAAAAAGTCTCTGACTGTCTACTCTGTCTATTCCCCTGATCTTCTTATAAACCTCTATCAAGTTGCCCCTCATCCTTCTTCGTTCTAATGAGAAAAGGCCTAGCACCCTCAACCTTTCCTCGTAAGACCTACTCTCCATTCCAGGCAACATCCTGGTAAATCTCCTTTGCATCTTTTCCAAAGCTTCCACATCCTTCCTAAATTGAGGCGACCAGAACTGTACACAGTACTCCAAATGTAGCCTTACCAAAGTTCTGTACAGCTGCATCATCACCTCACAGCTCTTAAATTCAATCCCTCTGTTAATGAACGCTAGCACACCATAGGCCTTCTTCACAGCTCTATCCACTTGAGTGGCAACTTTCAAAGATGTATAGACCCCAAGATCTCTCTGCTCCTCCACATTGCCAAGAACTCTACCGTTAACCCTGTATTCCGCATTCATATTTGTCCTTCCAAAATGGACAACCTCACACTTTTCAAGGTTAAACTCCATCTGCCACTTCTCAGCCCAGCTCTGCATCCTATCTATGTCTCTTTGCTGCCGACAATAGCCCTCCTCACTATCCACAACTCCACCAATCTTCGTATCGTCTGCAAATTTACTAAGCCCCCTTCAACTCCCTCATCCAAGTCATTAATGAATATCACAAACAGCAGAGGACCCAGAACTGATCCCTGTGGTACGCCACTGGAAACTGGGATCCAGGCTGAATATTTGCCATCCACCACCACTCTCTGACTTCTATCGGTTAGCCAGTTTGTTATCTAACTGGCCAAATTTCCCACTATCCCATGCCTCCTTACTTTCTGCAGAAGCCTCCCATGGGGAACCTTATCAATGTAGTGTACATGCCAATCCATGTCCACTACATCCACTGCTTTACCTTCATCCACATGCTTGGTCACCTCCTCAAAGAATTCAATAAGACTTGTAAGGCAAGACCTACCCCTCACAAATCCGTGCTGACTATCCCTAATCAAGCAGTGTCTTTCCAGATGCTCAGAAATCCTATCCTTCAGTACCCTTTCCATGACTTTGCCTACCACCGAAGTAAGACTAACTGGCCTGTAATTCCCAGAGTTACCCCTAGTCCCTTTTTTGAACAGGGGCACGTCATTCGCCACTCTCCAATCCCCTGGCATCACCCCTGTTGACAGTGAGGATGAAAAGATCATTGCCAACGGCTCTGCAATTTCATCTCTTGCTTCCCATAGAATCCTTGGATATATCCCGTCAGGCTCGGGGGACTTGTCTATAAATTGCAGCATGGACTGATTGGGCCAAGTGGCCTGTTTCTCTGCTGTGTATCCTGTATAATTTGTATCCACCCTTAAGCTTCCATCCTTATCCTCTCACGCAGAAAGTTCTAGAATAGTTTTAGGGGTGGCATGGTGGCATTGTGGTTAGCACTGCTGCCCTGCAGCGCTAGAAACCTGGGTTAAATTCTGGCCTTGGGTGACTGTGTGGATTTGCACTTTCTGCCCGTGTCTGCGTGGGTTTCCTCCGGATGGTCCAATTTCCTCCCACAGTCCAAGACGTGCAGCTTAGGTGGATTGGCCAAGCTAAATTGCCCCTTCATGTCCAGGGATGTGCAGGTTAGGTGGATTGTGGGGTTAGGGCAGGGGATTGCTGCCTAGGGAGAGTGCTCTTTCGGAAGGTTGGTGCAGACTTGATGGGCCAAATGGCCTCCTGCACTGTAGCGATTCTACGGTCTATGGTTCTAAGTATCCTTCGTGCCTTCTTCTCTACCTCCTCTTGTGTCCGGACAGACACACAGTCCTTTTCCTGCACTGTGCTTCACTATGAGGTGACTGTGATCTGGAGAAAGCCGTGTGGGTATTTCCCCTCCTCCCCTGTGTTGGAGAGTCTCAAACTCACACTTCAGCTCAACAACTCTGAGCTGCTGTGTCTCAGGCAAGAGACACATCCGACAGATGTAGCCATCCCGGACAGTCTGATTGTTCCCAAATTCCCATCTTCTACTACCCGGATACACCTCCTGTGCTGCCAATTTTAATCTTTATTTTTTGTTCACAGTCATTGATTTCTACAGATAATAGAATCAGTTTACCTGCCACCTCACTGCTGAATAATGCAGCCAACAGCAAATCTCCAATCAGCATCATATCTGGCATGAAGTCCCTCTCCTCAAACCTGAAATACAAAAACAATTCAACATTAACATCAAGATTTCCAATGAAAGGTGGGAATCTCCTCCCATTCCTACCTCTCTCTTTCCCAGTTGTCTGATGTGATGAGGTTCCAAGTGCGACTGTGAATATATAGAGCAGCCTGAAGAGCAATGGAGCCACTGAAATCAAATCCAATTGGCTGGATCAGTAATGATGTCACATTAATTGTTGACCAATTGGTGTCTGAGAGCCAACAGGAGGGACTGGAAGATATTCAAATATTTCCTGTACCACATCTGAGATTGTGCAACGTGGCTCTGTAACTCCTCAGTGAGGAATGGAAACTGCAGTCAATTTTCCAAACCCCATTAATCAGACTGGAAATGAATGGATTGAAGTAATTAGGATTTTTATTTTAAAATATTTTTTTAAAATATAATCTTTATTATTGTCACAAGTAGGCTTACATTAACACTGCCATGAAGTTACCGTGAGAAGCCGTCGTCATTAAATGGTGCAAGGATTTGGGGCGACAGCTCCCTGAGGTTTGGTGGATGCGTAAATCCCCCATTTTGTAAGCTGGCGCTGTGGCAGGCGTTACGGGTGTATGGGGTGTGGCGTTGGCTTTGTCTATTTCCCCCCCCTCCCTCACTGGAGGTTATGCTGTGGCGGAGCAGACTCGATGGGCCGAGTGGCCTAATTCTGCTCCTATGTCTGATGGTCTTATGGTCTATTGTACTCGATTTGCCCCACACCTTGCTACAGACATCGGTTCCGAATGGTCGCTTGTCTGAAACTTTACACAAAGACAAAGACTAAATGGAAAGGACCGGATTTGCATCAAAAACAACACCATGATCCTGTTTAAATGTAACTGAAACTAGATCTGGTTTAATGATGCATCCTGTCTGGCTCTGTCCTATTAGTTATTGTCTTTGTGTTCAGTCATTGGGGCACAGGGCCCAGGTACAAAGTACATTTGCTTCTGCTTCTCTATCCCCTCACCGGTAACTGTTCATCTGGTGATTTGGAGATAATCGGCAGGCCTGGTTCTGGGTTTGATGGTTTGAGGCGTTTGAGGTTCTTCTGATGATTTGTGATGAGTCACTTCATCTTTCTGAGACACGGCAACATTATTCTGTCTTCTCGTCCAGTTGTTGCTCAGAGTCAATCCATCTGTCTTTACCCAGGACAAACTCACCCATAATCGGTGTGAAAGGGCCGAGACCAGAGGAATAACCCGGAGCTGAGGGCGCTCACGTCCCAGATGGAGCAGGTCAGAGCTGAATGGAGAGTGAGACTGGCTGATTCACAAACCTTGATGGGTCCTTGTACCTGAAGCACACATTATGTGACCCATGTTGGAGTCTTTGTTTTGTGACTGTGAGGTTTTGGTAAAAGTATTATTCATCGTCGAGCATCCCTCATCCCTCTGTGGTGTTGGGTGCTCTGAGGTACAGATGAACCAACACGGTTGCGATTGGTACAACGCAGTTTTATTCCAACTTGTTATTTACAGATCTGTCTTGGTACTCAGCACGTGGTGACTGTGTGAGTGTCTTGTTAATCAGGTCCTGTCCTTGTCCTTGTCTCCAGATGGACTGTCCACCAGGTGTCGTGTTTCTTGTCTTATACTGTGTCTGCCCTTGTCTGTGATTGGCTGTCGTGTTACGTGTGCTAATTGGTCTGTTGGTCTATCTATCATGATGTGTGTGTTTGAATATCATGACATCCCCCCTTTTTTACAAGATTATGTGCCTACGTGGTTATAAATATGAATGTGTCCTGAGTGCAGCTAAAGGTGTGTGTGCGTGATACTTACAGCATGTACATGTGGCGTAACTATATACATGGGGCGATGTCAGGTGTGGCATGCTAACGAGGTAGTACCATAACAAAAGAAGAAAAACTTGGAAGTGTGTTCCGGTCAAACGAGATCTGGAACGATAAAACAGTAACATGTTACAATACAATAGTTGCTAAACTTTGGCGTGTGAACAGTCTCATAAGTCCAGTCTAGTAGGTGGGCGATGAATTTGGGTTGACCGTCTCAAGGGTGGGTCGGGAACCACCGGCTGAGGTGCGAGTCTGGCCACGGGCGCGACAGAAGGGGCATGGTATATGGCAGCTCCACAAAGTCACTGTCAGGAACCAGTGGAGGACACGACGTCTGTGTATGGTTCCGTTGCGAGCGTGGAAGTAGGCGAAGGGCTCGCCGATTGCGCCTACGCACGGATCCATCCGGCATGCGTACCAGGAACGAGCGGGGAGCCACGCGTCGGAGAACTTCGGCAGGTGCTGACCAGCCACCGTCTGGTAGATGAATGCGGACTTTGTCCCCAGGGGCCAGGGGGGGAAGATCAGTTGCCCTTGTGTCGTACGATCTCTTCTGGCGATCACTCTGCAGTTGCATCTTATGCAGTACCGGAGCATGGTCTGTTGTTGGTGCCAGGATGGAAGGCACAGTGGTTCTGAGGGTGCGACCCATCAGCAGCTGTGCTGGCGAGAGACCCGTGGCTAGTGGGGCCGAGCGATAGGCCAGCAGGGCGAGGTAGAAGTCCGATCCGGCAGCAGCAGCCTTGCAGAGGAGCCGCTTGGCAATGTGAACGCCCTTCTCCGCCTTTCCATTGGACTGGGGATGCAGAGGGCTGGACGTCTCGTGTGTGAAGCCATACGAGGCGGCAAAGGACGACCATTTATGGCTGGCAAAACAAGGCCCATTGTCCGACATGACAGTCATCGGAATGCCGTGGCGAGCAAAGGTGTCTTTGCAGGCCCTGATAACAGCAGACGACTTCAGATCGTGTAGGCGTATGATTTCTGGGTAATTGGAGAAGTAGTCCACTGTGATAACATAGTCCATGCCAAGCGCGTGAAATAGGTCGACACCCACCTTCGCCCAGGGGGACGTCACCAGCTCATGGGGCAGAAGCGTCTCAGGAGGTTGCGCCGGCTGAAACCTTTGGCAGGTTGTGCAGTTGATCACCATGTTGGCAATATCGTCACTGATGCCCGGCCAGTATATCGCCTCTCAGGCCCTCCGTCAGCACTTCTCGACCCCCAAGTGGCCTTCGTGTATTTGATTGAGAACCAGCTGGCGCTTACTGTGCGGAATGACAATCCTGTCTAGCTTCAGAAGGATCCCATCAATGATGGCTAGGTCGTCCCGTACATTATAGAACTGCGGGCACTGCCCTTTGAGCCATCCTCCCGTCATGTGGCGCATCACTCGCTGTAAAAGAGGGTCGGCCGCAGTCTCTCGGCGGATACGGGCCAGACTGGAGTCGTCAGCCGGCAGATTTGCCGCTGTCAAGGCCACCTGTGCCTCGAGCTGACATACGAACCTCTCCGCATCTGGCGGCGTGCTCACTGCTCTGGATAGGGCATCCGCAACGATGAGGTCCTTCCCTGGAGTGTAGACCAGTTGGAAGTCATACCTCCTGAGTTTAAGTAGGATGCGCTGGAGGCGAGGGGTCATGTCGTTCAGGTCCTTGTTTATTATGCTGACCAGGGGGCGGTGGTCAGTTTCGACCGTGAATCGTAGAAGACCATATACATAATCGTGGAACTTGTCCAAACCAGTTAGCAAGCCCAGGCATTCTTTTTCGATTTGCGCGTAGCGCTGCTCTGTGGGGGTCATGGCCCGCGATGCAGAGGCAACCTGGGCCCATGACGACGTGTCATCCCTCTGCAGGAGCACTGCTCCAATGCCGGATTGGCTGGCAAAGTTGAGATTTTGGTGGCACGAGACGTGTCGAAGAACGCCAACACTGGTGCCGTGGTGCGTTTGTGTTTGAGCTCCTCCCATTCCAGCTGGTGTGTATGTTGCCACTGGAACTCTGTCGCTTTTTTTTAACGAGATGGCACAGAGTCGTTGTGTGGGAGGCAAGGTTGGGAATGAACTTCCCCAGGAAGTTGACCATGCCAAGGAATCGTAGGACAGCCTTCTTGTCGGCTGGCCGTAGCATGGCTGTGATGACGCTCACCTTGTCTGCATCCGGACGGACCCCTGACCGGGAGATGTGGTCCCCCAGGAACTTCAATTCGGTCTGGCCAAAGGCGCACTTGGCTCGGTTGAGGCGCAGGCCGTTTTCCCGTATGCGGGCAAAAACGCGTTGGAGACGATGTATGTGCTCCTGCGGTGTGGTGGACCAGATGATGACATCGTCCACATATACGCGCACCCCTTCGATGCCTTCCATCATCTGCTCCATGATTCTGTGGAAGACCTCGGATGCCGAGATGATGCCAAATGGCATCCGGTTGTAGCAGAATCTGCCGAAAGGGGTGTTAAAGGTGCATAGCTTTCGGCTGGACAGGTCCAGTTGGATCTGCCAAAACCCTTTAGAAGCATCCAGTTTCGTGAATATCTTCGCCTGGGCCATTTCACTGTTGATCTCCTCCCGTTTAGGTATGGGATAATGTTCCCGCATAATGTTATTATTAAGGTCTTTGGGGTCTATACCGATGCGGAGCTCGCCAGAGGGCTTCTTGACACACACCATGGAGCTGACCCTGGCGTGGGCTCCGTGACCCTGGATAGGACCCCTTGGTCCTGGAGATCCTGCAGCTGCAGCTTGAGGTGGTCTTTAAGTGGCGCAGGAACCCTGCGAGGTGCGTGAACGACCGGGATGGCGTCCGGTTTGAGGCGAATTCGGTATGTGTATGGCAGTGTTCCCATGCCTTTGAATGCCTCCTGGTTTTGGGCGAGGAGCGATTGGAGCTGTGCGTAGAACTCTGCATCCGGGAAGTCAGATGTGTCGTCTGGAGAGAGAGACAGAATTTGTTGTACAAGGTGGAGAGCCTTGCATGCCTGTGCGCCCAGCAAGGAGTCCTTCGATGAGCCAACTATTTCGAACGAGAGTGTGGCCGTGTGTGTTTTGTGTGTCACCTGGAGCTGGGAGGATCCCATAGCCGGGATAACGTTCCAGTTGTAGTCAACCATCTTGCACCGGGATGGCTGGATTGGTGGTCTGACCTTCATGGCATAGAATGCTGACCATGCTATGAGGTTGGCGGATACGCCAGTGTCCAGGCGGAAAGTGATCGGCGATCGGTTGACCGTCAGGGTGGCACTCCATTCATCGGCCGGATTGATGGTGTTGACCCGGTTCCCATCAGTGACCGCAACCCGGAAGGCGTTTTGGTCATCTGCGTCGTTGGGTTGGATGTCCTGATGTGGAGGCTGGATGGTTCGCACGCGTCTGCGAGGTTGTCAGAGATGCGGAGGATCCATCGGTTGAACCGCTCGACAGTAGGCAGCGTAGTGGCCCATCCTGCCACAGCGTAGGCATTGTCGGGTTTTTGCAGGACATTGCCCTTTTAAATGTGCAGCTCCACAGTTGCCACACGTCATGACGTCATGGCGCTCGTTATGCCACTGCACATGCGCAGTTCGGTCTTGCGTCGGGTGCGCCTGCGCAGTGTGTCCCTCGATGTTGCCGTTGGTTTTGGCGCGCACAAACGCGGGAGACCTCAAAAAGCACGTGAAACGGCCGCCCTCATCCGGGCCGCGGGCCGGGAGAAACTCGATTGCCTGGATGCGTTCGGCCTCATGGGCGGCCTGGCTTGCCGATTCGATCGCTTGGGACCCCCTCCCTGCCGATTCGGTCGCCTGAAATTGGGCAAAGCAGCTGGTCGCATTTTCATGCAGGACACAGGCTTCCACTGCAGATGCTAAGGTCAGGCCTTTAATTTTAAGAAGCTGCTGGCGTAGGCCACTGGAGGCAACGCCAAAAACGATCTGGTCCCGGATCATGGACTCTGATGTGTTGCCGTAACCGCAGGACTGCGTGGGTATGCGGAGGTGCGTCAGGAAGGGTTGAAAGAGCTCATCCTTACCTTGCAGACGCTGCTGAAAGACATACCTCTCAAAGCTTTCATTGACCTTAACGTTGAAGTGCTTGTCGAGCTTGAGGAGGACCGTGTCATATTTAGATTTGTTCTCGCCTTCCGCGAACACCAAGGAGTTGTATACATCGATGGCGTGCTGACCTGCGGTAGTGAGAAGCATGGCAATCTTTGTTTCGTCCGAGGCACCCTGTTTTTCATTGGCTCACATGAACAGTTCGAATCGCTGCTTGAAGAGCTTCCAATTGGTGCCCAGGTTCCCAGCGACTTGCAACTGCTGCAGTTTGTTTTTGATGTCCATGGCTCAGGATGGCAGATTTGCCGGCAGGTATCGATCCACTCACTGGTATCATGTGGTGTTGGGTGCTCTGAGGTACAGACGAACCAACACGGTTGCGATTGGTACAACACAGTTTTATTCCAACTTGTTATTTACAGATCTGGCTTGGTACTCAGTACGTGGTGACCGTGTGAGTGTCTTGTTAATCAGGTCCTGTCCTTGTCCTTGTCTCCAGATCGACTGTCCACCAGGTGTCGTGTTTCTTGTCTTATACTGTGTCTGCCCTTGTCTGTGATTGGCTGTCGTGTTATGTGTGCTAATTGGTCTGTTGGTCAATCTATCATGATGTGTGTGTTTGAATGTCATGACACCCTCCTTGCAATGTTATTTCACCTCCGTTTTAAGTCTGAACTGTTGTGTTTCGTCATCTTGTCTAGTCGAGCAATGAATGTCCAGAACTCCGAGTGACTTAGCCAGAACCAAGTAATGGCACACATGGTAAGGCAGTGAATCCCAGTCAGGTGACGTGTCTCTGGACTCAGTCATGCCTCCGTTGCTGGAGTTCCAAAGGCAAAGTCGGGAACATCAGGAAGGGATGTCAGCTACACTCCTCGGATTGGATCCATTTGAGGGCAACATGGATACAAGCCTGTGAGTGACATTACCATTGTGCCCACACAGTGTGGTTCAGCAGGACCATTCTGTGAAGATTGACAAACATCCATTAGCCAGAATTCACCAGAAACCTGCCAAGTTCATTGCTCTGGAATCTGGGAGAGATGTGGTCCAGGCAGCTTGACACTGCAGTCAATCAGAACTTAGTCCTTTCAGAGATACTGAGTGCAAAGAAGATGTGTCAGATTATTGCGGAAATAGTGCCGCCAACAGGAACTCGAAATTCACGCAATTCAGTCTCAATGCCAACACTTCCAACGGGATTCTCCATTTGGGAGACTAAGTGCTGGTGGCAGGACTGAATCGTGAGTGTCCCCCGGTCCCGATGGGGGCGCCAGACCCGGAGCTATTCAGGACGTGAAATGGGGCAGCACTCACGCCACGTGAAACTAGTGCAATTCCAACACACACTGGCACCGGATTGGCTGGGGTTGGGATTGGCACTGGCGAGCTTGACCAGCTGGAACTGCATATAAGCACCCCTCTTCCCACACACTCTCATTCCAGCCAAGAAGATGGCACCACGGAGAGCAGCCCAAAGGTTTGCAGATACAGAGCTGGGCATACTGCTGTATGCTGTAGAGGAGAGGCGGGATACCCTCTTTCCCGGGGTGGGAAGGAGGCTGACACCAGCCGAGGTCAACCTGAACGGGGTGGAGTGGCAGAGGCGGTGAGCGCCGTGGAGTCCACTGTGACGATCAGCCAGCAATGTCAGAAGAAGCTGGATGTCTTCCTCAGGGCGGCCCAGGTGAATCACCACCTCCTTGCCCCTGACACCAACCTCATCCCACACACCCCACCAGACGGATGGGTAGGCACTGCAGTAAGAAGCTGCATGACTTCCTCAGGGCAGCCAGGGTGAGTTCCCACCTCCATGTCCCTGGCACCACCCCCGCACATGCCCCCTCCCCCCCCCAGGGTGATCAAACCCCACCTGCAGGCAGCCCACCACACTGCACCATGCACCACATGCCAATACCTGCCCACCATGACTGGGTGCCTTGCACACATAGGCCACAAACAGTGGACACCCTCTGCTGCTCACGTAGGAGTGTCTCAGACTATACCTCCTGCCTCCCCAGGAGTAGGCAGCCCAAAAGTGCCAGGAGTGGGAACAGACCAGAGGGGGCCTGCCACCCTGTGTGTCCACATTGTTGTGAAACAGAGGGCGATGGACTGATCACTGGGGTGGGAGAGCAGACAGTCGCCGAGGCGGAGATCGGCATGGGACAACTAAGCGAGCCCCCAATAAACTGCGATGTCCCAGGGATGTACCTCCGAGGCTGTATAAGGCTTTGGTCAAACCCCATTTGGAGTACTGTGAGCAGTGTTGGGCCTCGTATCGAATGATGTGCTGGCCTTGGAAAGGGTCCAGAGGACGTTCACAAGAATGATCCATGGAATAAAGAACTTGTCGTATGAGGAATGGTTGAGGACTCTGGGTCTGTGCTCGTTGGAGTTTAGAAGGATGACGGGGGGGATCTTATTGAAACTTACAGGATACTGCGAGGCCTGGATAGAGTGGACGTGGAGAGGATGTTTCCACTTGCAGGAAAAATTAGAACCAGGGGACACCATCTCAGACTAAAGGGACGATCCTTTAAAGCTGAGGAGGAATTTCTTCAGCCAGAGGGTGGTGAATCTGTGGAACTCTTTGCCGCAGAAGGCTGTGGAGGCCAAATCACTGAATATCTTCAAGACCGAGATAGATAGGTTCTTGATTGATAAGGGGATTAGGTGTTACGGGGAGAAGGCAGGAGAATGGGGATGAGAAAATATCAGCCATGATTGAATGGAGGAGCAGACTCAATGGGCCGAGTGGCCTAATTCTGCTCCTATGTCTTATGGTCTATTGTACTTGATTCACCCACATTGTGCCTACCCATGTTTCTTGCCTTCTACCTTGCAGGTTCGCCTGCCAATGAAGCGGGACAGTCTGGTGTTCCTCGCCCCAGCCACAACCCTGCAACACCCCAGAGCACCTGTCCACCATTACAATCAGTACATCCATGGGAATGGCTGACACAGCCATGACACAGAACACACATCGATTATGCTGGTCCGCCGGAGGGTCTCATGTTCTTAGTGATTATGGATGCACTTTCTAAATGGGCGGAAGACGGGATAATGAAGTCAATGATGATTGAGAAGACTATTCAGAAACTAGATTAAATATTCGCAACACCAGAACAGATTGTCAGTGATACAGGTCCTCAGTTTACTGTGAAGGAGTTTGAGGATTACTTTAAGGGAAAGGGTATTCACCAAATCAAGTCAGCTTCATAACTTCCTGCAGTGAATGGATTGGTCGAACGTTTTGTCCAATCATTAAAGCATTCTATCAAAGGACAAGGGAACATTGGCAAGAAGAGTGAACAAATTTCTTTTTTTTTTTTAAATATGTTTATTCAAATTTTTCCAACAAAATATTTTAACAAACAAGCCCCCCCCCACCTTAACAAAAAGAAGAAAGAACACAAACACCACAATCAAAAATAATAAACTACTTATACATTGGGTTTCTCCCACATATATTAACCCCCCCCCCATATGACATTCAAGAGTACACTTGGGGAAACCGCCCCCACCCGCCCAAATACCCCCCCAAAAGAGACCCCCCCCCCCCCCGGGTTGCTGCTGCTGCTGACCTCCTTATAACGCTCCGCGAGATAGTCTAGGAACGATTGCCACCGCCTGAAGAACCCCTGCACAGACCCTCGTAAGGCAAACTTTATCCTCTCCAGCTTAATGAACTCTGCCATGTCATTTATCGAGGCTTCCACACTGGGGGGCTTCGCGCCCTCCCATAATAACAAGATCCTCCGCCGGGCTACCAGGGATGCAAAGGCCAGGATACCGGCCTCTTTCGCCTCCTGCACTCCCGGCTCGTCCGTTACCCCAAATAATGCCAACCCCCAACTCGGCTTGACCTGGACTTTCACCACCTTGGACATAGTCCTCGCAAGACCCCTCCAAAACCCCTCCAGTGCCGGGCACGACCAGAACATGTAGACGTGATTTGCCGGACTCCCCGAGCACCTCCCACATCTGTCCTCCACCCCAAAGAACCTACTCATCCTCGCCCCTATCATGTGCGCACTTGAATTGTGTTAGGCTGAGCCTTGCACACGAGGAGGAAGAATTAACCCTACTCAGGGCATCAGCCCACAGACCCTCATCAATCTCCTCCCCAAGTTCCTCCTCCCACTTGCCCTTTAGCTCCTCTACCAAAACCTCCTCCTCTTCTTTCATCTCTTGATAGATCGCCGAGACCTTGCCCTCTCCAACCCATACACCCGAAATCACCCTGTCCTAAATCCTCTGTGCCGGGAGCAACGGGAATTCCCTCACCTGCCGCCTCACAAACGCCCTCACTTGCATATACCTGAACGCATTTCCCGGGGGTAACCCAAACTTCTCCTCCAGCACCCCTAGGCTCGCAAACGTCCCATCTATAAACAGGTCCCCCATTCTTCTGATCCCTGCCCGATGCCAGCTCCGAAACCCCCCATCCATCCTTCCCGGAACGAACCGATGGTTCTCCCGAATCGGGGACCAAACCGAGGCTCCCATCTCGCCCCTATGCCGTCTCCACTGCCCCCAGATCTTCAATGTTGCCGCCACCACCGGACTCGTGGTGTACCTTGTCGGCGAGAGTGGCAGCGGTGCCGTCACCAATGCCCTCAGGCTCGTGCCCCTGCAGGACGGCATCTCCAACCTCTTCCACGCCGCCCCCTGTCCCTCTATTACCCACTTACGGATCATCGCCACGTTGGCTGACCAATAGTAGCTGCACAGATTCGGCAGTGCCAGCCCTCCCTGTCCCTGCTACGCTCCAGAAACACCCTCTTTACCCTCAGGGTCTTATTTGCCCACACGAAAGCCATGATGCTCCTACCTACCCGTTTAAAAAGGGTCTTGGTAATCACAATGGGAAGGCACTGGAACACAAAGAGAAACCTCGGGAGGACCATCATTTTAACCGACTGTACCCTGCCCGCTAATGAGAGTGGCAGCACATCCCATCTTTTGAAATCCTCCTCCATCTGCTCCACCAACCGCGTCAAATTGAGCTTGTGCAGGGCCCCCCAGCTCCCAGCCACCTGGATCCCCAAGTACCGAATGTTCCTGTCCACCCTCTTCAATGGTATGTCATCTATCCCCCTTCCCTGGTCCCCTGGATGCACCACAAAGAGCTCACTTTTCCCTACGTTGAGCTTATAGCCCGAGAAGTCCCCAAACTCCCTTAGGATCCGCATGACCTCCACCATCCCCTCCACTGGATCTGCCACATACAGCAACAGGTCGTCCGCATACAGCGAAACCCGATGTTCCTCTCCCCCACGGACCAGTCCCCTCCATTTCCTGGACTCCCTCAGTGCCATGGCCAAAGCTCAATTGCCAGTGCAAACAACAAAGGGGCAGGGGGCACCCCTGCCTCGTCCCTCGGTACAGCCGAAAGTGCTCCGACCTCCGCAGATTCGTAGCCACTCTGCACCGGGGCTCTATATAGGAGCCTGACCCAACTGGTGAACCCCTCCCCGAACCCAAACCTCCGCAGCACTTCCCAAAGATACTCCCACTCCACCCGGTCGAAGGCCTTCTCCGCGTCCATAGCTGCCACTACCTCCGCCTCTCCCTCCACCGATGGCATCATATTCACATTGAGGAGCCTCCGCACATTAGTGTTTAGCTGCCTGCCCTTTACAAATCCCGTCTGGTCCTCGTGAATCACCCCAGGGACACAGTCCTCAATTCTCGTTGCCAGCACTTTTGCCAGCAACTTAGCATCCACATTGGGGAGCGAGATCGGTCTATATGACCCAAATTGCAGTGGGTCCTTCTCCCGCTTCAGAATCAGCGAGATCAGCACCCCGGACATTGTTGGGGACAGGGTCCCCCTCTCCCTTGCCTCATTGAAAGTTCTCACTAACAACGGGCCTAGCAGGTCCACATATTTCCTATAAAACTCGACCGGGAACCCATCAGGCCCTGGGGCCTTCCCCGCCTGCATGTTCCCCAATCCTTTAACCTGCTCCTCCACCCTCGGGAACCTCAGTTGATCTAAAAATCATTGCATCCCCTCTTCCCCCGCTGGGCTCAGATCTGTACAGCTCCTCATAGAAGTCCTTAAATACCTCATTTACTCTCACCGCACTCCGCACCGTATTCCCCCCTGCTATCCTTAACTCCACCTATCTCCCTCGCTGCCACCCTCTTACGGAGCTGGTGTGCCAGCATCCGGCTCGCCTTCTCCCCATATTTGTACGTCGCCCCCTGTGCTTTCCTCCACTGTGCCTCTGCTTTCCCTGTGGTCAACAGGTCAAACTCCGTCTGGAGGCTTCGCCGCTCCCTACGTAGTCCCTCCTCGGGGGCCTCTGCATATCTCCTGTCCACCCTTTAGATCTCCCTCACCAACCTCTCCCTCTCCCTGCCCTCTCTCTTCTCCCTGTGGGCCCTAATGGAGATTAATTCTCCCCTGACCACCGCCTTCAACGCCTCCCAGACTACCCCCAGCTGCACCTCTCCATTGTCGTTGGCCTCCAAGTATCTCTCAATGCACCCCCGCACCCTCCCACACACCTCCTCATCCGCCAGTAATCCCACATCAAGACGCCACAGCGGGCGCTGGTCCCTCTCCTCCCCCAACTCCAGCTCCACCCAGTGCGGGGCATGGTCTGAGATGGCTATGGCCGAGTATTCTGTTCCCTTCACTTTCGGGATTAGCGCCCTGCTCAAAACAAAAAAATCTATCCGGGAGTAGGCTCTATGTACATGGGAAAAGAATGAGAATTCCCTGGCCAGGGACCTAGCAAACCTCCACGGATCAACTCCCCCCATCTGGTCCATAAACCCTCTAAGCACCTTGGCCGCAGCCGGCCTCTTCCCCGTCTTGGATCTGGAGCGATCTAATGCTGGATCCAGCACTGTGTTGAAATCCCCCCCCCGCACCCCATTATCAAGCTTCCTGCCTCCAGGTCCGGAATCCGACCCAGCATGCGCTTCATAAATCCGGCATCATCCCAGTTTGGGGCGTATGCGTTTACCAGTACCACCCACACCCCCTGCAACCTACCACTCACCATCACATATCGACCTCCATTATCCACTACAATATTCTTGGCCTCAAACGACACCCGCTTCCCCACCAGTATTGCAACCCCTCTGTTCTTTGCATCCAGCCCCGAATGGAATACCTGTCCTACCCATCCCTTTCTCAACCTGACCTGGTCTGCCACCTTCAAATGTGTCTCCTGAAGCATGACCACATCTGCCTTCAGTCCCTTTAAGTGCGCGAACACTCGGGCCCTCTTAACCGGCCCATTCTGGCCCCTCACATTCCAGGTTATCAGCTGGATTGGGGGGCTTCTCACCCCCCCACCCTGCCGACTAGCCATCTCCTTTTCTAGGCTAGTCCCGTGCCCGTGCCTCCCGCACCCTCCAGTCCCCCAGACGGCAGACCCCCCCGCCCCGACCACCTCTCCTATTTCCAGCTCCCCATTGGCCAATGCAGCAGCAACTCTATACCTTCCCCCCCCCCCCGCTAGATCCATATCTAGCTCTTTTGCTCCCCCCATAACACTCCCCCGTAAGTCAGCTGAATCCTGCTGACCCCGGCCTCTCCCGCCTTCCCGTCGAGCCCCCCAGTGTGGGAATCCCCCCACCTCCCTAGCAGTCAGTGTGCGCTCCTCCGACCCCCACCGCCGTCCTTCCCTAGCGCGGCAAAAAGCCCGCGCTTTCCTGAGCCGGCCCCGCCCCCTCTGGCGCAGCTCCTTTTGCGGCCTTATCTCAATTCCCCCATCCCCGGGCCTCCCCTCCCTCCAACACCGACGCCCACACTCTCCCACAGTCTCCCCATCAAATCCCTTCACCCATCCCCATCCAGCACCCAACCAAGGGAACATTCCCTACACGTAGTTAAACCATATATACAGCAAACATGCCCCCCACAACAACAAACCCTCAATTTGAGTCCAACTTTTCAGTCTGTATAAAGCTCCAAGCCTCCTCAGGCGTTTTCAAATAGTGGTGCCGATCTTGGAATGTGACCCACAATCGCGCTGGCTGCAGCATACCGAACTTCACCCACTTCTGATGGAGCACCGCCTTGGCCCGATTAAAACCAGCTCTCTTCTTGGCCACCTCTGCACTCCAATCCTGGTAGATTCGGATCTCCGTGGTCTCCCACCTGCTGCTCCGCTCTTTCTTGGCCCATCTCAGGACACATTCTCTATCAGTAAAGCGGTGAAACCTCACCACTACAGCCCTTGGTGGCTAGTTGGCCTTGAGTCTCCTTGCCAGGACCCGTGAGCCCCATCTAGCTCCAGGGGTCTCGGGAAAGCTCCCGCGCCCATCAGCGAATTGAGCATCGTGCTCACATATGCCCCGGTATCGGGCCCTTCAACTCCTTCAGGGAGACCCAGAATCCGAAGATTCTTCCTCCTCGACCTATTCTCCAGGTCCTCAAATTTTTCCGCCCACCTCTTCTGCAGCGCCTCGTGCGCCTCCACCTTCACCGCCAGGCCCAAGATCTCGTCCTCGTTCTCCGAGGCTTTCTGCCACACCTCCCGGATCGCCCCCCCTGGGCCCTCTGGGTCTCCACTAGCTTCTCAATCGCCGCCTTCATTGGCGCCAGCATTTCTGTCTCCAGCTCCTCAAAGCAGCGTTGAAGAAACTCCTGCTGCTCCTGCGACCACTGCGCCCATGCTGCTTGGTCTCCACCCGCCGCCATCTTACTTTTTCTCCCTCTCACTTTTCGCTGCTCCAAGATCTCTTTTTTCACCGCTTCACTCCTGGTCCAATCATATACTGTCGGGGGGACCTTGCTGTCACCTTCCCACACTGGAAACCGTCAAACAAGTGCCGTTGGGGCCCCTCTAGAGAGCCCTAAAGTCCGTTCCCGGCGGAAGCTGCCGAACGTGCGACCTATTCAGGCATGGCCGCAACCGGAAGTCGTGAACAAATTCCTGATATCTTACCGGAACACTGTACATGACACACCATAGAGTTCACTGGCAATGTTTTATTTGAAATGAAACTTCGAACACAGTTTAATTTGCTAACTCCACCTGAGACTTCAGAGATTGTCAAATGACAACATCAAGTACAAATTGCTAGGAGGGAGCAAATCTCTGTGTGAGTATTCAACCAGGGAGAGAGAGTGTCAGCTGGAAGCTACACCAACAGCGACAAATGTGTATCTGCTGTGATCTTGGTAAAGACAGATCCAATATTATTCAATGTACAGGTGGTGTGGTGATGTGCAGCAATGGAAATGCATGTAGGCTAGCTAGACACTAGAGGGAGCACCAGAAACATCACACACACACTCAACCAATAGATCAGTTAGATAGGACATGACCAATGGACATTCACGATACACACAAAGGTGACACTACCACATACCTAGAACATAGCAAATCAGGTGGACGATGAAAGAGTTTGGCTATGTCATGCTGATCAGTTACTTGCTTCACAAACCCAATGGACAGAAACCTCTCAAGACGTCCTTCCCTTGGAAATTCTACCGAGCAATACTTCGGAAAAGAGACCAGAGAGAATGGCAAGATCAGATTTTGTTTCTGAGGTTTTTCCAATCGTTATCGTGGCAGATACAGGAATAATTCCCCTCAAAGTCCCATCTACTGGAGGGAAGCGGGCACTTACAAGGTCAAGTTCCAGGACGCCCAATTCAACCAAAAAGGAATGGATGTCCCCTAACGAGACTGTCTCATTGAATTGTAAGTATGTATAGAAATAAGTGGATCTGTTGTCTGAATGCTAATCACTGCTATTGCACTAATGAAGTAAAGGGGGAGGGGTGTTATGTATCAGAGAATATCTCCCTGCTGGTGAAGCGTTACGTGATGTGTAGTGATGTCACCAGAGTGTTTGTGCGGCCTTTGCAGTTTTCCACCTTAGGTTGTATGAGCAACATCTCTATATAAACTGCTTATCGGGTTTGAAAGAATCCAGAGTGTGGACACCTCCATAACCTTTATCTTTGCAGTAAGAAATAAATATAACTCGTATCGAGTGAACGTCTGTAACCTCAGAGGGATTCTGTCAAGCAACATTCCGCAACCGATCAGGAACAAAGTATAATCCATACCGATCATCGGACAGCTTCATCAGGATGAGCATACAGCGCCGATATGATGCACCATAGAAAGCATCCTATCTGGCTGCACCACAGCCTGACATGGCAACTGCTCGACCCAGGAGCGTAAGAAACTACAAAGTTGTGAAAACAGTCCAATCCATCACGCGAAACCGTCTCCCATCTATTGCCTCTGTCTACACCTCCCGCTGTCTTGGGAAAGCGGGCAGCATAATCAAAGGCCCCTCCCACTTCTTCCATCGGACAGGAGATATAAAAGTCTGAGAACATGCACTAACAGGTTCAAAAAGATCTTCTTCCCCGCTGTTACCAGACTCCTAACGGACTCTCTTATGGGCTGAACTGATCTCTTTGCACCTTCTCTACTGAGTAGTACTACACTCCATTTGCTTCACCCGATGCCTGCGTCTATGTATTTACATTATGCATGTCTTATGTTTTGTCATGTATGGAACGATCTGTCTGATTGTGCGCAGAACAATACTTGTCACTGTACCTTGGTATCGGTGACAATAAAACAAATCCAATCCAAATCCACCTCTGACATCACACACTCATTCCCATCTAGCAGGCATCTTAAATGTTGCCGAGTTAGCCAACATGGATCGCTCAGTGTCTTGCACGGGAGAACGGGACTAATAAAGGAGTAATGTTCAGACAGATGTGAGGCTTGTCATGATATGCACTCATGCACATAATGAGAAACAGGCAGACAGTGACAGACACCCAGTACAGCCAATCAACACACAGGACAGAACACAACCAATCACCAGGCAGAACACTAGAGGGGGGTTTCCCACTATAAAACACACGAGGCATCAGCACTCCGCCTCTTTCCACTGTGACAACTATAGTGACAGTCAGGGTGTATATATCAGTTAGCACCTTCTACACGTGGCTCAGAGCTAGTTTGGTCTAGTTAGTTATAGTTAGCACACTTAGATTAATAGAGTGTCAACCCACAGCAAGCTGTGTGCACTGCTCCAGAAGTTCAATAAAATGTATTGAACTAATGTCTAAGTTTGGTGTCTACTTTACAGTACGTGTTACCCCAGGGTGAATAACACGACAAGGCTTACATGTGCATCGTCCAGCCATCATTAAAAACAAAGTTCATGTCACTGGTGTGGAATGAAATGTGATTGTGCGGGATTGAGAGAGACGTCATGGGACTGAGGGAAACGATGGAAGATAATTGTGGTGGTGGGGGAGGGTCATTTCCTTGAATAAACATGAGACCTTGCATCACATCAATCAGCCAATCAATACCAGAAACTTGGAGAGGGGTAAAAGTGAAATTTATTTACAATGGTGCTGATTTATATACAATGAAAAAGCACCCATGCCTCATTGTGCATTCACAGCTTCTTGATGTTTCTTATCCTACTGCTACACAGAGGATCAGTCCCAACACCCACAGCAAAGGAGGAGGCAGCCTGCTGACTGCAATGCCCAGATGCTGTGATGCCTTTGGTGGGTGTCCTCTGGAGCCTGAGGCCTGGAGGGCCCCAACCTGCTGAGGGTCCTCTGCTCTGAGGCAAGTGCACTGTCCTTGGCCTGACCTGCTGGAGTTGAAGAGGTCACAGGCAGGGGCAATTTAGAGCATCAGGACATTTGGTGCTCCTGAAGTGTCTGTCTTCCGTCCCTCCTCACTTTGGGAGCCCAAGTAACGCCCTTCACCCCACGGACACCTAAAGGAGATGAGGCACCTGGAGGAAGGTGGCGGTGTTTAGTTCCCCTCTCACCTAGCTGCGGCTGGAATGTATCCATGGCTGGTGTGATGTTGCGCAGGTCCAAGAGACAACCCGGCAGAAACGGTGCCCTCTGCTGGCTCGGGGTTTCCATGGCAGCCAGCACCCTTCCAATGGAGACTCTGATGAATTCTCATGTTAGAGCCATAACATCAGACAGAACATGGACGGACTACTTCATTATTCTTTCCAATCTGTTGACTGCTTCTGACAACCCTGCCTGATGTTCCCCTGCCTGTCTTTGCATCTCCAACATTTCTCTGAGGGCTGATTGAAGAACCTCATGATCAGACTCAGACTCTGGAGGGGTCTGGTCACCAGCTGTCCTCCTAGAGTCAGACATCACCGTTACCACTGCCACTGCTCACTGTGGACACGTGTCCATCAGGTGGTCACTGGGTAGTGACAGAACCTCCTGTATAACCAGGACCCACCAAGGGGTGTGTATCTGTTCTGGTGGAGAGTGCAGGTGAATGCAGTGATGGAACTTCATCATACGGATCTGCTGGCTCCTCCTCAGAGGTGGTCTGGGGCTTGGGCTAAGCCACTTTGCTGAAACCTTCTCTCCACCTTTTCTTGCTGGTAGCTGGAATAGAGAAATGAGATAATTAGTGATTAATGATTCTGAGACCGGCTCCCAGACTATAGGTCACTCACTTTTGTTCACGTTATCAATGAATACTGGATGAAGCCTCACTCAGTGTTGGGGTGGTAAATGTCACCGACTGTGTCGGAATGATCTCCGTCCTCACCAGCCAACTCTGAGGCCTACTCCACCTGGGATGTGAGTGCCCTCAGCTCAGGTTACCCCCTTTGGTCTTGGCTCTTTCACACCAACAATGGGCGATTTTGTCCTGGGTAAAGGCAGATGGATTGACTCTGAGCAACAACTGGCCGAGAAGACAGAATAACGTTGCCGTGTCTCAGAAAGATGAAGTGACTCATCAGAAATAATCAGATGAACCTCCCACACACTATCAAACCCAGAACCAGGGCTGCTGATTATTATGTTCTTGTCGGATGGCCTGATTTATTTTACAAGAACACTTGGAGCTAAAGCTATAAACAATTTATTTGCATTACCTGTGGGTCAAATATATAAAAAACAACAAATGAATAACAATATGATCAAGCACAAGCAACACCTTTCCCAGCTCTCCAGTCAGTCTGAGGTCACCTGACTCTAACATTCACTTATATACTAATTAGACTCCTAGTGGGCAGTCGGTGAATTCCAACACAACCATGATATCACCACATTCCCTTTCCTTTGAAGGAATACATTTATACATTATCATCAGTATATTTACATGTGATATCATTAGCTTTGAGTCTAACAGTATTAATTTTTTTTTTTTAAATGTTTAAAACTGGTTTAACAAGTATACGTATACAGGAACAGTAAGCATGGTAAGTACAAATAGTCCAAATCTACAAATTGAGTCGATCAAGTTTTCTTCTGACTCTGGTCAATCTTCTCAAAGTTTGACCTTGCTTCAATGTTCTCCATAACACTCTCCTGCTCAGGAACTGCTGAACTATCTGACACTGCAGCTGGTGTTGATTCTGACGTGGATTTGTCACCATCACATTTGTTGTGAAAGTCTTCTCTGGTTTTCAAGAGCGCGAAACGATTTCTTCTTTAAACCAACCCTTCCTCTCTCTGTACATTGTAGGAACGAGCTGCTACTTCTTCAAGTACAGTGGCTTTTCTTGATCAATTACTTGAATCTTCCATTCTCACCATGTCATCACTACTCAGACGTTGTAAAGTTTTAGACACTCTGTCATAGAACTGCTTTTGTTTAGCTTTAATGTTTTGCATTTCCTGCAGCACCATTGCATTCTCCTCCTTTCTTTCCAAGTTTGGAAGTGTGGAATGCAACCTTCTATTCATGAGTAACTCTGCTGGCAAATACCATGTGACAATGATGACGCTTGTAGTCAGTTAAAATGGCTAACTCCCGATTTAAAATGGCTAACTCCCGATTTAAAATGGCGAACGGCAAAGGCTGATGGGAAAGTCAGCCAACAGGACACAAACGAGCAGCTGCTGGTTGAGTGTGTATTTACCTCTGGAAAGGCCAGACAAGATCGATACCGGCAACCATCAGACAAAGTCCAATCACTTGGAACCAGGTACAGGGTCCGCCCCAAAAGGCGGGAAGCCCCTGGGGACTATAAGAATTAAGCCCAAGTTCAAATCGTTCTTCTTGACCGGGTCACTCAGCAACGCGAACCAACCCTTGACAGTGACCGGTTCAGCCGCCGATATCCAGTAAGTCTTACTTCAACGCTCGCTACAAGATAGGCACTCCTAGCTACCAATCTGTACCAACTTCGAATCCCGCAGGCTCAGAACCCGAACGAAAGGCCATTCGTTTCCCTGACCTGGTGGGTCAGTTCCAAGTTAAGTATTGGCCTGTTAGTTGTAGAAGTAGTTTAGACATAGAATTTGTACATGAGTAGTGATTACTGTGTATAATAAATGTGCTTTGATTTAAATCTTACTAAGCGGTGTATTGGATTATTGATCATTACTCGGACTTGAACCACGTGGCAGTATCATAAAGATACCTGGTGACTCAAGAGCAAATGTGATAAAACAGAGCAATTAAACTAAGGCAAAGTTAGCAACACGCTCTGTAACTCAATAGTGCGAGATATGGATCAGATTGGCTGTCCATCGCCAGCTTCAACAATTGCTTGACAATATGTCTTGGCTTTGACATTGGCTCGAAGGTACAACAGACTTGACGTGATGTGATTGAAATCATACGTGACTGCGAAGTGTTGCCACTCTTTACAGCTAAAACAAGGACCCTTGTCACTCATGATGACTTGAGGAGTTCCGTGTCTAGCAAAAATTGACTTGTTATGCAGCATTACACTGCTTGCCATTATGCTTGACAGTCGAGCCATTTCAGGACCATTTGAAAAATAGTCTATGATTGTGGTGTTGGGTGTTCTGACACACAGATGAGCCAACACAGTTGCATATGGTACAACGCTTCTTTATTTAAACTTACTATTTACAGTTTGGTCTTTGCACTCTGCACGTGGGGGGTTCCCTGCTTGTGGTGTTTTAACAGCTCTTTCTTGTTCCCTTCTCCCCAGACCTACTGACCACCAGGTGTCGTGCTCGTGCTTTTTATATGGTTGGTGTTCTTGTCTGTGATTGGTTGTGGTGTTGTGTACTCTGATTTGCCTGTTAGTGTGTCCATCATGATGTGTGTGTTTGAATATCATGACATCCCCCCTTTTTACAAAGATATGTGCCTACGTGGTGATAAATATGATCGTGTCGTGAGTGCATCTAGGAGTGTGTGTGTGTCGTGTGCAGCATGTGCATATGACGGAACTATGTACATGGGGCGATATCGGGTGCGTCACATGAGCCAAGTTGTACCATAACATAACATAAATGCGAACGAGAGAAGAAGAAAAAAAACTTGAACAGTTGTCCAGTCAGACGACCTCTGGAACGATAAACAACAACAGGTTATCATGTAAAATTGTGCAACTTGTTAAACATATGAACGGTATTATAAGTCCAGTCTAATGGGCTTGCGACGAGTTCGGGTTGACCGTCAGGGTGGCACACCACTCATCGGCTGGATTGATGGCATTGACCTTGTTGACATCAATGACGGAAACTCGGAAGGCATCCTGGTCATCTGCATCACTTAACTGGAAGTCTTGATGCGTGGGCTGGACGGTCCTGACTCGTCTGCGAGGTTGTCGAGGATGCGCCGGATCCATGGGTTGAGCCGAACGACAGTGGGCTGCGTAGTGGCCCATCGTGCCACATCTGTGGCACTGTCGGTTTTTTGCAGGACATTGCCCTTTTAAATGTAGAGCTCCACAATTGCCGCACGTCATGACGTCACGGCGTTCGTTGCGCCACTGCGCATGCGCAGTGCGATCTTGCGGTGGGCGCGCCTGCGCAGTGCGTCCCTCGTTGTGGCCGTTATTTTTGGCGCGCACCTGCGCGGGAGACCGCGAAAAGCGCGGGAAGCGGCCGCTGTCGTCCGGGCCGTGGGTCGGGAAGTAATCGACGGCCTGGATGCGTTCGACGTCGTGGGCGGCCTGGCTTGCCGATTCGACGGCTGGGGACCCCCTCCATGCCAACTCGGACGCCTGAAATCGGGCAAAACGGCAGGTAGCATTTTCGTGGAGGACACAGGCTTCCACAGCAGATGCTAAGGTGAGGCTTTTCATTTTAAGAAGCTGCTGGCGTAGGCCACTAGAGGCAACGCCAAAAACAATCTGGTCCCTGATCATGGACTCTGTGGTGGTGCCGTAACCGCAGGACTGCGCTAGAATCCGGAGGTGCGTCAAAAAGGGTTGAAAAAGCTCCTCCTTACCTTGCAGGCGTTGCTGAAAGAGGTATCTTTCAAAACTTTCATTTACTTCAACTTGAAAGTGCTGGTCCAGTTTGAGGATGACCGTGTCATATTTGGCTTGGCTTTCGCCTTCTTCGAACACCAGTGAGTTGAAGACGTCGGTTGCGTGCGGACCTGCGTAGAAGAGGAGCATTGCAATCTTCGAGTCATCCGAGACATTCTGTTTTTCGGTGGCACGGATGTACAGGTCAAATCGCTGCCTGTAGAGCTTCCAGTTGGTACCTAGGTTCCCCGTGACTTGCATCGGCTGCGGTTTGCCGGTGTGGTCCATGTCCAGAATGGCAGGTTAGTAGGCAGGTATCGATCCACTCCTGTACCATGTGGTGTTGGGTGTTCTGACACACAGATGAGCCAACACAGTTGCATATGGTACAACGCTTCTTTATTTAAACTTACTATTTACAGTTTGGTCTTTGCACTCTGCACGTGGGGGGTTCCCTGCTTGTGGTGTTTTAACAGCTCTTTCTTGTTCCCTTCTCCCCAGACCTACTGACCACCAGGTGTCGTGCTCGTGCTTTTTATATGGTTGGTGTTCTTGTCTGTGATTGGTTGTGGTGTTGTGTACTCTGATTTGCCTGTTAGTGTGTCCATCATGATGTGTGTGTTTGAATATCATGACATGATAATTAAATAATCTTTTCCTTGTAGTTGAAAGAGATCCATAGCTACTTTCTGCCATGGTGTCATAGGTAAATCATATTTGCATAGGTTCTCTTGTTTGCTTGTAACGATGCGTCTGGCATGTGTCACAACAACTGACCATCCTGTCAATGTCCTGGTTTATACCTGGCCAGTAAGCAGAGTCACAAGCTCTCCCTTTACAACTCTCAATCCTGAGATGTCCTTCACGTATCCTCTGAAGTACATCCTTGCGAAGAGATTGAGGTATACTATAGTGTTCAAACAAAGTACCACTCCATGAATGATACTGAGTTCAGATCCTATATTGTAGAACTCCATACATTGACCTCTGGACCAGTGTAAGTTGATGTTCCTCATCACCTCTTGAAGAGTTTGATCCTTCCTGGTCTCTTCTTGGATCTCAAGTAGTTTTGTATCTGATACTGGTAGTAGTGTGGAAATAAGATTGACATGCAGATCTACATCTTCAGCAATTTCACCACTAATATTTTGTACCGGCGCTCCCGGTGCATCTGCTAAGAACAAAAATTTGCCAGATGTGTAGATGAGATTGATGTCATAGCATTTTAACTTTATCATCAACCTCTGAATGCGCGGAGACATTTGGTTGAGATTCTTCCTGATAACCAAAGGACGATGATCTGTCTCAACTGTGAAAGTTGGAAGCCCATACACGTAGCCTGGAATTTCTCCAAACCTAGAACTGAACCTAGGCATTCTTTTTCGATTTGAGCGTCCCTCTGCTCTGTTGTCGTCATGGGCACCGTGATGCATATACGACTGGTTTTCAATTGTCATGCTTGAGTTGCAGAAGAACTTCTCCTGGGCCATCTTTCGACACGTCCGTTGACATTTTAATCTGCTTAGAAGTGTCGAAAAATGTGAGAAGTGGCGTGGTGGTTCGTGAAGTCTTGAGCTTCTTCCACTCTTGCTCATGTTGCTCAGTCCATGTGAAATCTGTTGTCTTGTGCAGGAGAGCACGTCGATGTTTTTACAGACAGGTTTGGAATGAATTCCCCTCAAAAATTGATAATTTCCATCACTCTTCAGATGGCTTTCTTGTGTGGTTTTGACAGGTTGAGAATTGCTTGGATTTGGAAATGAAAAGTAATGAAAATCGCTTATTGTCGCAAGTAGGCTTCAAATGAAGTTACTGTGAAAAGCCCCTAGGCGCCACATTCCGGCACCTGTTCGGGGAGGCTGGTACGGGAATTGAACCGTGCTGCTGGCCTGCCTTGGTCTGCTTTAAAAGCCAGCGATTTAGCGCTGTGCTAAACCAGCCCCAAGGATTTTGTCCTTGTCAGGTTCAATGCCATGCAATGAGAGCTGGTCACCTAGGAATGTGACCTCAGTTACTCCAAATTGGCACTTTTGCTTATTGGGTTTAAGCCCATTTCTCACTCTTGTTAGAACTTTAAGCAACCTCGTATTGTGCTCTTCTATGGTTGGACCCCAAACGATGATATCATCCACGTACACAGGTGCACCTTCGATGCCTTCGATTATGTGCTACATGGCACGGTGAAAAATTTCTGATTCCGAAATTATGCCAAACGGCATTCTCAGAAAGCAATACCATCCAAATGGCACATCAAAAGTGCAGTATTTTGTACTTTGTTCCTCTCGCTTTAGCTGCCAGAAAATTTGAGATGCGTCAAGTTTCATAAGGAATTGTGCACCAGCCATCTCAGATGTGAATTCCTCATGCTTTGGTATTTGGTAGCGTTCTCTTTTGATATTCTCATTAAGATCTTTGGGATCCATACAGATGCAAATATCACCAGTCTTTCTTTTTACACATACCATGGAATTTATCCAATTGGTACATTCTTCTATCTTTCTGATTACTTTTAATTTTGTCATTCTGTCTAGTTGCTTTTTGAGGCGATGCCAAAGAGGTGCAGGTACTTTTCTTGGTGCATGTATCACAGGTTTTGTATCCTCTTTGAGTTGTATCTTGTAGGTGAATGGTAATGCAACCAAAACCTATGAACACATCGTTGAATTGCTGATAATGTTCTCCGAATCGTTGGAGTGTTGATCCTATATGTTGTGGATGTTATATACCAACTGCACTGGACCTAATTCTTCACAGGACTGATCACCTAATAATGAATCCAAGCCCTCAGAAACAATACAGAATGGGACGGAATAAACTGTGTTCTTCACCACCACACTCAAGTCACAAGCAACATGACATTTAATGCTTGAATCATTATAATCTCGCAGACATATTTTTCATTTCTTCTAACCAGCTGAATTTTTTTATCTTTTAAATTGGTTATGCTGATTAAATTGGCTTTGGCACCAGTGTCTAATTTCAATTGGACCACTGTACCATTCCCTTCAAATGGTAGCAGCCATTTGTCCTCGTCAAGCACAGTTATTTTAAATGGGCAATCAGTTTAGTTTTTTTTAAGTGCTGGAGAATTTTTTGATGTCTCCAAAAAATTATTCCTCTCTGTTATTACTCCAACAAACAATGATGTTTCATCACTGGAGACTGTGTCTTCCACTGTGCTGACTGATCTGGGGTTGAGCTTTGGGTAATAATTCTGAGCATTCTGAGAATTTTCCTGCCTTTTTTTTTGCAGGTTTTCCGCCTTTTTGGAATAAGTGTGGCTACCGGAGTGCTTTCCTCCATGAAGACGCTGCCATTACTGAGAAATATTTTAGAATGCTGTGCTGCTAGCTCGTTAGCCTGACAAATGTTAACTGTTCATTCCAAAGACAGCTCCGATTCCCCCAGCAACCCTTCGCTCAGCTTATCCGCATTCACACTGTAGTAGTATGCATTAGGGGTCATGTGGGACTGTGAAGCCGTGATGTCATTGGCTGACAGATCCCGGGTCCTGGTTGGACGTTGACCTCTAGCTCCGCCCTGAAGGCGGAGTATAAGTACCTGGAGTCCTCCCCCGCAGGCAGTCTACTACTGAACTAGGGGGGAACAGTCACGCTTAATAAAGCCTCATCGACTTCACTCTATTCGTCTCTCGGAGTCTTTGTGTGCTACAATTTATTAAGCGTGACTAAAGGACTATGGAGCTCAGGATCATCCCGGAATGCCTGAGGATCAGCCCCCACGCAGTGAACGCGGCAGCAGCTTTCAAGCACTGGCAGATTTGTTTCGAGGCCTACCTCAGAACGGCCACCGGCCGGGTAACAGAAGACCAAAAACTACAGGTCCTGCACTCAAGGTTAAGCACGGAGATTTTCTCCCTCATCGAAGACGCAGAGGATTTCCAGACGGCGTTCGCAGCACTAAAAAGTCTCTATGTTCGCCCAGTAAACCAGATCTACGCTCGCTATCAACTCGCAACGAGACGGCAAAGTCCCGGAGAATCGATAGATGAATTCTACGCCGCGCTACTAATTTTGGGACCGGCCTGCAGCTGCCCGCCGGTGAACGCAAACGAACACACGGACATGTTAATGCGCGATGCTTTTGTGGCAGCTATGAACTCCTCCCAAATCCGCCAAAGACTTCTAGAAAAAGAGTCGCTAGGACTCTCAGAGGCACGGGCCCTAGCAGCCTCCCTAGACGTGGACGCGCGAAATACCCGCGCCTACGGCCCCGACCGCGCGGCAGCCCATTGGACCCCGTACGCACCCGTCGCGACAAACCCACCCCCCCCCCCCGGACACCCCACAGGCTTGAGCGGTTCAAACGCCAAGCCGCTCCGGGGGAGCACGCTGCTACTTCTGCGGCCAAGCGAAACACCCCCGGCAGCGCTGCCCGGCCCGCGCAGCGATCTGTAAGAGCTGCGGGAAAAAGGGCCATTTCGCGGCTGTGTGCCGGTCCCGCGAGGTCGCCGCTGTCCCGGGAGAATAGGGAGCCCTGCATGCCGCTTACGCTCCCCAACCCTCCCCGCGCCCCATGTCTGACCCGCCGGCGCTACCACTTTGGGTCCCGACCACCGCTCTCCCCGGAGAAGAGGGAGTCCTGCGCGTCTCTAACGCTCCCCAAACCCCCCCCTCCGCGCCCCACGTATGACCCGTCGGCGCTACCACTTTGGGTCCCGGCCACCGCTGTCCCCAGAGAAGAGGGAGCCCCGCGCGTTCCTAACGCTCCCCAACCCCCCCAGCGCCCCATGGGCGACCCGCAGGCGCCGCCATTTTGGGTCCCGGCCACCACGAGGGGAAGAAGGGCGCCACCATCTTGGGGTGTCCATTTTGTAGACGCATAGGGGCGGCCATTTTGTCCACCCCCGCCGCCATCTTGTGACCCCCCCGCCATGTGCGATGCATGGGGGCAGCCATCTTGTTCACCCCCGACGCCATCTTGGACGGCAACAACGGACCCCAGTGTCGACGGCTCCACGGGGTTCGAAGAAGACGCTCAACCACTACAACCACGTCTGGCTTCAATGACGCTGGACCAAGCTCGGCCCCGGACGCTCCAGGCGACGACGACAACGGTGCTGATAAACGGGCATGAGTCACCATGCCTGGTCGACTCCGGGAGCACGGAGAGCTTTATCCACCCCGACACGGTAAGATGCTGTTCTTTGACCATCCATCCCAGCGCACAAAAGATTTCCCTAGCTGCAGGATCCCACTCCGTACAGATCAAAGGCTTCTGCATAGTTACCCTGACGGTGCAAGGGAGGGAGTTCAAAAACTACAGGCACTACGTCCTTCCCCAACTCTGCGCCCCCACATTACTGGGATTAGACTTCCAGTGCAATCTACAGAGCCTAACCTTCAAATTCGGCGCCCAATACCCCCACTCACTATCTGCGGCCTCGCAACCTTCAAGGTGCAACCCCCATCCTTGTTTGCAAACCTCACCCCGGATTGCAAACCCGTCGCCACTAGGAGCAGACGGTACAGCGCCCAGGACCGGACCTTCATTCGGTCCGAAGTCCAGCGGCTACTAAAGGAAGGCATAATCCAGGCCAGCAATAGTCCCTGGAGAGCACAGGTGGTAGTAGTAAAGACAGGGGAGAAGCAAAGGATGGTCATAGACTATAGCCAGACCATCAACAGGTACACACAACTAGACGCGTACCCTCTCCCCCGCATATCCGACATGGTCAATCGGATTGCCCAATATAAGGTCTTCTCCACCGTGGACCTCAAGTCCGCCTACCATCAGCTCCCCATCCGCCCAAGTGACCGCAAGTACACAGCCTTCGAGGCAGACGGGCGATTATACCATTTCCTAAGGGTCCCATTTGGCGTCACAAACGGTGTCTCGGTCTTCCAACGAGAGATGGACCGAATGGTTGATCAACACGGGTTATGGGCCACGTTCCCGTATCTCGACAATGTGACCATCTGCGGCCACGATCAGCAGGACCACGACGCCAACCTCCAAAAATTCCTCCAGACCGCTAAAGCCTTGAACCTCACGTACAACGAGGACAAGTGCGTCTTTAGCACAAACCGGCTAGCCATCCTGGGCTACGTAGTGCGCAATGGGATAATAGGCCCCGACCCCGAACGTATGCGCGCCCTCATGGAATTTCCCCTCCCGCACTGCTCAAAAGCCCTAAAACGCTGCCTGGGGTTCTTTTCATACTCCGCCCAGTGGGTCCCCCAGTACGCAGACAAGGCCCGCCCCCTAATACAGACCACGACCTTCCCTCTGTCGACAGAGGCTTGCCAGGCCTTCAGCCGCATCAAAGCGGATATCGCAAAGGCCACGATGCGCGCCATCGACGAGCCCCTCCCCTTCCAGGTCGAGAGCGACGCCTCCGACGTAGCTCTAGCGGCCACTCTTAACCAAGCGGGCAGACCCGTGGCCTTTTTCTCCCGAACCCTCCACGCTTCAGAAATCCGCCACTCCTCAGTGGAAAAGGAAGCCCAAGCCATAGTGGAAGCTGTGCGACATTGGAGGCATTACCTGGCCGGCAGGAGATTCACTCTCCTCACCGACCAACGGTCGGTAGCCTTCATGTTCGATAATGCACAGCGGGGCAAAATCAAAAACGACAAGATCTTAAGGTGGAGGATCGAGCTCTCCACCTTCAACTACGAGATCTTGTATTGTCCCGGAAAGCTGAACGAGCCGTCCGATGCCCTATCCCGCGGCACATGTGCCAACGCACAAATTAACCGCCTCCAAACCCTCCACGAGGACCTCTGCCACCCGGGGGTCACTCGGTTTTACCACTTTATCAAGTCCCGCAACCTCCCATACTCTTTAGAGGAGGTCCGTACAGTCACAAGGGACTGCCACATCTGCGCAGAGTGCAAACCGCATTTTTTCAGGCCGGATGGTGCGCACCTGATTAAGGCTTCCCGCCCCTTTGAACGCCTCTGTCTGGATTTCAAAGGACCCCTCCCCTCCACCGACCGCAACATATACTTCCTTAATGTGGTGGACGAGTACTCCCGCTTCCGATTCACCATCCCCTGCTCTGACATGACCGCGGCCACAGTCATTAAAGCCCTGAACACCATCTTCACACTGTTCGGTTGCCCCGCATACGTCCACAGCGACAGGGGGTCCTCCTTCATGAGTGACGAGCTGTGCCAGTTCCTGCTCAGCAACGGTATAGCCTCAAGCAGGACGACCAGCTACAACCCCCGGGGGAACGGGCAAATAGAGAGGGAGAACGGCACGGTCTGGAAGACCGTCCTACTGGCCCTACGGTCCAGGGACCTCCCAGTTTCACGGTGGCAGGAGGTCCTCCCGGACGCCCTCCACTCCATCGGGTCACTACTGTGTACTAGCACTAACCAAACGCCCCATGAGCGCCTCCTTGTCTTCCCTATGAAGTCCTCCTCTGGAACGTCGCTGCCGACCTGGTTGGCGGCCCCAGGACCCATCTTGCTCCGAAAACATGTGCGGGCGCACAAGTCGGACCCGTTGGTCGAAAGGGTTCACCTCCTTCACGCAAACCCGCAGTACGCTTACGTGGAGTACCCCGACGGCCGAAGGACACGGTCTCCCTGCGAGATCTGGCGCCCGCCGGACACACACACACCCCCCCGACACCAATCACCCAACCCCCCCCTTTCCTGCCACCGCCGCACCCCGCGACCGCCCCCTTCCCAGGAGGATCGGTCCTCCTCCCAGGCCCGACCAGGAATGAAGCCCAAGCTGAAACCGTAAGGCTCCCAGAGACGACAACACCGGAACAAGCACCACCACCACCGGGGCCGAGGCGATCGACACGGACGACCAGACCGCCCGACCGACTCGTGGCGTCGATCTAACAGTACATTATGTGGACTTTTAACGAGAACATTTTGTCTTTTCCTGACGATTACTGTAAATAGTTGAAACAAAAAAAAAAACCCTTGTACATACTGTAATAACATGCGAAAGTTTTCCTCCCAGAACCCCGCCAGGTTCATTTTTAACAAGGGGTGAATGTGGTAGTATGCATTAGGGGTCATGTGGGACTGTGAAGCCGTGATGTCATTGGCTGACAGATCCCGTGTCCTGGTTGGACGTTGACCTCTAGCTCCGTCCTGAAGGCGGAGTATAAGTACCTGGAGTCCTCCCCCGCAGGCTGTCTACTACTGAACTGCGGGGGAACAGTCACGCTTAATAAAGCCTCATCGACTTCACTCTATTCGTCTCTCGGAGTCTTTGTGCGCTACACACACCAAACACAATTTGGTCCCAAATTATGGAAGATTCCACCGCAGTAAAACTACAGGTATTAGCTTTTAACTTTAAATCAGTGATTAAATGATCTATGGACTCTTCTGCCTTCTGTAAACATGAGCTAACTACATAGTGCTCATAAAGTTCATTCTTTCTGGGGGTGCAATGTGCATCAAATCTTAAAATTCTTACTCTCTTTATCGTCTGCAAATTTAAATGTATTAAACACAACAATTGTTTCGGGCCCTGCCGCTGTCAGGAGCATCGCTACCTTACGCAAATCTGATTGATCTCCTAAATTTATTGCAGTAAGAAACAGATTAAATTGCTATTTAAACACACAGCAGTTGCTGTCCACACTGCCATGAAATCTGAAACTCATTGGTGGCTTCAACGACTCCATGTTCCTAATTCTTGCAGTCTGCAAAATCTTCAAATCTTCGTGGCAGGCTCGTTTTTTTTCCTCAGTGTTTAATACCATCCAGCCCTGGCCCCATGTTATGTTCTTGTCAGTTGGTCTGATTTATATTACAAGAACACTTGGAGCAAAGCTATAAACGATTGATTGTCGGGAGGGTCGCAGGGCCATGTGTTGTGGCTTTCCCGATTGCTGGAATTGGTGCCCAACGGTGGCGACCAGCTTTTAAAAATGCTGGCTGCGACAGGCTTTCAGAATGCTGGCCGTTCCGCGCTTGCATGCGTCCTCAGCAGTGCGCAGGCCTGGAGCCTCCTCCTGACGTCAATGTGTTGATCCAGGAGCAGATTTCTTTTTAAATCGCTGGAGTCTTCCTGCCTGGAGCGGCAGTAGAGAGCAGGTCACATGCCCTGTATACTGAAGTCACGTGTTCTGGGCACGAGAAAGATTCCTCCATTTTGTAGCTGCCAGCAGTGCTGGTGTGAACTCCAGGGCCCCTGGTGAACAACCCATGAAGAAGAAACTGAAAATAGTAACAAAGCAGCATTGAGATGATTACTGAGGTTTATTAATTGTGCCAATATAATTCAGGATTCAAAGATCATATGTGTTCTCTGCAGGGATGCACTGGCAAATGAAAGATTAAAATCCTCAAAACCTCAAAGCGATTTGAAGACAGGACATGGCGAGGTTGAGGACAAACCTCTTGATTTTTTTCAACGGATGCAGTGAGATCTTAAATCATCAGTGATGTCATGATCAGAAAAGTAGCATTGAATACGAAAGCAAGTGAGATCGTGAGCAGGCTCGTCTGTCACATTAAAGGTTGGTGGGTCGAGAAGGTCGGCTGGCATGGGTCATGAAGGTCAGGTGGCGAAGGATGGCTGGTTGGTAAAAATGGTCCCAGACAAATAAGTTTGAAAAACACTGCTCTAAATGACCCAGTTCATGTTGGAATCTGGAGCATGAACAACGTTATGGTCTGATTTATATTACAAGAACACTTGGAGCATAGCTATAAACGATTGATTAACATTAACATGATATACAAAACACCAGATGAATAACAGTATGATCATGCACAAGCAACCTCTCTCCCAGCTCTCCAGTCAGTCTGAGGTCAGCTGACTCTGACAGTCATTTAGACACAAATGAGACTCCTAGTGGTCAGTCGGTAAATTACAACACAACCGTGATATCATTACGCTAATTACCTCTAAATCACCAGATAAACAGTGGCCAATGAGGGGATATAGAGGCAAGCAGAAGCAAATGCATTTTGTACCTGGCCCCAGTGATTGAGCCCAATGACAATAATTAATAGGAAAGAGCCAGACAGGATGCATCATTAACTCAGTTACCGATAAACAGGATCATAGTGTTGGTTTAGATGCAAATCCTGTTCTTTCCATTTTGTCTTTGCCTTTGCTCCCTATTGTGTCCCTGGAATCGAGTCTGTGCAGAAGTTGATTGTTTCCAGAAATGTTTTTTATACGACCTGCACAATATACTCATCTAAGGTTTGGTTTTGTTCCTAACACGTCATAATGGACTAGGTGATTCAGTTCCTCAAACCTGTTCCACCATTCCACTAGATATCAGCTGATCTGAACATCAACTCCTTTTACCCTCCCTTGCTCTATATCCATATCGACACCATCTGTATCCACTCCCCTATCCACCATGTTGGTGACCTCCTCTGAAAACTCAACTACATCAGTTTGACATCAACTCTTCACAAATTCTCGTCTCTCTTTGATCAGTTGATATTCCTCCAACTTTATCACCGTGTCCCTGGCGACAGATCCCAGCTGCCACCCAACAATTGTTGATAAACTGATTGGCCTGTCGGTATCTAGTTTCACCCCTTCTTAAAGAACAAAGTGACAATAATTTCTGAACCAAGAAAGTTTTGAAAAACTTTGACAAGCACCTACAATTTCCTCAAGTTTTTCTTTTACGAGCCTGACATGAAACCTCTCAACGTGGAGATATATATCTATTTTAAATCTTTTTTTCCTACTCTCTAATCAGTCATTTTCAAACCCAGGTGGGTGGTTGTCGGGAGGGTCGCAGGGCCATGTGTTGTGGCTTTCCCGATTGCTGGAATTGGTGCCCAACGGTGGCAACCAGCTTTTAAAAATGCTGGCTGCGACTGGCTTTCAGAATGCTGGCCGTTCCGCGCTTGCATGCGTCCTCAGCAGTGCGCAGGCCTGGAGCCTCCTCCTGACGTCAATGTGTTGATCCAGGAGCAGATTTCTTTTTAAATCGCTGGAGTCTTCCTGCCTGGAGCGGCAGTAGAGAGCAGGTCACATGCCCTGTATACTGAAGTCACGTGTTCTGGGCACGAGAAAGATTCCTCCATTTTGTAGCTGCCAGCAGTGCTGGTGTGAACTCCAGGGCCTCTGGTGAACAACCCATGAAGAAGAAACTGAAAATAGTAACAAAGCAGCATTGAGATGATTACTGAGGTTTATTAATTGTGCCAATATAAATCAGGATTCAAAGATCATATGTGTTCTCTGCAGGGATGCACTGGCAAATGAAAGATTAAAACCCTCAAAACCTCAAAGAGATTTGAAGACGGGACATGGCGAGGTTGAGGACAAACCTCTTGATTTTTTTCAATGGATGCAGTGAGATCTTAAATCATCAGTGAAGTCATTATCAGAAAAGTAGCGTTGAATACGAAAGCAAGTGAGATCGTGAGCAGGCTCGCCTGTCACATTAAAGGTCGGTGGGTCGAGAAGGTCGGCTGGCATGGGTCATGAAGGTCAGGTGGCGAAGGATGGCCGGTTGGTAAAAATGGTCCCAGACAAATAAGTTTGAAAAACACTGCTCTAAATGACCCAGTTCATGTTGGAATCTGGAGCATGAACAACGTTATGGTCTGATTTATATTACAAGAACACTTGGAGCAAAGCTATAAACGATTGATTAACATTAACTGTGGGTAAACTATATACAAAACACCAGATGAATAACAGTATGATCATGCACAAGCAACCTCTCTCCCAGCTCTCCAGTCAGTCTGAGGTCAGCTGACTCTGACAGTCATTTAGACACAAATGAGACTCCTAGTGGTCAGTCGGTAAATTACAACACAACCGTGATATCATTACGCTAATTACCTCTAAATCACCAGATAAACAGTGGCCAATGAGGGGATTTCGAGGCAAGCAGAAGCAAATGCATTTTGTACCTGGCCCCAGTGATTGAGCCCAATGACAATAATTAATAGGACAGAGCCAGACAGGATGCATCATTAACTCAGTTACCGATAAACAGGATCATAGTGTTGGTTTAGATGCAAACCCTGTTCTTTCCATTTTGTCTTTGCCTTTGCTCCCTATTGTGTCCCTGGAATCGAGTCTGTGCAGAAGTTGATTGTTTCCAGAAATGTTTTTGATACGACCTGCACAATATACTCATCTAAGGTTTTGTTTTGTTCCTAACACATCATAATGGACTAGGTGATTCAGTTCCTCAAACGTGTTCCACCATTCCACTAGATATCAGCTGATCTGAACATCAACTCCTTTTACCCTCCCTTGCTCTATATCCATATCGACACCATCTGTATCCACTCCCCTATCCACCATGTTGGTGACCTCCTCTGAAAACTCAACTACATCAGTTTGACATCAACTCTTCACAAATTCTTGTCTCTCTTTGATCAGTTGATATTCCTCCAACTTTATCACCGTGTCCCTGGCGACAGATCCCAGCTGCCACCCAACAATTGTTGATAAACTGATTGGCCTGTCGGTATCTAGTTTCACCCCTTCTTAAAGAACAAAGTGACAATAATTTCTGAACCAAGAAAGTTTTGAAAAACTTTGACAAGCACCTACAATTTCCTCAAGTTTTTCTTTTAGGAGCCTGACATGAAACCTATCAACGTGGAGATATATATCTATTTTAAGTCTTTTTTTCCCACTCTCTAATCAGCCATTTTCAAACCCAGGTGGGTGGTTGTCGGGAGGGTCGCAGGGCCATGTGTTGTGGCTTTCCCGATTGCTGGAATTGGTGCCCAACGGTGGCGACCAGCTTTTAAAAATGCTGGCTGCGACTGGCTTTCAGAATGCTGGCCGTTCCGCGCTTGCATGGGTCCTCAGCAGTGCGCAGGCCTGGAGCCTCCTCCTGACGTCAATGTGTTGATCCAGGAGCAGATTTCTTTTTAAATCGCTGGAGTCTTCCTGCCTGGAGCGGCAGTAGAGAGCAGGTCACATGCCCTGTATACTGAAGTCACGTGTTCTGGGCACGAGAAAGATTCCTCCATTTTGTAGCTGCCAGCAGTGCTGGTGTGAACTCCAGGGCCTCTGGTGAACAACCCATGAAGAAGAAACTGAAAATAGTAACAAAGCAGCATTGAGATGATTACTGAGGTTTATTAATTGTGCCAATATAATTCAGGATTCAAAGATCATATGTGTTCTCTGCAGGGATGCACTGGCAAATGAAAGATTAAAACCCTCAAAACCTCAAAGAGATTTGAAGACGAGACATGGCGAGGTTGAGGACAAACCTCTTGATTTTTTTTCAACGGATGCAGTGAGATCTTAAATCATCAGTGAAGTCATGATCAGAAAAATAGCGTTGAATACCCAAATATGTCCTGTACATAAACAGCAAGAAACATCCAATCGGAAGGGGAGAGTGGAGGAGGGGAGGGAGGGGGGGCGGAGAGGGGGGGGGGGAGCAGGGGGGTGGGGAGGAGGGGGGGTTGAATGGGGAGGAGAGGGGGATGAGGAGAGGAGGGGGATGAGGAGAGGAGGGGGATGAGGAGAGGAGGGGGATGAGGAGGGGAGGGGGATGGGGAGGGGAGGGGGAAATGTGGATGGGCGGGGGAAATGATGGGAGTGGGAATGAGGACGGGAGGGGGGAATGAGGAGGGGAGGGGCGAATGAGGAGGGATGGGGCTATAGAGGAGGAGAGGAGGGGAATGAGGAGGGGAGGGGGAATGATGAGGGGGGAGTGGGGAATGAGGAGGGGAGGGGCGAATTAGGAGGGGAGGGGAGAATGAGGAGGGGAGGGGGTATAGAGGAGGGGAATGAGGAGGGGAGGGGAATGAGGAGGGGAGGGGGGATGAGGAGGGGAGGGGGGTATAGAGGAGGAGAGGAGGGGAATGAGGAGGGGAGGGGGAATGGGGAGGGGGATGAGGAGGGGAGGGGCATGAGGAGGGGAGGGGGGAATAGAGGAGTGGAGGGGAATGAGGAGGGGAGGGGAGGGAGGGAATGATGAGGGGAGGGGAAATGATGAGGGGAAGGGGAAATGCAGATGGGGGGAATGAGGATGGGAGAGGAGGGGAGGGGAGGGATAATGAAATTGGGAGGGAGGGGAGGGGTAAATGAGGATTGGGAGGGGGAATGAGGAGGCGAGGGTGATATGGAGGGGAGGGGGATGTGGAGGGGAGGAGGATTGAGGAGCGGAGGGGGGAATGAGGAGGGGGAATGAGGAGAGGAGGGGGGAATGAGGTGGGGAGGGGGGAATGAGGAGGGGAGGGGGAATGAGGAGAGGAGGGGGAATGAGGGGAGGGGGAATGAGGAGGTTAGGGGGAATGAGGAGAGGAGGGGGAATGAGGAGGGGAGGGGGATTGAGTATGGCAGGGGGAATGAGGAGAGGAGGGGAGGGGGTAGAGGAGAAGTGGAGAGGAATGAGGAGGGATGGGGGGATAGAGGAGGAGGGGATAGAGGAGGAGGGGAGGGGAGGGAGGGAATGATGAGGGGGGAAGGGAGGGAGGGAATGATATGGGGAGGGGAGGTGGAAATGCGGATGGGGGGAATGAGGATGGGAGAGGAAGGGAGGGGAGGGATAATGAAATTGGGGAGGGAGGGGAGGGGCAAATGAGGATTGGGAGGGGGGAATGAGGAGGGAAGGGGAATGAGGAGGGGAGGGGAATGTGTATGGGAGGGGGGAATGAGGAGGGAAGGGGGATGAGGGGGGGTGAGGAGGGGAGGAAGAATGAGGAGGGACGAGGTGGGGAGGGGGGAATTAGGCTGAGAGGGGGGAATGAGGAGGGGAGGGGGGAATGAGGAGGGGAGGGGGGAATGAGGAGGGGAGGGGGGAAAGAGGAGGGAGGGAGAATGAGGAGGGGAGAGGGGAATGAGGTGGGGAGGGGGGGAATGAGGAGGGGAGAGGGATTGAGTAGGGGAAGGGGGTTGAGGAGGTGAGGGGGGAATGAGGAGGGGAGGGGGATTGAGGAGGTGAGGTGGATTGAGAAGGGGAGGGGGAACGAGGAGAGGAGGGGAGGGGGAATGAGGAGGGGAGGGGGTAGAGGAGAAGTGGAGAGGAATGAGGAGGGGAGGAGGGAATGAGGAGGGGAGGGGGATTGAAAAGGGGCGGGCGGAATGAGGAGGGGAGGGGGATTGAGGAGGGGAGGGGGATTGAGGAGGGGAGGGAGGAATGAGGAGGGGAGGGGGAATGAGGAGGGGATGGGGAATGCGGAGAGGAGGGGAAATGAGGAGGGAAGGGGAAATGAGGAGGGGAGGGGGATTGAGGAGGGGAGGGGGAATTAGGAGCGGAGGGGGGTTGAGGAGCGGAGGGGGATTGAGGAGGGGAGGGGGATTAAGGAAGGGAGGGAGTATGAGGAGTGGAGGGGGGAATGAGGAGGCGATGGGTTATGAGGAGGGGAGGAGGAATGGAGGAGGATGAGGAGGGGAGGAGGAATGGAGGAGGATGAGGAGGGGAGGGGGAATGTGGAGGGGAGGGGGAATGAGGAGCGGAGGGGGATTGAGGAGGGGAGGGGAATTGAGAAGGGGAGGGGGGAATGAGAAGGGGAGGGGGATTGAGGAGGGAGGGGGATTGAGGCGGGGAGGGGGGAATGAGGAGGGGAGGGAGGAATGAGGTGGGGAGGGGGGATGGTGGAGGGGAGGGGGATTAAGGAGGGGAGGGGGAATGAGGAGTGGAGGGGGATTGAGTAGGGGAAGGGGGTTGAGGAGGGGGGTGGAATGAGTAGGGGAGGGGGAATGAAGAGGGGAGGGAGGAATGAGGAGGGGAGGGGGAAATGTGGAGGGGAGGGGGGAATGAGGAGGGGAGGGGCTTAAGGAAAGGAGGGGCTTGAGGGGAGGGGGAATGAGAAGGGGATGGGGGAATGAGGAGGCGATGGGTTATGAGGAGGGGAGGAGGATGAGGAGGGGAAGGTGAATGAGGAGGGGAGGGGGAATGAGGACCAGGGAGGAGCAATGAGGAGGGGAGGGGGAATGAGGAGCGGAGGGGGAATGAGGAGTGGAGGGAGAATGAGGAGGGGAGGGGAAATGAGGAGCGGAGGGGGAATCAGGAGTGGGGTGGAATGTGGAATGAAGAGGGGGAAGGGGATGAGGAGAGGAAGGGAGGGGGAAATGAGGGATTTGAACAAATGGTAAATATTTTGCTGCCATTATGCTTTGAGGCTGAGGGATTGCTGCTCTCAGTATAACCTGCCTGCCATAAAGTTTAAATTTCCCCCTCAAAAGTCCAGTTTGTTGCGATCTGGGGGCGTGGGCGAGTAGGGCAGCCGCAGCAACAAGAGCTCCCGCCGGTGTCCGCGATTCGCGGCGGTTTCGGGGAAATCCCCGAGACCTCACGCATTCCCCGACTATCGTCGGCCTTTGGGGCCGCCACGAGCAGCCAGCGGTTTAAAAGCCGGCGAAGAACCCCGCGCGTGTGTCGGGCAGCGGGGGGCTGAGGCGCCGGGCCCGGCACGGCAGGTCAGAGCAGCGGGGGCGGAGCTCTAAGAGGCCGAGGCGGCAGGCCCGAGGCCAGGGCATCATGTAGGGAGGGTGTTCCATGTCGGATGGCTCCCACCTCGGAAGAAGAAGGTTGAAGCCGGGTCCCAGGTGATGCAGAGGAGAAAGAAAGAAGATTTAAGGAAGTTTGGTAAAAGTTTTTTTTTTCTCAAAAAAGAAGAATGTCAGATTGATGAAGGGCAGGAGGGTGAAGGGGGAGAGAGGAGAAAGGAAAGAAGATAAAAAACAATAAGCCGCTAAAAGATGCGAAAAGCAGCGTCAAAGAAAGGAGGAAACGCGGGTTCGCCGCCGAAGGAGAAGACGAGCAAAAGCAAAAGTGTTGACAGGATGGCGGAAGCCGAACTGCAAGGCGGGGGCCGCACTACTTACGGTGGAGAAGATGACCGAGGTGATGGTGGTGGAGCTGGAAAAACGTTTGGTGAGGCACATGGAGATCCTGAGGAAAGAGATGGCGGTCGTGGTGAGGTCATTGTTGGAGGAGGCAATCGGCCCGATCAGGGTGGAGGTGGCAAAGGCATTGGCCGAGGTGAGAGAGCAGGGCGAGAAGATGAAGGAGGTGGAGGAGGCCGTGACACGACACAGCGACCAGGTCACCTCGATGGGGGACGAGCTGCGGAGGGTGGTGGAGGTTAACAGAGGGCTCTGAGCAAAGCTGGAAGACTAGGAAAACCGCTCAAGGCGGCACAATTTGAGAATTGAGGGCTTGCCTGAAGGGACAGAGGGCCCAAGGCCAACGCAATACTTCGCTGAGAAGTTGGCGGAGCTGATGGGGGAGGGTGAGAGCCCCACCCTGTACGAACTAGACCGAGCTCATCGGTCATTAAGGCCGAAGCCCAAAGTGAACGAGCCACCAAGGGTTTCCATAAGTTTTGCATGAAGGAGAAGGTATTAAGCTGGGCGAAGCAGGAGCGTGAGGTGCTGTGGGATGGTACTGCGGTTTGGATCTACCAGGACTGGATGGTGGAGTTGGCAAAAAGACGAGCGGCGTTTGGGCGAGTGAAGGCGGCTTTGTACAAGAAGGGGGTGCGATTTGGTGTGGTGTACCCGGCGAAGTTGAGAGTAACATATAACGCCAAAGACTTTAATTTTGAGACAGCGGAGGCGGCTGAAGCGTTCATGAGGACAGAAGGCTTGGGACAGACGTGAAGAGCGGAACTGGAAGAGAGACTGTGGACTGCGTTTGAGTGGCTGGAAAATGTACAAATGTTACAACTTTCTTTTTACTAATTTGTATTGAAATTTACTTCTCTTTGCATTGTTACAGAGTTCAAGTTAATGGCGTTCTGTGTTGCGACGGTTAAATGTTATGTTAGTGAATTGTAGGGGTTGGATTGTTGGGTTTGTTTTGGTATTCCTTTCTCTGGGACTGGGTGGAAGGGGGCGAGAGGTCTTGGCGGGGGGAGCCACCCGCGCTAGCTAACTAAAGTCAGTTAGTGAACGGGGGTGAGGTGAGAGGAGGACTGCGGACGTTGGAGCCTGGATAGCAGGCTTCAATGGGCCCTCGAGGCGAGCAAGAGGGGGTGGAGGGATGGATGTTGGGGGATGTTTTTGTAGGGGGGGTTCTTGGGAGGGGGGGAAGGGGTTCGATGTTAACAATGGACAGGGGCGGGTCAGGCTTATGGGGCAGGGCCCGGTGGTATGGTGATGGTGGATAAGAAAGGTGGGGGGGGGGGGGGGGTGAGACCCCCAGTAAGGATAATCACGTGGAACGTGAGAGGGGTAGGAGGTCCGGTCAAGAGGTCAAGGGTGCTTGCACATCTTAAAAGTTTGAAAGCCGATGTAGCAATGCTGCAGGAGACTCACTTGAGAGTGAAGGACCAGGTGAGACTTAAAAAGGGTTGGGTTAGCCAAGTGTTTCACTCCGGATTTGATGGAAGGGCTCGAGGGGTAGCGGTGCTGGTCAGCAAAAGGGTATGCTTCCAGATGGAGAAGGTGGTGGCACATCAGGGGGGTAGATATGTGATTGTGACAGGGGCATTGGAGGGGAGATTAGTGGCGCTGTTTAGTGTATACGGTCCCAATTGGGACGATGTGGGATTCGCGAGGAAGGTGTTTGGGGCTATTCCCGACTTAGACACGCATGAGCTGATTGTGGGGGGGGACTGGAACCTGGTGCAGGAGCCAAGGTTGGACAGATCACGGCCGCGCTCGCTGGTCCCATCGGGGGGGGCGAAGGCGCTGGCTGGGCTAATGGTGGAAATGGGAGGGGTGGACCCTTGGAGGTTCCTGCACCCAAGGGAACGGGAGTATTCGTTTTTCTCAGCGGACAATAAGGTATACTCGCGGATCGTCGGAATACTCTGCAATTGCAGTGTCAGATCACGCTCCACATTGGGTGGATATGGTGCTAGAGAAGGGGGTAGCGCAGAGACCGGGGTGGAAACTGGATGTGGGGCTTTTGGGGAACCAAGTATTCTGTGAGAAAATTGAAAAGGTAATTAAGGAATATGTAGGTTTCAATTGTACGGGTGAGGTGTCGAAGGCAGTCGTCTGGGAGGCTCTAAAGGCGGTGGTGAGAGGTGAGGTAATTTTGTTTAAGGCTAGGGTGGATAAGGAGGAGAGGTTGGAGCGGCAGAGGGTAATAGATGAGATGTTGGAGGTAGATAGGAGGTATGCAGAGGATGGGGACCCGGCGAAGCTGGGAAAGAGGAAGGAACTACAGGCGAGCTTCGACCGACTGTCCACCAGGAAGGCGGTGCGCCAACTTAGACGAGCAAGGGGTGCAGTTTATGAACATGGAGGTATGTTAGCAGGTCAGCTCCGGAGGGAGGCAGCGGCAAGGGAAATTCTTCAGGTGAAGGATAGGGCAGGGAAGTTGGTGGTGGCCCCAGTGCTGATTAACAAGATTTTTGAGGAGTTTTATGAGAGGTTGTACAAGTCAGAGCCACTCGGGGGAGACCATGAGATGCAGGAATTTCTCGATGGGTTGGGGTACCCGAGGCTAGGGGAGGGGGACAGGGCTACATTAGAAGGAGCGATAGTGGAGCAGGAGATAAAGGATGCGATTGGGAGGATGCAGTCGGGGAAGGTGGCAGGGCCGGATGGGTTTCCGGTGGAATATTATAAAAAATTTAAGGATAGATTGGCACCCCTGATGGTGGGGATGTTTGAGGAGGCGATAGGGAAGGGGGTGTTGCCGCAAACCTTGGGGCAGGCATCGATTTCCCTGATACTAAAAAAAGATAAGGATCCGACGGAGTGTGGGTCGTATCGGCCCATATCACTTCTGAATGTGGACGCAAAAGTGTTGACGAAGGTACTGGCGGGTAGGCTGGAGGAGTGCCTCCCGAAGGTGATAGGGGAGGATCAGACGGGGTTCGTGACAGGAAGGCAGCTGTTTTCGAACATTAGGAGGGTTTTGAACGTTGTTATGGCACCGGCGGAAAGAAAGGAAACAGAGGTAGTTGTGGCATTGGATGCCGAGAAGGCGTTTGATCGGGTAGAATGGGGGTACCTGATGGCAGTGCTGGAGCGGTTTGGGATTGGACCAAGGTTTGTGAACTGGGTAAATAAGGAACCGAAGGCGAGTGTCCGCACAAATAATATCAGTTCGAGATATTTCTCTCTCCACCGTGGGACGAGACAGGGATGTCCTATGTCCCCCCCCTGCTGTTTGCACTTGCGATTGAGCCGTTGGCCATCGCATTGAGAAGTTCAGGAGCATGGAAAGGAATAGTGCGGGGGGGGGGGGTAGAGCATAGGGTGTCCTTATATGCCGACAACTTGCTGCTGTATGTGTCGGAGCCGAGTGCGTCAATCGGAGGAATATTGGAGCTACTGCGGGTATTTGGGTCTTTCTCGGGGTACAAGTTGAACCTGGACAAGAGTGAGTACTTTGTGGTGTCTCGGCCGGGGGTGGGGGCAGGGGTGGGGGGGCTGCCATTCCGTAGAGCAGGGACTCATTTTAGGTATCTGGGGGTGCAGGTTGCCCGGGAGTGGGGGAGGCTTCGCAGGTACAACATTTCTAGTTTGGTGGGGAGAGTGAAAGCCGATCTGGCAAGGTGGGACGGCCTTCCTCTGTCACTGGCAGGTCGGGTACAGGCGGTTAAAATGAATGTGTTGCCGCGATTCCTGTCTATTTTTCAATGCCTACCGATTTTCCTGCCAAAGTCTTTTTTCAGGGAGATTGAGGGAAGGATCACCTCATTCATATGGGGAGGGAAGGTGGCCAGAGTGAGAAAGGTGCTGCTACAGAGGGGAAGGTAGGCAGGGGGTTTGGGTCTCCCGAACTTGTTGTACTACTACTGGGCGGCGAATGTGGAGAAAGTGCAGAGCTGGGTCAGAGGGGTGGATTCTCAGTGGGTCAGAATGGAGGAGAGTTTGAGCAGGGGGTCGGGACTGAAAGCACTAGCAACAGCGCCGCTCCCGATAGCTCCGGGGAAATACTCAGGGAGTCCGGTAATAATAGCTTCATTGAAAATCTGGAGGCAGTTTCGCCAACACTTCGGGTTGGGTTTAGGGTCAAGGGAAATGCCGATTCGGGGGAACCACAGATTTGAGCCAGGGAGGTGGGATGGAAGTTTTTGGAAATGGGAAGAGAAGGGGATTAAGACGCTAAAAGATTTGTTTCTTCGGGGTCGGTTTGCAGGATTGAGGGAGCTGGAAGCGAAGTATGGGCTAGAGCAGGGAGAAGTGTTTAGGTACATGCAGGTTCGGGATTTTGCCAAGAAGGAGATACAGAGCTTCCCAGAGGAACCGGCCTCCACATTGCTGGAGGAGGCGTTGACGACAAGGGGACTGGAGAAGGGGGCAGTGTCAGCGGTGTACGGAGCTATTGTGGAAGAGGATAAGGCACCACTGGAAGGGATCAAAGCAAAGTGGGAGGAAGAGCTGGGAGAGGCTATAGAGGAGAGGGTCTGGTGTGAGGTGCTCCGGAGAGTGAATGCCTCCACCTCATGTGCGAGGTTGGGGCTGATACAGCTGAAGGTGGTATATAGAGCGCACCTCACAAGGGCGAGGATGAGACGATTTTTTGAAGGAGTAGAGGATGTGTGTGAGCGTTGCGGGGGGAGGGGCGTGAATCACGTTCATATGTTTTGGTCCTGTCCAAAGCTAGGGGAGTACTGGAAGGAGGTGTTTTGGGTAATTTCAAGGTGGTGCGTGTGAAACTGGACCCAGGTCCCCAGGAGGCCATATCAGGAGGCCATATTCGGGGTGTCGGACCAGCCAGGGCTGGAAACGGGAGCGGAGGCAGATATCATAGCCTTCGCCTCGTTAATCGCCCGAAGGCGGATCCTGCTGGGATGGAGAGCAACCTCTCCACCCAGTGCCCTGGCGTGGCAGGGGGACCTGTTGGAATACTTGACCCTTGAGAAGGTTAAGTTCGAACTGAGGGGAAGCTCGGAGGGGTTCTACAAGTCATGGGCACTATTTATTATGCACTTTCAAGAACTGGATAACATCGAACATTAGTTGGGGGGGGTGGGGTGGAGGGGAGGGGGGCTGTGTAACATTAAGGGTGACTATGGGTAATCCCTGATTCCTTTTTGTCATTTGTTTATGTAAACATGCGGGCTGAGGTTTGGGGTTGGGGGGCGGATGGGATCGTTGTTATTATGGGGATTGACATATCTTGCTGATTATTGTTTATTGTTGATGGGTGTAAATGTGGGAGAAAATGTGAAAAAGGAGTAGAATTTTTAAAAAAAATTTTTAATAAAAAAAAAATTTTAAGTCCAGTTCGTTGCGATGACACTGCCATCCACTGGAGAAAATAGGAATATCAGATATAGACATAGAACATACAGTGCAGAAGGAGGCCATTCGGCCCATTGAGTCTGCACCGACCCACTTAAGCCCTCACTTCCACCGATCCCCGTAACCCAATAACCCCTCCTAACCTTTTTGGTCACTACGGACAATTTATCATGGCCAATCCACCTAACCTGCACGTCTTTGGACTGTGCGAGGAAACCGGAGCACCTGGAGGAAACCCACGCAGACACAGTGAGAACGTGCAGACTCCGCACAGACACTTACCCAGCAGGGAATCGAACCTGGGACCCTGGCGCTGTGAAGCTACAGTGCTAGCCACTTGTGCTACCTTGCTGCGCAGATGTGACTACTCCTCATGGACCTTTAGTGACAGAGGCACCATGCTCCGTGTTTTTTTTGGTATATTGTCATGTGAGAGTACCTTTAAGAAATGGGTGTTTATAAATGGGTGTGTATATAAATATCTGTAGTGAGAGTACCTTTAAGAAATGGGTGTTTATTACTGCAGTGATGTCAGAGAATGGGTGGAGCTGGGCTGTCTGTCAGCTTTTTTACTTTCGTTTTAGGCTGTTTTGCTGCAGGGTGTGTTTTAGTTTCGTTTTCCGAGCTGGATAGCTGCAGTCACAACCAGAAGGGGTATTAGTCTCTCTCTCTGTAATCTAAAAACTGTAAATCAATCCTTTGGTGATTTAAAACTAATTACTGCTCTCAGTAGTGACTTTAACGTGATGTGCTTCTGTTAAAAGTTTTTTTAAAGTCTTCTGGATGTTAAAAGGACAGCATAAACATTACTTAGTGTTGTATTCTTTGGAGCTGTATTTGAATTGATGGTTGCTAAGATATTCACTGTATGTTTTAAAAAGGTTAATTGAGTTCATAGAATAAACATTGTTTTGCTTTAAAAAATACTTTTCCATTTCTGCTGTACCACACCGGTAGAGTGGGCTGTGTGCTCCCCATACCACAATCTATTAAAAGTTGTGGGTCAGGTGAACTCCATGATACACTTTGGGGTTCTCTAAACCCTGGCCCATAACAACGTATCAATGATTTGGACTTGATGTGGGGACACCATTCAGAAGTTGCAAAGATCGGCCGTGTCGTTAACAATGGAGATTGATGGCAGAAGGACTTGGGGAAACAGATTTGAAATTTTGGACAAGAGATGCAGGGGCTCTATGAGGAGGAACTCTTTAGCATGGCGAGTTGCATCTAAACTGGAGAGGTATAAATATCCTGGCCGCGAGGTTTGCTAGTGTCACACGGGAGGGTTTAAACTAGTATGGCAGGGAGGTGGGCACTGGAGCAGTAGGTCAGAAGGTGAAAGCATTAAGGGAGAACGAGGGAATAGGACCAGTAAGGCTCTGAGGCAGAGCAGACAGGGAGACGTTGCTGAACACAGCGGGTCTGGTGGCCTGAAGTGCATATGTTTTAATGCAACAAGTATTCCGGGTAAGGCAGATGAACTTAGAGCTTGGATTAGTACTTGGAACTATGATGTTGTTGCCATTACAGAGACCTGGTGTGAGGGAAGGACAGGATTGGCAGCTAAACAGCCCAGGATTTAGATGTTTCAGGCGGGATAGAGGGGGATGTAAGAGGGGATGTAAAAGGGGTGGTGGAGTTGCGCTACTGGTTGGGGAGAATATCACATCTGTACTAAGGGAGGACACCTCAGAGGGCAGTGAGGCTATATGGGTAGAGATCAGGAATAAGAAGGGTACAGTCACAATGTTGGGGGTTTACTACAGGCCTCCCAACAGCCAGCGGGAGAAAGAGGAGCAGATAGGTAGACAGATTTTGGAAAAGAGTTAAAACAACAGGGTTGTGGTGATGGGAGACTTCAACTTCCCCAATATTGACAGGGACTCATTTAGTGCCAGGGGCTTAAGTGGGGAAGAGTTTGTAAGGAGCATCCAGGAGGGCTTCTTAAAACAATATGTAGGCAGTCCAACTAGGGAAGGGGCTGCACTGGACCTGGTATTGGGGAATGAGCACGGCCAGGTGGTAGAAGTTTCAGTAGGGGAGCATTTCGGGGCACACGTACATATAAAGCAAGAGGGGAGCCAGGGAAAGGATTGGCCAACTGAAGGATTGGCAAGGGAATCTATGTGTGGAGCCAGAGGGAATGAACAAACAAAGAACAAAGAAATGTACAGCACAGGAACAGGCCCTTCGGCCCTCCAAGCCCGTGCCGACCATGCTGCCCAACTAAACTACAATCTTCTACACTTCCTGGGTCCGTATCCCTCTATTCCCATCCTATTCATGTATTTAGCAAGATGCCCCTTAAATGTCACTATCGTCCCTGCTTCCACCACCTCCTCCGGTAGCGAATTCCAGGCACCCACTACCCTCTGCGTAAAAAAACTTGCCTCATACATCTACTCTAAACCTTGCCCCTCTCACCTTAAACCTATGCCCCCTAGTAATTGACCCCTCTACCCCGGGGAAAAGCCTCTGACTATCCACTCTGTCTATGCCCCTCATAATTTTGTAGACCTCTATCAGGTCGCCCCTCAACCTCCTTCGTTCCAGTGAGAACAAACCAAGTTTATTCAACCGCTCCTCATAGCTAATGCCCTCCATACTAGGCAACATTCTGGTAAATCTCTTCTGCACCCTCTCTAAAGCCTCCACATCCTTCTGGTAGTGTGGCGACCAGAATTGAACACTATACTCCAAGTGTGGCCTAACTAAGGTTCTATACAGCTGCAACATGACTTGCCAATTCTTATACTCAATGCCCCGGCCAATGAAGGCAAGCATGCCGTATGCCTTCTTGACTACCTTCTCCACCTGTGTTGCCCCTTTCAGTGACCTGTGTACCTGTACTCCTAGATCTCTTTGACTTTCAATACTCTTGAGGGTTCTACCATTCACTGTATATTCCCTACCTGCATTAGACCTTCCAAAATGCATTACCTCACATTTGTCCGGATTAATCTCCATCTGCCATCTCTCCGCCCAAGTCTCCAAACAATCTAAATCCTGCTGTATCCTCTGACAGTCCTCATCGCTATCCGCAATTCCACCAACCTTTGTGTCGTCTGTAAACTTACTAATCAGACCAGGTACATTTTCCTCCAAATCATTTATATATACTACAAACAGCAAAGGTCCCAGCACTGATCCCTGTGGAACACCACTGGTCACAGCCCTCCAATTAGAAAAGCATCCTTCCATTGCTACTCTCTGCCTTCTATTACCCAGCCAGTTCTGTATCCACCTTGCCAGCTCACCCCTGATCCCGTGTGACTTCACCTTTTGTACTAGTCTACCATGAGGGACCTTGTCAAAGGCCTTACTAAAGTCCATATAGACAACATCCACTGCCCTACCTGCATCAATCATCTTAGTGGCCTCCTCAAAAAACTCTATCAAGTTAGTGAGACACGACCTCCCCTTCACAAAACCATGCTGCCTCTCACTAATATGTCCATTTGCTTCCAAATGGGAGTAGATCCTGTCTCGAAGAATTCTCTCCAGTAATTTCCCTACCACTGAAGTAAGGCTCACCGGCCTGTAGTTCCCTGGATTATCCTTGCTACCCTTCTTAAACAGAGGAACAACATTGGCTATTCTCCAGTCCTCCGGGACATCACCTGAAGACAGTGAGGATCCAAAGATTTCTGTCAAGGCCTCAGCAATTACCTCTCCAGCCTCCTTCAGTATTCTGGGGTCGATCCCATCAGGCCCTGGGGACTTATCTACCTTAATATTTTTTAAGACACCCAACACCTCGTCTTTTTGGATCTCAATGTGACCCAGGCTATCTGCACACCCTTCTCCAGACTCAACATCTACCAATTTCTTCTCTTTGGTGAATACTGATGCAAAGTATTCATTTAGTACCTCACCCATTTCCTCTGGCTCCACACATAGATTCCCTTGCCTATCCTTCAGTGGGCCAACCCTTTCCCTGGCTACCCTCTTGCTTTTTATGTATGTGTAAAAAGCCTTGGGATTTTCCTTAACCCTATTTGCCAATTACTTTTCGTGACCCCTTCTAGCCCTCCTGACTCCTTGCTTAAGTTCCTTCCTACTTTCCTTATATTCCACACAGGCTTCGTCTGTTCCCAGCCTTTTAGCCCTGACAAATGCCTCCTTTTTCTTTTTGACGAGGCCTACAATATCTCTCGTTATCCAATGTTCCCGAAAATTGCCGTATTTATCCTTCTTCCTCACAGGAACATGCCGGTCCTGAATTCCTTTCAACTGACACTTGAAAGCCTCCCACATGTCAGATGTTGATTTGCCCTCAAACATCCGCCCCCAATCTATGTTCTTCAGTTCCCGCCTAAATTTGTTATAATTAGCCTTCCCCCAATTTAGCACATTCATCCTAGGACCACTCTTATCCTTGTCCAACAGCACTTTAAAACTTACTGAATTGTGGTCACTGTTCCCGAAATGCTCCCCTACTGAAACATCTACCACCTGGCCGGGCTCATTCCCCAATACCAGGTCCAGTACCGCCCCTTCCCTAGTTGGACTGTCTACATATTGTTTTAAGAAGCCCTCCTGGATGCTCCTTACAAACTCTTCCCCATCTAAGCCCTGGCACTAAGTGAGTCCCAGTCAATATTGGGGAAGTTGAAGTCTCCCATCACCACAACCCTGTTGTTTTTACTCTTTTCCAAAATCTGTCTACCTATCTGCTCCTCTATCTCCCGCTGGCTGTTGGGAGGCCTGTAGTAAACCCCCAACATTGTGACTGCACCCTTCTTATTCCTGATCTCTACCCATATAGCCTCACTGCCCTCTGAGGTGTCCTCCCGCAGTACAGCTGTGATATTCTCCCTAACCAGTAGCGCAACTCCGGCACCCCTTTTACATCCCCCTCTATCCCGCCTGAAACATCTAAATCCTGGAACGTTTAGCTGCCAATCCTGCCCTTCCCTCAACCAGGTCTCTGTAATGGCAACAACATCATAGTTCCAAGTACTAATCCAAGCTCTAAATTCATCTGCCTTACCCGTAATACTTCTTGCATTAAAACATATGCACTTCAGGCCACCAGACCCGCTGTGTTCAGCAACTTCTCCCTGTCTGCTCTGCCTCAGAGCCCCACTGTCCCTATACCCTAGTTCTCCCTCAATGCTCTCACCTTCTGACCTATTGCTCCCGTGCCCACCCCCCTGCCATACTAATTTAAACCCTCCCGTGTGACACTAGCAAACCTCGCGGCCAGGATATTTATGCCTCTCCAGTTTAGATGCAACCCGTCCTTCTTATATAGGTCACACCTGCCCTGGAAGAGCTCCCAGTGGTCCAGATAACGGAAACCCTCCCTCCTGTTTAGCCACGTGTTTAGCTGCTCTATCTTCCTATTTCTAGCCTCACTGGCACGTGGCACAGGGAGTAATCCCGAGATTACAACCCTAGAGGTCCTGTCTTTTAACTTTCTGCCTAGCTCCCTGAACTCCTGCTGCAGGACCTCATGCCCCTTCCTGCCTATGTTGTTAGTACCAATATGTACAATGACCTCCGCCTGTTTGCCCTCCCCCTTCAGGATGCCCTCTACCCGTTCGGAGACATCCTGGACCCTGGCACCAGGGAGGCAACATACCATCCTGGAGTCTCTTTCACGTCCACAGAAGCACCTATCTGTGCCCCTGACTATAGAGTCCCCTATTACTATTGCTCTTCTGCGCTTTGACCCTCCCTTCTGAACATCAGAGCCAGCCGTGGTGCCACTGCTCTGGCTGCTGCTGTTTTCCCCTGATAGGCTATCCCCCCCGACAGTATCCAAAGGGGTATACCTGTTCGAGAGGGGGACAACCACAGGGGATTCATGCACTGACTGCCTGCCCTTTCTGGTGGTCACCCATTTCTCTGCCTGCACCTTGGGTGTGACCACATTTATATAACTGCGATCTATGACGCTTTCCGCCACCTGCATGCTCCTAAGTGCATCCAATTGCTGCTCCAACCGAACCATGCGGTCTGTGAGGAGCTCCAGTTGGGTGCACTTTCTGCAGATGAAGCCATCCGGGACACTGGAAGCCTCTCGGACCTGCCACATCTCACAGTCAGAGCACTGCACCCCTCTAACTGACATTGCGTCAATTAATTAAAATTAAAAGATTTTTTTTTAAATGTTATTTTTTTTTTTAAAGTTACTGTTAACTATCTGTTTCCTAGCACTAGATTTCTAATATAAATGTGAAAGCTAAATGTAGTACTCTCCGATCTCTGGCTTAGATACCCCTCTAAATTATAATTAAGTAATTATGTTTAATTAGTTACCAATGCTTAATATTTAAAATTTAGTGTAGATTCCCAACCAGCCACTCAGGTCACAGCTTTTCTGTGATGTCACTTCAGTTTCCCCCCGACACACACAATTTGAAAAAGGTATAAAAGTAAAAATGAGTAAAAATCACTTACTTACCTTCTTACCTTCTGAGTGTCTTAGATGTTCTCCGGTTCTCTCCCTGACAGAGACGGCTCCTCCTCCTCCGAACGGCTCCCGAAACTAGGAAATGGGCGAGGTACTAAATGAATACTTTGCATCAGTATTCACCAAAGAGAAGGAATTGGTGGATGTTGAGTCTGGAGAAGGGTGTGTAAATAGCCTGGGTCACACTGAGATCCAAAAAGATGAGGGGCGGGATTCTCTGCAATTATCATAGATTATCATAGAATTTACAGTGCAGAAGGAGGCCATTCGGCCCATCGAGTCTGCACTGGCTCTTGGAAAGAGCACCCTACCCAAGGTCAACACCGCCACCCCATCCCCATAACCCAGTAACCTCACCCAACACTAAGGGCAATTTTGGACACGAAGGGCAATTTATCATGGCCAATCCACCTAACCTGCACATCTTTGGACTGTGGGAGGAAACCGGAGCATCCGGAGGAAGCCCACGCAGACACGGGGAGGACGTGCAGACTCCGCACAGACAGTGACCCAAGCTGGAATCGAACCTGGGACCCTGGAGCTGTGAAGCAATTGTGCTATCCACAAGGCTACCGTGCTGCCCTGACGCACAATTGACGCGATGTCCGCCGACTGGCGCCAAGAACGGCGCGAATTGGTCCGGCATCGCGCCGCCCCAAAGGTGCGGAATTCTCCGCATCTTGGGGGGCCAAGCCCTCACCTTGAAGGGCTAGGCCCGCGCCGGACTGATTTCCGCCCCGCCAGCTGGCGGGAAAGGCCTTTGGTGCCCCGCCAGCTGGCGCGGAAATTATTTAGCCGTGCGGTGCATGCGCGGGAGCGTCAGTGGCCGCTCACGGCATCCCCGCGCATGCGCAGTGGAGGGGGTCTCTTCCGCCTCTGCCATAGTTGAGACCATGGCGAAGGCGGAAGGAAAAGAGTGCCCTCACGGCACAGGCCCGCCCGCGGATCGGTGGGCCCCGATCGCGGGCCAGGCCACAGTGGGGGCACCCCCTGGGGCCAGATCGCCCCACGCCCCCTCCCCCCAGGACCCCGGAGCCCGCCCGCACCGCCTTGTCCCGCCGTTCGAAAGGTGGTTCAATCCACGCTGGCTGGCGTGGGTTGACAGCGGCGGGACTTCGGCCCATTGCGGACCGGAGAATCGCCAGGGGACTTCTGCCGAACGGCGCGGCGCGATTCCCGCCCCCGCCGAATCTCCGGTGGCGGAAAATTCGGCAACCGGTGGGGGCGGGATTCACGCCAGCCCCCGGCGATTCTCCGACCTGGTGGGGGGTCGGAGAATGGCGCCCGAGGTGTTGGGCGTCATGAAAAATATTGAGGCACTAACTTGACAGAGTTTTTCAAAGAGGTCACAAAGATGATTGATGCAGGTAGTGCAGTGGATGTTGTCTATATGGACTTGAGTAAGGCCTTTGACAAGGTCCCTCATGGTAGACTGGTACAAAAGGTGAAGTCACACGGGATCAGGGGTGAGCTGGCAAGGTGGATACAGAACTGGCTAGGTCATAGAAGGCAGAGTGTAGCAATGGAAGGGTAAGTCATGTTGCAGCTGTATAGAACCTTAGTTAGGCCACACTTGGAGTATAGTGTTCAATTCTGGTTGCCACACTACCAGAAGGATGTGGAGGCTTTAGAGAGGGTGCAGAAGAGATTTACCAGGATGTTGCCTGGTATGGAGGGCATTAGCTGAGGAGTGGTTGAATAAACTCGGTTTGTTCTCACTGGAACGAAGGAGGTTGAGGGGAGACCTGATAGAGGTCTACAAAATTATGAGGGGCATAGACAGAGTGGATAGTCAGAGGCTTTTCCCCAGGGTAGAGGGGTCAATTACTAGGGGGCATAGGTTTAAGGTGCGAGGGGCAAGGTTTAGAGTAGCTGTACGGGGCAAGTTTTTTACACAGAGGATAGTGGGTGCCTGGAACTCGCTTCCGGAGGAGGTGGTGGAAGCAGGGACGATAGTGACATTTGAGGGGCATCTTGTTAAATACATGAATAGGATGGGAATAGAGGGATACGGACCCAGGAAGTGTAGAAGATTGTAGTTTAGTCGGGCAGCATGGTCGGCACGGGCTTGGAGGGCCGAAGGGCCTGTTCCTGTGCTGTACTTTTCTTTGTTCTTTGTTGTTTGTTTGTTTAACCCGAGAAAGCAGAGATGACGGGTGGGATTTTCCACGATTGATCAGTCTGCAGCATTTGGCAAGACCTTTGGAAAAGGCTGCCAAGGCAAGGGGGCACTAGGTAGCGTCCCTGCCTCTGAACCAGACCCTCTGGTTTCCACTCCCAATCCACAACTTGTTAACCATGTGAGGTGCAATTGTAACACAGGTTGAGTGTCAACCTGCAATATCCTTCCAACACGCCTGTGGCAGATGGAAGTCTGCCCTGTGCACCGCTAGTGGCGAATTGTAGCAAGAGAATCAACAGCAGCCAAGGCAAAGGAATGCTGGGGTTGGACACAGGGAAATATAGCGAAACAAGGCCTGGCAATGCACCGCCACAGATTCCTGAAGGTGGCTAGTCAAGCAGATAAGGTGGTCAGGAATGTAGATGTCATCCTGTCCTTTATGAGCCCAGACATAGAATATAAGAGCTGGGAGGGTATGCGGGAAGTGTATAAAACATTAGTTAGGTCACAGCTGGAGTATTCTGTGCAGTTCTGATCACGACACTATAGAAATAGATGATTGCACGAGAGAAGGTACAGAAGAAATTTACGAGGATGTTGCCCGGACTGGAGAATTTTAGTTACAAGGAAAGGTTGGATTGGCAAGGGTTATTTTATCTGAAACAAGAGGCTGAGGCGAGACTTAATTGAGTGTGTAAATTTATCAGGCTGCATTCCTCTTAGTCGATAGGTCCATAAACAGAGGGCATAGATTCAGGGTGAGAGGAAGGAGGTTCAGAGGAGATTTGGGGAGATATATTTTTACTCAGAGGCTGGTGGGAATCTGGGACACACTGCCTGAAAGAGTGGAGAGACCGAAATCTTCATAATCCTTTAAAAAACTTAAATATCCATTGAAGTACACAACCTAAAAGAAATGAAAATTGCTTATTGTCACAAGTAGGCTTCAAAGGGAGTTACTGGGAAAAGCCCCTAGTCGCCACATTCCGGCGCCTGTTCGGGGAGGCTGTTACGGGAATCGAACCGTGCTGCTGGCCTGCCTTGGTCTGCTTTCAAAGCCAGCGATTTAGCCCTGTGCTAAACAGCCCCTGACACAAGAACACAATAGCTGGAAAGTAAGTATAGATTGGATGGCTTCCTGTCGACTAGTGGGCGTAAGGGGCCGAATGGCCTTCTTCACGGCTGTAAATCTCTACAATCCCACAGTCAGAATGTTTCATTTGAGTGATGCAGTTTGTGAAATGACTGCTATTTGTTCTTTGGCTGTGGGCCCCACAGACAAAAGCACGGACAAGACCCTAACTGCCCTTTCCTGCTGTATTGCACATTATTCTTCTGCCTCCTCCTCCTTCCCATGTCGGCCATGTGCAAACTTGCCAAAATATCTTCTGTCAATAACAAGCAGGACAAATCCAAATATTCTCTCCATCATCTGTCAAGTGACAGAAGTGGTCATCAACAGTGCTATCAAGTGGCACTTACTCAGCAATAACCTGCTCACTGATGCTTTGTTTGGGATTTGCCAGTGATACTCAGCTCCTGACCTCATTACAGCCTTGGTTCAAACATGGACAAAAGAGCTGAACTCCAGAGGTGAGGTGAGAGTGACTGCCCTGGACATCAAGGCAGCATTTGCCAATGGTGGCCTTAGCAAAACTGAAATCAATGGGAATCCGGGGGGAAACTCTCCACTGGTTCAAGGCCACATTTGGAGTACTGTGTACAGTTCTGGTCACCTCATTTTAGGAAGGATGTGGAAGCTTTGGAAAAGGTGCAAAGGAGATTTACCAGGATGTTACCTGGAATGGAGAGTAGGTCTGACGAGGAAATGTTGAGGGTGCTAGACCTTTTCTCATTAGAACGGAGAAAGATGAGGGGCGACTTGATAGAAGTTTATGAGATGATCAGGGGAATAGATAGAGTAGACAGTCAGAGACTTTTTCCCCGGGTGGAACAAACCATTACAAGGGGACATAAATTTAAGGTGAAAGGTGGAAGATATAGGAGGGATATCAGAGGTAGGTTCTTTACCCAGAGAGTAGTGGGGCATGGAATGCACTACCTGTGGAAGTAGTTGAGTCGGAAACATTAGGGACCTTCAAGCAGGACCTTCATTGGATAGGTACACGGATTACGGTAAAATGATATAGTGTAGATTTATTTGTTCTTCAGGGCAGCACAGTAGCATTGTGGATAGCACAATTGCTTCACAGCTCCAGGGTCCCAGGTTCGATTCCGGCTTGGGTCACTGTCTGTGCGGAGTCTGCACATCCTCCCCGTGTGTGCGTGGGTTTCCTCCGGGTGCTCCGGTTTCCTCCCACAGTCCAAAGATGTGCAGGTTAGGTGAATTGGCCATGATAAATTGCCCTTAGTGTCCAAAATTGCCCTTAGTGTTGGGTGGAGGTGTTGACTATGGGTAGGGTGCTCTTTCCAAGAGCCGGTGCAGACTCAATGGGCCGAATGGCCTCCTTCTGCACTGTAAATTCAATGATAATCTATGATTAATCTAGGACAAAGGTTCGGCACAACATCATGGGCCAAAGGGCCTGTTCTGTGCTGTATTTTTCTATGTTCTATGGTTGGAGTCATACCTGGCACGAAGGAAGATGGTTGTGAGTGTTTGAGGTCCAGCATCTCAGTTCCAGGATATTACGACAGGAGTTCCTCAGGATTGAGTTTTAGGCCCAATCATCTTCAGCTACTTCATCGATGACCTTCCCTCCATCATAAGGTCAAAAGTTAGGATGTTCGCAGATGAGTACACAATATTCAGTACCATCCACAATTTCACAGATGCTGAAGCAGTCCATGACCATATGCTACAAGACTTGGACAATATCCAGACTTGGGCTGACATGTGGCAAGTAACACTCGCGCCACACAAGTACCAGGCACTGACCATCTACAACAAGAGAGAATCTAACCATCTCCCCGTGACATTCAATAGCATCACCATCGCTGAATCCTCCACTATCCACATCCTGGGGGTTACCATTGGCCAGAAGTTAAATTGGACTAGCCATGGAAAAGGTCAGAGGGTGTGAATACTGCAGAGAGCAACTCGCCCCTGACTCCCCAATGTCTGTCTACCATCGATAAGGCACAAGTCAGGAGTGTAATGGAATACTCTCCACTTGCCTGGAAGAGTGCAGCTCCAACAACACTCAAGAATCTCGACACTATCCAGGACAAAGCAGCCCGCTTGATTAGAGCCTTATCCAACACCTTAAACATTCACTCCCATCACCACCAATGCACAGTAGCAGCCGGGTGTGTACCATCTATAAGATGCATTGCAGAAACTCACCAAGGTTCCTTCGACAGCTCCATCTAAACCGACAAATTCTTCTCCCCAGTGTCATGGGACTGTCTCTTTAAGAAATGTTTTTGTCTTATCACATGACTTCAGAGATGTCATTGTGTGGGTGGAACTGGGTTGTGGCTCTGGGAGTTTTTACTTTTGCTTTGAGTTTTGGAGCTGGGCTGTGGCTCTGTGGGTTTTACTTTTGCTTTGAGTTTGGACTGGGTTTGAACTGCACAGGTTGAAAGAAGTGTCTCTATATCTTCATTTTAAAAGCTGTTCTCAGACTGCTTGATAACTTAAAAAGAGATAATTGCTTTCTGGAAGGAAGTCAAACCTGATGTTTGGAAAGGAAAACAGAGTATCACTGACAAGTTGTATACCAGTAAGAACACGGTGTGCTGGGTCACAGCTTTGGAAAGGGGTTTCTGGTTTTGCTTGGATGTTGTTATTGAATTGGAACAGTTAAGGGGGAATTCATTAAGGGCTATACATAGATTACTGCAGCTGTGTGGGGTCTTTAAGTTTGTAGTTGATAAAATTCTTGCCTGTGTGTGTTTATACAAATGTTAATGAAATTCGTAGAATAAAGCTTGTTTTTTTGATTAAAAGCGCCTAAGATCTTTGTGAATAACACCTGAAAGATAGGCTCTTGTGCTCATTGTAACCAAGATAAATAAACAGTTATCGGCCAGGTGAACTCCACAATATACTTTGGTGTTTTCTAAACCCTGGCCCATAACACTAGAAGGACAATTGGGATAGGAAACAAATTCTGGCTGACCTAGCAACGATCACATCCCATGAATGAATTTTTTTTAAAGTTCGAAACTCATTGCAGAACATGTGACATTGCAACAATTGTCCCCATACCTTCGTACATTCCTGCTCCATTCCTTCCTTCCTGTGAGTCACAAAAACATCCACATTTCTGAGGTAATTTTCCACAGCACTTCCACAAACCTTTGCAAATTTTAACAAAAGTATGTTTTATTTTATTCTAGGCCAACATTCTTATTGCCCACCTTAATGGCTCTTGAGAAGGTGGTGGTGAGCTGCCTTTTTGAACCGTCGCAGTCCATGAGGTGTAGGTACACCCACTGTGCTGTTAGGGAGGGTGTTCCAGGATTTTCACCCAGTGACAGTGAAGGAACGGCGATAGATTTCCAATCAGGACGGTGCATGGCTTGGATTTGGAGGAGAGCTTGCAGGTTCTACTGTTCCCATGCATCTTCTGCCCTTATACTTCTAGATGTAGAGGTCATGGGCCACCGATAATCAGTTGAATGACTGTATAAATAGCCCCAGAACAGGGCCCACCGAGCTTCGCAATGTTTGTTGTTTCAGGAGTTATTTACAAAGGTGTTGCCTGCACGTGCATTGGCCAAACGTGCATTGGCCAATTTTAGAATCTTGGTGTTGGATCAGCCCATTCAAATTCTTTGAGCGCCTGCAGGGGAGGCATCTATATCCAGCATTTTAATTTAGCAATGACGCGTGGGCAGTGCAGGAAGTGGCCAGTGATGCATTGCGCACATGGAAACATGTAGTAGGCCTTGCGGTGCTACGTTCCTCAATTTCGAACCATTTGTTATTCTGTAAAGTTCAGTGAATACTGGGGACAGTTGAATGTGAGCATTGAGACTGACAGTAATCCCTGTTCTCTGTGCCCGTCAGGTTGAAGGTCAAAGGGAGGCTCAGCATGGGCGATTGTGACTGGCTGCTTTTCTGTGTTCTGGGCCCACTGTTTGTTTTAAGAGCTCTGCGATGTGCTGACACAGGGTCCACCAAGCACATAAGTGTCTAATTGCTTGACATGAGGTGGCAGTGCGACCTCAACAGCGGTGAGCACAGGCTAAACGCGAGTGAGTGCAAAGGCACATTGAAGGGCAGTCCTTAATCATTACCCCAAAAGTGGCATCAAGTAAGGTAAGACTTTCTAAACTTCAATTGTTAAAAGTTATTACAGGTGAATTCTTCAAGTGGGAAAAGATCAAATACGATGGCCGGAACATTCCGGACACACACGCCTGTGGTCTCTTCCGGTCCCGCCGATGGCGCATGCTCACCATGGGTTTCCTGGTGGCCAGGGGCGCATTCAACGGGAAACCCCATTGACAATGACGGGACAGAGGATCTTGCTGCTGGCCAATAGCAGATCTCTCCCACTGCCACGAAAGATGGGTAAATCCCGCCCTAAAGGCTGCGAGAGGAATTGAAGAGGAAAATATAACAGGCAAAGAGAGACTATGAGATTGGAATGGCAGTTACTATAAATGAGAAGTTAAAAATCTTCCACTGGCATGCAGATTGATGGCAGGTCAAAAGAAATGCGTGGAGCCTATTAAGACAAAGAGGTGATATATGCTTAAGAGGAGCAGGGCTAGAATAATAATTGAGGACTTTGTATTGAGGAAGAGGAAGCTGATAAAGTGTTGGTAGATGTTAGGGGCAATGGAAGGGGTGAAAATCGATAGGCAGTGCCACATTAAAGGCTGGTTAACAAAAGTGAGGCTTATGGAACAGGAAAACTGTCAGCTTGGGTACAAAAAGGTTATTTTTTAGATTGGGGAATGGGGGACACTAATGTTGCCCAAGGGTTCAGTGTGAACACCACTGCTTTTGTTGATATAAGTTGGAATAAAGAGTAAAATTTCAACATTGGTCAATGATATCAAACAGTGTGGCAAAAAGTGAGGATGATACCAATCAATTGCAACAGAACACAGCTCGGCTGGCAGAATGGGTCGACATGGATGGAATTTGGTACGGAGAAATGTGAGGCGGTTCATTATGATCGAAGGGATAGAGAGAAGCAATGTAGACTTAAGGGCACAGTTTCAAAGCATTTGCAGCGATAGAGGGACCACGGGGTTCAGGTGCATGGATCTTTAAAGGAGTCAGGATATATTGAGAGAGCGGTTAACGTAGCATCCGGAATCCCGGGAATAAAGGATATTGAGTATCACAGCAGGAAGTTATCTTGAACTTTTATAAAGCTCTGGTTAGGCCCCAACTGGAGTCTTGCGTCTGGTTCTGGTCATCAAACTTTGGGAAGGATGTGAGTGTCCTTGCGAGGTGCAGAGGAGATTTAGCAGAATGGCTCCGCGTGTGGTGATGTGCATCACTGTAAATACATGTAAGCTAGACAGACACTAGAGGGAGCACCAGAAACATCACACACACACACTCAACCAATAGATAAGTTAGATGGGAGGTGACCAATGGACATTCACGATACACAAGGAGGTGACACGACCACAGGGGGGCATTACACCAACCCATACATAAAGGACACCACACACATGATCAGCCCTTTTTGGCCAGTGGAGACAGTCAGTGAGGAGAGGCACAGGGTTGATTCATTATCACACCCACCACGTGGAAGACAGCAGCTGGTTAGTCAGTTTAGGTAGCTACAATAGGATTAACAGTAGTGTCGAACTCAAGTTATAAAAGTGTACATAGTGTAAATAAATGAGTTGAAGTTATTTACACGTCTCGACTTTCCTTGGCAAATGCAACACAAGGAAGCCGCTTATGTTACAAAGAAAAGATAACAAAACACCGTGGATAAAGGATTTTAGCTCCCAAGGTTCTGGAGAAGCTGGGTTGTTCTCCTTGGAGCTCAGGAGGATAAGGGGAGATTTGATAGAGGTGTGTGTACAAGATAATAACAGGTTTAAATACGTTTCATAATGGAAAACATGTTTTCATTAGCTGATGGTACAAGGACTAAGGAACTTAGATTTAAGGTTTTGGGCAAGAGATGCGGAGGTGGCGGGGGAGGGGGGGATGGTGGTGGGGATGTGAGGAAGACCTTTTATGTGCAGCAAGTGAGAGTTATTTGGAACTCACTGCCCAGAAGGGTGGAGGCAGTGGAGACAATGAGTGACTTCAAAAGGAAATTGGACGGTGCCTGAGGGAAATAACCTTATGAGGCTATGGGGATAGAGCAGCGAATGGGACTGATTGGATTGCTCCGCAGAGGGTAGGCATGGACTCTATGGGCCGAATATCCTCATTTTGTGTCATAAATGACTCTATGAAATGTGTCTAAGACTATAAACTGCCGTCCTTTGACACACTGGACGATCCCTGTCGGACCCTATTGAAGAGTGGCACCACAAAGTCCTCGCTTACTTACAGCAGTGTCGCTTTCCACTCAACACTGAGGGAACCCGCACTACTCAAATCCCCTTGGGGCCGAGTGTACGTGGGCTGTGTGAGGAGATTGATAATCATGTAGAGGCCATTGCAGTGGAGAATGTACATGGGGCAATGTGACAAGATTAAACGATAAGCACCAATCGCTCCGTGGGTGGGTCCCTCCAGTTGTGGCTCAGAGCTAAACAAGCCAGGCAGGGTGAAGGTTCCATCTCTCATCTACTCTGAGTTACCCAATTTCAGTGGAGGCAGAAAGAAGAATCTTACAGTGGCCTCAGTATCAATAAGTTAGTCAGGCTCCTCCCTCTGGCAAAAGGCTACAAGTCTGATTCCTGAATTGAGGAAGGGACTGCCCGCCCTGGGACGTTATGCTGGGGAAGAGGAGAGCTGCTCTAAGACTGAAATTGGTCACGGGTTCATTACTGCCAGCAATGGGATTCAGAACAATTGAAATCAGAATGACAATGAGATCTTATCATAGATTATCATAGAATTTACAGTGCAGATGGAGGCCATTCGGCCCATCGAGTCTGCGCCGGCTTTTGGAAAGAGCACCCTACCCAAGGGCAACACCTCCACCCTATCCCCATAACCCAGTAACCCCACCCAACACTAAGGGCAATTTTGGACACGAAGGGCAATTTATCTTGGCCAATTCACCTAACCCGCACATCTTTGGACTGTGGGAGGAAACCGGAGCACCCGGAGGAAACCCACGCACACACGGGGAGGATGTGCAGACTCCGAACAGACAGTGACCCAAGCCGGAATCGAACCTGGGACCCTGGAGCTGTGAAGCAATTGTGCTAACCACAATGCTACCGTGCTGCCCAGAAGGTTCTGACGGGACTTGACACAGAAGATGTTTCCCTCTGTGCGGGGAATCTGGAGCGAGGGGGGCATAATTTCAGAATAAGTGATCTCCCATTTAAGAAGGGAATGAGGAGGAATTTCTTCTCTCAGAGGGTTGTTAATGTTTGGAGTTCTCTAACTTGGAGGCTGAGTCAATGAATGTATTAATGGCCGAGTTTGACCGATTTTTGATCTACAAAAGAGTCAAGGCAGGAAAGTGGAGCCACGGCCATTATTGGATTGGCATTGGCTTTATTGACTGGCAGAGCAGGCTCGAAGGCCCAAGTGGCCTTCTCTTATTTCTTATGCTTTTAGGGCACTACGGGGAGGTTTAGGTGGACATTTTTCTGCCTTAACGTTAATGGGTGGCACAGTAACACAGTGGTTAACACTGTTGCTTCACAGCACCAGGGACCCAGGTTAGATTCCCGGCTCGGGTCACTGTCTGTGCAGAGTTTGCACGTTGTCCCCGTGCCCGCGTGGGTTTCCTCCCACAAGTCCTGAAAGACGTGCTTGTTAGGTGAATTGGAAATTCTGAATTTCCCTCAGTGTACCCGAATGGAATGTGGCGACTACGGAATTTTCACAGTAACTTCATTGCAGCGTTAATGTAAGCCTACTTGTGATACTAATAAAGATTATTATTAATGATATGTTGTCATGGCACCAATGCTTCTCCCTATCTGAGCAGTAACTGAGCTGGGACCATGGTGCGTTTGCCCTTGGGGGGGGGGGGGGGGGGGTTAAGGGGAAGGTGTGCTTTGCACATTGACCTCAGGTAAGTTAGAGCCAAGACCCAGGTTATTTAAGAATTATTCACCGATATCATTTTATCCCAAACAGCAGATTATGTTCCTCCTCTAAGAAGATTGGAAAATAGGGCAGCACGGTGGTGTAGTGGTTAGCACTGCTGCCTCACGGCGCTGAGGTCCCAGGTTCAATCCCAGCTCTCGGTCACTGTCCGTGTGGAGTTTGCACATTCTCCCCGTGTTTGCGTGGGTTTCGCCCCCTGTGGTGAACCACGTATTGCTACAATATATATATTTACCGTTATTCGTTATTCATCCTACTGTTATGCACCACTGTAGAGATGTTCACTATTGTTCTTATTCACTGTAACTTCCTGTTGCTGTGTTGACGCTTCTGTTGGCTCCGCCTGTGGCTCCGCCCCTCGGGGGAGGTATATAATTGACAGACCTGTGGCCAGCTCTCAGTGCGGAAGCAGCAGCAGGCTGGCATATTTCTTAGCTTATTAAAATCACTTTTCTCTTCTACAACTCGACTCGTGTGAATTGAACTCCTGATTCTACATGTACACACGGAGAGGTTCCTGACTCTCCATGTACACAAGGAGAGGTTCCTGATTCTCCATGTGCTCACGGAAAGGTTCCTGATTCTCCATGTACACACGGAGAGGTTCCTGATTCTACATGTACACAAGGAGAGGTTCCTGACTCTCCATGTACACAAGGAGAGGTTCCTGATTCTACATGTGCTCACGGAAAGGTTCCTGATTCTCCATGTACACAAGGAGAGGTTCCTGATTCTACATGTACACACGGAGAGGTTCCTGACTCTCCATGTACACAAGGAGAGGTTCCTGATTCTACATGTGCTCACGGAAAGGTTCCTGATTCTCCATGTACACACGGAGAGGTTCCTGACTCTCCATGTACACAAGGAGAGGTTCCTGATTCTCCATGTACACACGGAGAGGTTCCTGACTCTCCATGTACACAAGGAGAGGTTCCTGATTCTACATGTACACACGGAGAGGTTCCTGACTCTCCATGTACACAAGGAGAGGTTCCTGATTCTACATGTGCTCACGGAAAGGTCCCTGATTCTCCCTGTACACACGGAGAGGTTCCTGACTCTCCATGTACACAAGGAGAGGTTCCTGATTCTCCATGTACACACGGAGAGGTTCCTGACTCTCCATGTACACAAGGAGAGGTTCCTGATTCTCCATGTGCTCACGGAAAGGTTCCTGATTCTCCATGTACACACGGAGAGGTTCCTGATTCTACATGTACACACGGAGAGGATTCTGATTCTACATGTACACACGGAGAGGTTCCTGATTCTACATGTACACACGGAGAGATTCCTGATTCTCCATGTACACGCAGAGAGGTTCCTGATTCTACATGTGCACATGGAGAGGTTCCTGATTATACATGTCCACACGGAGAGGGTCCTGATTCTACATGTACACACGGAGAGGATCCTGATTCTCCATGTACACACGGAGAGGTTCCTGATTCTCCATGTACACACGGAGAGGTTCCTGATTCTCCATGTACACGCAGAGAGGTTCCTGATTCTACGTGTGCACATGGAGAGGTTCCTGATTATACATGTACACACGGAGAGGGTCCTGATTCTACATGTACACACGGAGAGGTTCCTGATTCTACATGTGCACACGGAGAGGTTCCTGGGTCTCCATGTACACATGGAGAGGTTCTTGATTCTCCATGTACACACGGAGACGTTCCTGAGTCTCCATGTACATATGGAGATGTTCCTGATTCTACATGTGCACACGGAGAGGTTCCTGATTATCCATGTACACACGGAGAGGTTCCAGATTCTACATGTGCACACGGAGAGGTTCCTGACTCTCCATGTACACATGGAGAGGGTCTTGATTCTCCATGTACACACGGAGACGTTCCTGAGTCTCCATGTACACACGGAGAGGTTCCTGATTCTACATGTGCACACGGAGAGGTTCCTTATTCTACATGTGCACACGGAGAGGTTCCTGAGTCTCCATGTACACATGGAGAGGGTCTTGATTCTCCATGTACACACGGAGACGTACCTGAGTCTCCATGTACACACGGAGAGGTTCCTGATTCTCCACGTACACATGGAGAGGGTCTTGATTCTCCATGTACACACGGAGACGTTCCTGAGTCTCCATGAACACATGGAGAGGTTCCTGATTCTACATGTGCACACGGAGAGGTTCCTGATTCTCCATGTGCACAGAGAGAGGTTCCTGATTCTCCATGTACACATGGCGAGGTTTCTGATTCTACATGTGCACATGGGAGAGGTTCCTGAGTCTCCATGTACACACGGAGAGGTTCCTGAGTCTCCATGTACACACGGAGAGGTTCCTGATTCTACATGTACACGGAGAGGTTCCTGATTCTCCATGTACACACGGAGAGGTTCCTGATTCTACATGTACACACGGAGAGGTTCCTGATTCTACATGTACACATGGAGAGGTTCCTGATTCTACATGTACACACGGAGAGGTTCCTGATTCTACATGTACACAAGGAGAACTTCCTAATTCTACATGTACACACAGAGAGGTTCCTGATTCTCCACGTGCACACGGGAAGATTCCTGATTCTACATGTGCACACGGAGAGATTCCTGATTCTACATGTGCTCACGGAAAGATTCCTGATTCTCCATGTGCACACGGAGAGGTTCCTGATTCCACATGTACACACGGAGAACTTCCTGATTCTACATGTACACACAGAGAGGTTCCTGATTCTCCACGTGCACACGGGAAGATTCCTGATTCTACATGTGCACACGGAGAGATTCCTGATTCTACATGTACACAGGCAGAGGTTCCTGATTCTCCATGTACACGCAGAGAGGTTCCTGATTCTACATGTGCACATGGAGAGGTTCCAGATTATACATGTACACACGGAGAGGTTCCTGATTCTCCATGTGCTCACGGAAAGGTTCCTGATTCTCCATGTACACACGGAGAGGTTCCTGATTCTACATGTACACACGGAGAGGATTCTGATTCTACATGTACACACGGAGAGGTTCATGATTCTACATGTACACACGGAGAGATTCCTGATTCTCCATGTACACGCAGAGAGGTTCCTGATTCTACATGTGCACATGGAGAGGTTCCTGATTATACATGTACACACGGAGAGGGTCCTGATTCTACATGTACACACGGAGAGGATCCTGATTCTCCATGTACACACGGAGAGGTTCCTGATTCTCCATGTACACACGGAGAGGTTCCTGATTCTCCATGTACACGCAGAGAGGTTCCTGATTCTACGTGTGCACATGGAGAGGTTCCTGATTATACATGTACACACGGAGAGGGTCCTGATTCTACATGTACACACGGAGAGGTTCCTGATTCTACATGTGCACACGGAGAGGTTCCTGGGTCTCCATGTACACATGGAGAGGTTCTTGATTCTCCATGTACACACGGAGACGTTCCTGAGTCTCCATGTACATATGGAGATGTTCCTGATTCTACATGTGCACACGGAGAGGTTCCTGATTATCCATGTACACACGGAGAGGTTCCAGATTCTACATGTGCACACGGAGAGGTTCCTGACTCTCCATGTACACATGGAGAGGGTCTTGATTCTCCATGTACACACGGAGACGTTCCTGAGTCTCCATGTACACATGGAGAGGTTCCTGATTCTACATGTGCACACGGAGAGGTTCATTATTCTACATGTGCACACGGAGAGGTTCCTGAGTCTCCATGTACACATGGAGAGGGTCTTTATTCTCCATGTACACTCGGAGACGTACCTGAGTCTCCATGTACACACGGAGAGGTTCCTGATTCTCCATGTACACATGGAGAGGGTCTTGATTCTCCATGTACACACGGAGACGTTCCTGAGTCTCCATGAACACATGGAGAGGTTCCTGATTCTACATGTGCACACGGAGAGGTTCCTGATTCTCCATGTGCACAGAGAGAGGTTCCTGATTCTCCATGTACACATGGCGAGGTTTCTGATTCTACATGTGCACATGGGAGAGGTTCCTGAGTCTCCATGTACACACGGAGAGGTTCCTGATTCTCTACGTGCACACGGAAAGATTCCTGATTCTACATGTGCTCACGGAAAGATTCCTGATTCTCCATGTACACACGGAGAGGTTCCTGATTCTACATGTACACACGGAGAACTTCCTGATTCTACATGTACACACAGAGAGGTTCCTGATTCTCCACGTGTACACTGAAAGATTCCTGATTCTACATGTGCACACGGAGAGATTCCTGATTCTACATGTACACACGGAGAGGTTCCTGATTCTACATGTACACACGGAGACGTTCCTGATTCTACATGTACACACGAATAGGTTCCTGATTCTCCATGTACACACGGAGAGGTACCTGATTCTACATGTGCACACAGAGCGGTTTCTGATTCTACATGTACACATGGAGAGGTTCCTGATTCTACATGTACACACGGAGAGGTTCCTGATTCTCCATGTGCACACGGAGAGGATCCTGAGTCTCCATGTACACATGGAGAGGGTCTTGACTCTCCATGTACACATGGAGACGTTCCTGAGTCTCCGTGTACACATGGAGTGGTTCCTGATTCTACATGTGCACACGGAGAGGTTCCTGATTCTCCATGTGCACACAGAGAGGTTCCTGATTCTCCATGTACACATGGCGAGGTTTCTGATTCTACATGTGCACATGGGAGAGGTTCCTGAATCTCCATGTACACACGGAGAGGTTCCTGAGTCTCCATGTACACACGGAGAGGTTCCTGATTCTCCATGTACACACGGAGAACTTCCTGATTCTACATGTACACACGGAGAGGTTCCTGATTCTCCACGTACACTTGGAGAGGTTCCTGATTCTACATGTACACACGGAGAGGTTCCTGATTCTACATGTACACACGAATAGGTTCTTGATTCTCCATGTACAAACGGAGAGGTACCTGATTGTACATGTGCACACAGAGCGGTTCCTGATTCTGCATGTGCACACGGAGTGGTTCCTGATTCTACATGTGCACACGGAGAGGTTCCTGAGATTCCATGTACACACGGAGAAGTTCCTGATTCTACATGTACACATGAAGAGGTTCCTGATTCTCCATGTACACACGGAGAGGTTCCTGGGGCGAAATTCTCCGTTATCGGCGGAAACTCCGCCGATCGGCGCAAAAAACGGCGCAAATCCCACTTGCGTCACGTCATAAAAATGGGCCGATAGTCTGCGGCCCGAAATGGGCTAGCAGCGACGTAACGGGATCCGCGCTTGCGCAGTGGTTCACGCCGTGCAGCGTCATACGCGCTGCACGGCGTGACAGCTCATAAGGCCGCGCAGCTCCCCCCCACCCGACCGGAACAGCCGACCGCAACACCCGACTTGATGGCTGGCCGTCGCTCAGCCCCGAGGTTCGAGTCACGCGATGTGGAGGCGCTCCTGGATGCGGTGGAGCAGAGGAGGGACGCCCTGTATCCCGGGCACGGCCGCAGAGTTGCCCCACGCCACAGCCGGCGTCTGTGGAGGGAGGTGGCAGAGGCCGTCACCGCTGTGGCCCTAACACCACGGACAGGCACCCAGTGCCACAAGAAGGTGAACGACCTCGTCAGAGCAGGCAGGGTGAGCGTCCCCCATATCCCCCATATCCCCTCTCCCCCAAATCCCCCCCTCCCCCATATCCCCCCCTCCCCCATATCCCCCCCTCCCCCATATCCCCCATATCCACCCTCCCCCATATCCCCCCCTCCCCCATATCCCCCCCTCCCCCATATCCCCCCTCCCCCATATCCCCCATATCCCCCCTCACCCATATCCCCCCTCCCCCATATCCCCCATATCCCCCCTCCCCCATATCCCCCATATCCCCCCTCCCCATATCCCCCCCTCCCCCATATCCCCCATATCCCCCCTCCCCCATATTCCCCCTCCCCCATATCCCCCCTCCCCCATATCCCCCATATCCCCCCTCCCCCATATCCCCCATATCCCCCCTCCCCCATATCCCCCATATCCCCCCTCCCCCATATCCCCCCTCCCCCATATCCCCCATATCCCCCCTCCCCCATATCCCCCCTCCCCCATATCCCCCATATCCCCCCTCCCCCATATTCCCCATATCCCCCCTCCCCCATATCCCCCTTCCCCCATATCCCCCTCCCCCATATCCCCCCTCCACCATATCCCCCATATTCCCCCCTCCCCCATATCCCCCCTCCCCCATATCCCCCATATCCCCCCTCCCCCATATCCCCCTCCCCCATATCCCCCATATCCCCCCTCCCCCATATCCCCCATATCCCCCCTCCCCCATATCCCCCATATCCCCCCTCCCCCATATCCCCCCCTCCCCCATATCCCCCATATCCCCCCTCCCCCATATCCCCCCTCCCCCATATCCCCCATATCCCCCCTCCCCCATATCCCCCCTCCCTCATATCCCCCATATCCCCCATATCCCCCCTCCCCCATATCCCCCCCTCCCCCATATCCCCCATATCCCCCCTCCCCCATATCCCCCATATCCCCCCTCCCCCATATCCCCCCTCCCCCATATCCCCCCTCCCCCATATCCCCCATATCCCCAAGTGAATCCAGCCCTAACCTTAACCTCTGCAATGCACGCGCAACCGATGGCGTGCATTCATATACCTGCCTAACACTGTTGCCTTTTACCCCTGCCACCACCCCCCCCCCCCCCAGGAGAAGCGCGCACACAACAATAGGGAGCATGTGAGGACTGGAGGAGGGCCCGCTGATGAGAGGCCACTGACCGTACACGAGGAAAGGGCCCTGGAACTGGCTGGCGGACCTGAGGACCGGGAGGTTGCTGATGCAGAGGTCGGGGCCCCACGAGCAAGTGAGCCACCAACAGCCCGTCCCCATATCCCCCTCTCCCGTATCACCTGATCACTGCCTGATGTCTAACCATGCATGCTTCATTGTGTATCGCAGGACCAAACGTCCAGGCACCCATCCCCGCAGATGCAGACCGCCCGCAGGATGCCCCTCGGAGACCACGGGAGACGGAGAGACCCGCACCCTCCAGCATGCGACGCCCGCAGGATGCCCCTCCGAGACCACGGGAGACGGAGAGACCCGCACCCTCCAGCATGCGACGCCCGCAGGATGCCCCTCGGAGACCACGGGAGACGGAGAGACCCGAACCCTCCAGCATGCGACGCCCGCAGGATGCCCCTCGGAGACCACGGGAGACGGAGAGACCCGAACCCTCCAGCATGCGACGCCCGCAGAATGCCCCTCGGAGACCACGGGAGACGGAGAGACCTGGAGCAACAGGGAGACGACACCCCCGTCACGTGCGGGAGCGACCACCCAGCGATGAGGGGGGCAGCCACAGGCCCCCGTCACATCCGAGCCAGGACACCACTACCCAGGACACCACTATCCAGGACACCCCTACCCGGGACACCACTACCCAGGACACCCCTACCCGGGACAGCACTACCCGGGACAGCACTACCCAGGACACCCCTACCCGGGAAGACGAAATACCGGACAGTGACTCAGAGTGGATGGGTGGAGATGAACCCCCACCCCAAAGTGCCATGGACTCAGAGTGGGACGAAGAGCACGACACAACGCCACTGCTGTCACCAACACCCTCCACCATCGCAGAAACACTCACCACGGTTGGGCACTTTAGTGATGAGGCGTCTGGTACACTCACTGGTGCGCACAACACAGCCGTCCCGGTACAGCAGGTGGAGGTAGGAGCAGCAGAGGGACCGGGCGGTCGGAGGGCAGCCCAGGCCAAGCGAACATCTGCCGCCCAGATGGATCCCGGGTTCCTGCAGTTACCACACCCACACATAGATCCGATGCAACCACCGACACGGAGACGAGCGAATAGGGTGACGGGTGGCTTGCGGCGGCTGCGGTCGCAGGTGGAGGAGTCCACCCGCGTCCAGGAGCTGGGAGTGGTCCCGGTCATGCGTGCCACCCAGGCTGACACCGCACGGGTGGCGTCCGCGGTGGAGGCAATGGGTGCGACGGTGTCAGACATGGGGAACGGTTTGCGAGGCCTGGGGCCTTCCGTGCAGGCGGCGTCTGTGGCCCAGGAAATGGCTGCCCTCTCACAGGAGGCCATGAGCCAGTGCCAGCGCCAGATGGCAGAGGCGCTCAACGCCATAGCCCAGTCTCAGCAGGCCATGGCCCAGTCTCAGCAGGCCATAGCCCAGTCTCTGCAGGCCATGGCCCAGTCTCTGCAGGCCATGGCCCAGTCTCAGCAGGCCATCGCTGAGGGCATCGGCGCCAGTGGCCATGTGCGAGCTGGCGTCGCACTGTCGCAGACAGGGTTCGACAACCCCCTGGGCTCCATGGCTGCAAACCTGCAGACCCCTGTCGATACCAGCACGGGCCTCCAGGACTGGCAGCGCCAGATGTCGGGGGCGCGTCGGATGGCCAGTCCGTTCGCATCCCCCACCCATGTAGAGGCCTGGGGGCCATCGGGCACCCCGAGGGAGGAGGAGGTGGTGTGGTCCGTCCCGGCTCCCTCTGTAGGGGAGGTCCCGGTACACCGCGACACCTCGGACTCCCCCCCCTTCCGTCCCAGGTGCATCGGGTGGGCAACGGGCAGGACAGGCTGGCAGCTCGCCATCCCAGTCGCCCGGGCCGCAGCCTGGCCCATCTAGGCCAGGACGCCCCAGGAAACGGCCGCCAAAGGGATCCAGTGTCAGAGGGCAGGAATCACAGGAGTCCACCTCCAGTTCTGCTGTACCGTCTGGGGAACCACGTAGACGTAGTCAAAGGGCCCGTAAGGCCAAACAATTAGACACTGAGTAAGTTGGCACGGGTGCAGGGCACAGATGAGTTTTAGGCGCTAGGGCACGTGCATGAACTCCTTTGGTTATTAAAGTCAATGTTACACCTACCGAAGCTGCCTTTGTGCTCTGTCCAAAGTGTGCGGGGGTGTCATGTACGTTGAGCGCAAGTGTGTGTGTGAGGGGTGGTCTTACCTCAGCCCCAGGTGAGTCTGCCCCCTTCCCCCTGGGCCGCCATCAACATCCCCCGGGCAGAGGACGGGACCGTGCGCTGCAGTGTCACAGCCGCATGCAGGGATGGTCCGGGTGGATGGTGGTACTGTGGCCATGGGTCAGACATAGTCCAACGATGTAGAGCCAGGAGCTCATCGGAGGCGGGTTGTCATCATCCTCCATGGCCTGCGATAGACACGCGTCCACCCGCAACTGGGTGAGCCCGGCCCGTTGTGCCGCCGGTGGATCGGCAATTGGGAGTGGGGGGGTGGTGTGCATGCGGGTGGGGTGTGTGGGGTTGGGGAGGGGGGTGATGGTGCTGGGTGGATGGATGGGTGGGGGGTGTGGGTGGTCGGCTGTTGTCATGGTGTGCGGTCTGTGGCCATACTACCCGATTCCCACGCCCATCTAGTCAGTGAAGCGGGCGTCTATCAGTCTGTCCCGTGCCCGCTGGGCCAGCCGGTAACGGTGGACAGCCACCCGTCTGTGTCTACCCCGTCTGCCCTGACCATTGCCCCCATCCCCCTCTTCTGGGGAGGACTGGGCCTCTTCCTGCTGCTCCTCCACTCCGCCCTCCTCTGCCTGCGGCACATCGCCCCTCTGCTGGGCTATGTTGTGCAGGACGCAGCACACCACAATGATGCGGCCGACCCTATCTGACCGATACTGGAGGGCGCCCCCAGAGAGGTCCAGGCACCTGAAACGCATCTTCAGCACGCCAAAGCACCTCTCGATCACTCCCCTTGTCGCTACATGGGCATCATTGTAGCGGTTCTCCACCTCATTGCGTGGCCTCCGTATAGGCGTCATCAGCCACGATCGCAATGGGTAGCCCCTGTCGCCCAGCAACCAGCCCCTCAGCCGGGGATGGCGTCCCTCGTACATGCCGGGGATGGATGACCGCGACAACACGAATGAGTCGTGTACACTGCCTGGGTAACGGGCGCAGACGTGCAGGATCATCATGCGGTGGTCGCAGACCACCTGTACGTTCATCGAATAGGTCCCCTTCCTATTAGTGAACACGGCCCTGTTATCTGCAGGTGGCCGCACGGCGACGTGCATCCCATCGATCGCGCCCTGGACCATGGGGAACCCGGCAATGGCAGAGAAGCCCACGGCCCGGGCATCTTGGCTGGCCCGGTCCACGGGGAAGCGGATGTAGCGGTGCGCCATGGCATAAAGGGCATCTGTCACTGCCCGGATGCACCGATGCACCAATGTCTGCGATATGCCGGACAGGTCCCCACTCGGTGCCTGGAATGACCCCGTTGCATAAAAGTTCAGGGCCACCGTAACCTTGACGGACACGGGGAGAGGGTGTCCCCCGCCAGTGCCACGCGGTGACAGGTGTGCCAGCAGGTGGCAGATGTGTGCCACGGTTTCCCGGCTCATCCGGAGTCTCCTCCTGCATTCCCGGTCCGTGAGGTCCTGGTATGACTGCCGGGGCCGGTACACACGGGGCGCCCTCGGGTGCCTCCGTTGCCGTGGGGCCGCGACGTCCTCCTCCCCCTCCTCGTCCTGTCGGTCAGGTGTCCCTCCAGCCTGGGCGGCTGCCGCCTGCCCCTCTGCGGCAGCCTGCGCCGCCTCTCTGGCACGCTCCTCCTCCTCCTCCTCCTCCTCCTCATCCAGGGCAACGTAGACATGAGCGGCTGCCACCACGGCGGCCAACATCGCTGGATGATCTGAAAACATGACGACCTGGTGGGGGGGAGGGGAACGACGACATGTCATCATTGCCCATATCCCCTCCTCCCCCCAGCCAGGTGGCATGGACCGCATGGGTCCAACTGTTGGAGGCTGGCACCTGGCCAGGTGGACCAACTCATTTGCCCTCCCATCACCCACCCCGGCACGGACCCCCCCCCCCCAACCTCCACCGCGGCACGGACCCCCTCCCCAACCCCCAACCTCCACCCCGGCACGGACCCCCTCCACAACCCCCAACCTCCACCCCGGCACGGACCCCCTCCCCAACCCCCAACCTCCACCCCGGCATGGAACCCCTCCCCAACCCCCAACCTCCACCCCAGCACGGACCCCCTCCCCAACCCCCAACCTCCACCCCGGCACGGACCCCCTCCCCAACCCCCAACCTCCACCCCGGCACGGACCCCCTCCCCAACCTCCACCCCGGCACGGACCCCCTCCCCAACCTCCACCCCGGCACGGACCCCCTCCCCAACCCCCAACCTCCACCCCGGCACGGACCCCCTCCCCAACCCCCACCCTCCACCCCAGCACGGACCCCCCCCCCAACCTCCACACCGGCACGGACCCCCTCCACAACCCCCAACCTCCACCCCGGCACGGACCCCCTCCCCAACCTCCACCCCGGCACGGACCCCCTCCCCAACCTCCACCCCGGCACGGACCCCCTCCCCAACCCCCAACCTCCACCCCAGCACGGACCCCCCCCCCCCCCAACCTCCACCCCGGCACGGACCCCCTCCACAACCCCCAACCTCCACCCCGGCACGGACCCCCTCCCCAACCTCCACCCCGGCACGGACCCCCTCCCCAACCTCCACCCCGGCACGGACCCCCTCCCCAACCTCCACCCCGGCACGGACCCCCTCCCCAACCCCCAACCTCCACCCCGGCACGGACCCCCTCCACAACCCCCAACCTCCACCCCGGCACGGACCCCGTCCCCAACCCCCAACCTCCACCCCGGCACGGAACCCCTCCCCAACCCCCAACCTCCACCCCAGCACGGACCCCCTCCCCAACCCCCAACCTCCACCCCGGCACGGACCCCCTCCCCAACCCCCAACCTCCACCCCAGCACGGACCCCCCCCCCAACCTCCACCCCGGCACGGAACCCCTCCCCAACCCCCAACCTCCACCCCAGCACGGACCCCCCCCCCCCAACCTCCACCCCGGCACGGACCCCCTCCACAACCCCCAACCTCCACCCCGGCACGGACCCCCTCCCCAACCTCCACCCCGGCACGGACCCCCTCCCCAACCTCCACCCCGGCACGGACCCCCTCCCCAACCCCCAACCTCCACCCCGGCACGGACCCCCTCCACAACCCCCAACCTCCACCCCGGCACGGACCCCCTCCCCAACCTCCACCCCGGCACGGACCCCCTCCCCAACCTCCACCCCGGCACGGACCCCCCCCCCAACCTCCACCCCGGCACGGACCCCCTCCCCAACCCCCAACCTCCACCCCGGCACGGACCCCCTCCCCAACCCCCAACCTCCACCCCAGCACGGACCCCCCCCCCAACCTCCACCCCGGCACGGACCCCCTCCACAACCCCCAACCTCCACCCCGGCACGGACCCCCTCCCCAACCTCCACCCCGGCACGGACCCCCCCCCCAACCTCCACCCCGGCACGGACCCCCTCCCCAACCCCCAACCTCCACCCCGGCACGGACCCCCTCCCGGCACTCCCCCGGAGCCCAGCCTACTCTAACCACCACCCCCCCCCCCCCGCCGCACACACACACAAGCCGAGACACACCTCTCCTCAGGCAATCAGTCTGCGGCCACGCCATTTCCTGCCCAGAGCCAACCCCCCAGGCCGTCACTCACCTCCTCGCTGGTCGGCGTGAGCCTGGAGCACCGGGTCACGCCGATGAAAAGGAGGTTTGATTGACGTCGACGTGAACGGTCATCACGTCGACGGGACTTCGGCCCATCCGGAAGGGAGAATATCGGCAGGCCGAAAATCGGCTGCCTTGCGCAGACCCGTGACATTCTCCGCGGCAGCGGCGCCATTAACGCCCCGCCGACTTTTCTCCCTTCGGAGACTTCGGCGGGGGCGGGGGCGGGATTCACGGCGGCCAACGGCCATTCTCCGACCCGGCGGGGGGTCGGAGAATGACGCCCCTGATTCTCCATGTACACATGGAGAGGTTCCTGATTCTCCGTGTACACATGGAGAAGTTTCTGATTCTCCATGTACACACGGAGAACTTCCTGATTCTACATGTACACACGGAGAGGTTCCTGATTCTCTACGTGCACACGGAAAGATTCCTGATTCTACATGTGCTCACGGAAAGATTCCTGATTCTCCATGTACACACGGAGAGGTTCCTGATTCTACATGTACACACGGAGAACTTCCTGATTCTACATGTACACACAGAGAGGTTCCTGATTCTCCACGTGTACACGGAAAGATTCCTGATTCTACATGTGCACACGGAGAGATTCCTGATTCTACATGTACACACGGAGAGGTTCCTGATTCTACATGTACACACGGAGAGGTTCCTGATTCTACATGTACACACGAATAGGTTCCTGATTCTCCATGTACACACGGAGAGGTACCTGATTCTACATGTGCACACAGAGCGGTTTCTGATTCTACATGTACACATGGAGAGGTTCCTGATTCTACATGTACACACGGAGAGGTTCCTGATTCTCCATGTGCACACGGAGAGGTTCCTGAGTCTCCATGTACACATGGAGAGGGTCTTGACTCTCCATGTACACACGGAGACGTTCCTGAGTCTCCGTGTACACATGGAGACGTTCCTGATTCTCCACGTGTACACGGAAAAATTCCTGATTCTACATGTGCACACGGAAAGATTCCTGATTCTCCATGTACACAGGGGGAGGTTCCGGATTCTACATGTACACACGGAGACGTTCCTGATTCTACATGTACACACGGAGAGGTTCCTGATTCTACATGTGCACACGGAGAGGTTCCTGCTTCTCCATGTACACACAGAGAGGATCCTGATTCTCCATGTACACACGGAAAGGTTCCTGATTCTACATGTGCACACGGAGAGGTTCATGATTCTCCATGTACACACGGAGAGGTTCCTGATTCTACATGTACACACGGAGAGGTTCCTGATTCTACATGTGCACACGGAGAGGTTCCTGAGTCTCCATGTACACATGGAGAGGGTCTTGATTCTCCATGTACACACGGAGACGTTCCTGAGTCTCCATGTACACATGGAGAGGTTCCTGATTCTACATGTGCACACGGAGAGGTTCCTGATTCTACATGTACACACGGAGAGTTCCTGAGTCTCCATGTACACATGGAGAGGTTCCTGATTCTACATGTACACACGGAGAGGTTCCTGATTCTCCATGTGCACACGGAGAGGTTCCTGAGTCTCCATGTACACATGGAGAGGGTCTTGACTCTCCATGTACACACGGAGACGTTCCTGAGTCTCCGTGTACACATGGAGAGGTTCCTGATTCTACATGTGCACACGGAGAGGTTCCTGATTCTCCATGTGCACACAGAGAGGTTCCTGATTCTCCATGTACACATGGCGAGGTTTCTGATTCTCCATGTGCACATGGGAGAGGTTCCTGAGTCTCCATGTACACACGGAGAGGTTCCTGAGTCTCCATGTACACACGGAGAGGTTCCTGATTCTCCATGTACACACGGAGAACTTCCTGATTCTACATGTACACACAGAGAGGTTCCTGATTCTCCACGTACACTTGGAGAGGTTCCTGATTCTACATGTACACACGGAGAGGTTCCTGATTCTACATGTACACACGAATAGGTTCCTGATTCTCAATGTACAAACGGAGAGGTACCTGATTGTACATGTGCACACAGAGCGGTTCCTGATTCTGCATGTGCACACGGAGTGGTTCCTGATTCTACATGTGCACACGGAGAGGTTCCTGAGATTCCATGTACACACGGAGAAGTTCCTGATTCTACATGTACACACGGAGAGGTTCCTGATTCTCCATGTACACAGGGAGAGGTTCCTGATTCTCCATGTACACATGGAGAGGTTCCTGATTCTCCATGTACACATGGAGAGGTTCCTGATTCTCCGTGTACACATGGAGAAGTTTCTGATTCTCCATGTACACACAGAGAGGTTCTTGATTCTACATGTACACACGGAGAACTTCCTGATTCTACATGTACACACGGAAAGGTTCCTGATTCTCTACGTGCACACGGAAAGATTCCTGATTCTACATGTACTCACGGAAAGATTCCTGATTCTACATGTACACACAGAGAGGTTCCTGATTCTCCACGTGTACACGGAAAGATTCCTGATTCTACATGTGCACACGGAGAGATTCCTGATTCTACATGTACACACGGAGAGGTTCCTGATTCTACATGTACACACGGAGAACTTCCTGATTCTACATGTACACACGGAGAGGTTCCTGATTCCCATGTACACACGGAGAGGTTCCTGATTCTACATGTACACACGGAGAACTTCCTGATTCTACATGTACACACGGAGAGGTTCCTGATTCTCCATGTACACACGGAGAGGTTCCTGATTCTCCATGTACACGCAGAGAGGTTCCTGATTCTACATGTACACACGGAGAGGTTCCTGATTCTACATGTACACACGAATAGGTTCCTGATTCTCCATGTACACACGGAGAGGTACCTGATTCTACATGTGCACACGGAGAGGTTCCTGATTCTCCATGTACACACGGAGAGGTTCCTGATTCTCCATGTACACACGGAGAGGTTCCTGATTCTCCATGTACACGCAGAGAGGTTCCTGATTCTACGTGTGCACATGGAGAGGTTCCTGATTCTCCATGTACACACGGAGAGGTTCCTGATTCTCCATGTACACGCAGAGAGGTTCCTGATTCTACGTGTGCACATGGAGAGGTTCCTGATTCTACATGTGCACACGGAGAGGTTCCTGATTCTCCATGTACACACGGAGAGGTTCCTGATTCTCCATGTACACGCAGAGAGGTTCCTGATTCTACGTGTGCACATGGAGAGGTTCCTGATTATACATGTACACACGGAGAGGGTCCTGATTCTACATGTGCACATGGAGAGGTTCCTGATTATACATGTACACACGGAGAACTTCCTGATTCTACATGTACACACGGAGAGGTTCCTGATTCTCTACGTGCACACGGAAAGATTCCTGATTCTACATGTACACACGGAGAGGTTCCTGATTCTACATGTGCACACAGAGAAGTTCCTGATTCTCTTTGTACACACGGAGAGGTTCCTGATTCTACATGTACACACGAATAGGTTCCTGATTCTCCATGTACACACGGAGAGGTTCCAGATTTTCCGTGTGCATACGGAGTGGTTCTTGATTCTACATGTGCACATGGAGCGGTTCCTGATTCTACATGTACACACGGAGCGGTTCCTGATTCTACATGTACACACGAGTGGTTCCTGATCCTACATGTGCACACGGAGAAGTTTCTGATTCTCCATGTACACACAGAGAGGTTCCTGATTCTCCATGTACACACGGAGACGTTCCTGAGTCTACATGTGCACATGGGAGAGGTTCCTGAGTCTCCATGTACACACGGAGAGGTTCCTGATTCTCCATGTACACACGGAGAAGTTCCTGATTCTCCATGTACACACGGAGAACTTCCTGATTCTCCATGTACACATGGAGAGGTTCCAGAGTCTCCATGTACACACGGAGAGGTTCCTGATTCTACATGTACACACAGAGAGCTTCCAGATTCTACATGTACACATGGAGAGGTTCCTGATTCTCCATGTACACACTGCGAGGATCCTCATTCTACATGTACACATGGAGAGGTTCCTGATTCCACATGCACACACGTAGAGGTTCCTGATTCTCCATGTACACATGGAGAGGTTCCAGAGGCTCCATGTACACACGGAGAGGTTCCTGATTCTACATGTACACACAGAGAACTTCCTGATTCTTCATGTCCTCACGGAAAGATTCCTGATTCTCCATGTACACACGGAGAGGTTTCTGATTCTACATGTACACACGGAGAACTTCCTGATTCTACATGTACACACAGAGAGGTTCCTGATTCTCCACGTGTACACGGAAAGATTCCTGATTCTACATGTGCACACGGAGAGATTCCTGATTCTACATGTACACAGGGAGAGGTTCCTGATTCTACATGTACACATGGAGACGTTCCTGATTCTACATGTACACATGGAGAGGTTCCTGATTCTACATGTACACACGGAGAACTTCATGATTCTACATGTACACACGGAGAGTTTCCTGATTCTCCACGTACACTTGGAGAGGTTCCTGATTCTCCATGTACACACAAAGAGGTTCCTGATTCTACATGTACACATGGAGAACTTCCTGATTCTACATGTACACACAGAGAGCTTCCTGATTCTCCACGTGTACATGGAAAGATTCCTGATTCTACATGTGCACACGGAGAGATTCCTGATTCTACATGTACACAGGGAGAGGTTCCTGATTCTACATGTACACACGGAGACGTTCCTGATTCTACATGTACACACGGAGAGGTTCCTGATTCTACATGTACACACGGAGAGGTTCCTGATTCTACATGTACACACGGTGAGGTTCCTGATTCTCCATGTACACACGGAGATGTTCTTGATTCTCCATGTACAGACGAACGTTTCCTGATTCTACATGTACACACGGAGAGGTTCCTGATTCTCCATGTACACATGGAGAGGGTCCAGAGTCTCCATGTACACACGGAGAGGTTCCTGATTCTACATGTACACACAGAGAGCTTCCAGATTCTACATGTACACATGGAGAGGTTCCTGATTCTACATGTACACATGGGGGAGGTTCCTGATTCTACATGCACACACGGAGAGGTTCCTGATTCTCCATGTACACATGGAGAGGTTCCAGAGTCTCCATGTACACACGGAGAGGTTCCTGATTCTACATGTACACACAGAGAACTTCCTGATTCTTCATGTCCTCACGGAAAGATTCCTGATTCTCCATGTACACACGGAGAGGTTCCTGATTCTACATGTACACACGGAGAGGTTCCTGATTCTACATGTACACATGGGGGAGGTTCCTGATTCTACATGCACACACGGAGAGGTTCCTGATTCTCCATGTACACATGGAGAGGTTCCAGAGTCTCCATGTACACACGGAGAGGTTTCTGATTCTACATGTACACACGGAGAACTTCCTGATTCTACATGTACACACAGAGAGGTTCCTGATTCTCCACGTGTACACGGAAAGATTCCTGATTCTACATGTGCACACGGAGAGATTCCTGATTCTACATGTACACAGGGAGAGGTTCCTGATTCTACATGTACACATGGAGACGTTCCTGATTCTACATGTACACACGGAGAGGTTCCTGATTCTACATGTACACACGGAGAACTTCATGATTCTACATGTACACACGGAGAGTTTCCTGATTCTCCACGTACACTTGGAGAGGTTCCTGATTCTCCATGTACACACAAAGAGGTTCCTGATTCTACATGTACACATGGAGAACTTCCTGATTCTACATGTACACACAGAGAGCTTCCTGATTCTCCACGTGTACATGGAAAGATTCCTGATTCTACATGTGCACACGGAGAGATTCCTGATTCTACATGTACACAGGGAGAGGTTCCTGATTCTACATGTACACACGGAGACGTTCCTGATTCTACATGTACACACGGAGAGGTTCCTGATTCTACATGTACACACGGAGAGGTTCCTGATTCTACATGTACACACGGTGAGGTTCCTGATTCTCCATGTACACACGGAGATGTTCTTGATTCTCCATGTACAGACGAACGTTTCCTGATTCTACATGTACACACGGAGAGGTTCCTGATTCTCCATGTACACATGGAGAGGTTCCAGAGTCTCCATGTACACACGGAGAGGTTCCTGATTCTACATGTACACACAGAGAGCTTCCAGATTCTACATGTACACATGGAGAGGTTCCTGATTCTACATGTACACATGGGGGAGGTTCCTGATTCTACATGCACACACGGAGAGGTTCCTGATTCTCCATGTACACATGGAGAGGTTCCAGAGTCTCCATGTACACACGGAGAGGTTCCTGATTCTACATGTACACACAGAGAACTTCCTGATTCTTCATGTCCTCACGGAAAGATTCCTGATTCTCCATGTACACACGGAGAGGTTCCTGATTCTACATGTACACACGGAGAACTTCCTGATTCTACATGTACACACAGAGAGGTTCCTGATTCTCCACGTGTACACGGAAAGATTCCTGATTCTACATGTACACACGGAGAGTTTCCTGATTCTCCACGTACACTTGGAGAGGTTCCTGATTCTCCATGTACACATGGAGAGGTTCCTGATTCTACATGTACACATGGAGAACTTCCTGATTCTACATGTACACACAGAGTGCTTCCTGATTCTCCACGTGTACATGGAAAGATTCCTGATTCTACATGTGCACACGGAGAGATTCCTGATTCTACATGTACACAGAGAGAGGTTCCTGATTCTACATGTACACACGGAGACGTTCCTGATTCTACATGTACACACGGAGAGGTTCCTGATTCTACATGTACACACGGAGAACTTCCTGATTCTACATGTACACACGGAGAGGTTCCTGATTCTCCACGTACACTTGGAGAGGCTCCTGATTCTACATGTACACTTGGAGAGGTTCCTGATGCTCCATGTACACACGGAGAGGTTCCTAATTCTCCGTGTGCATACGGAGAGGTTCCTGATTCTACATGTGCCCATATTCCTGTTCGGGTACACTGAGGGAGAATTCAAAATGTCCAAATTACCTAACAGCACGTCTTTCGGGACTTATGGCAGGAAACCGGAGCACCCGGAGGAAACCAACGCAGACATGGAGAGAACGTGCAGATTTTGCACAGTGACCCAAGCCGGGAATCAAACCTGGGACCCTGGCGCTGTGAAGCAACAGTGCTAACCAGTGTGCTACCGTGCCGCCCATGATGATAGATTCTTGATCAGTAAGGCAATCAAGGGTTATGGGAAAGGACAGAAAATTGGACGTGAGGAATGTGGGAGCAGCCATGATTGTTTTGAATGGGCCGAATGGCTACTCCTGGTCCTACATCATCTGGTCACACACCACGTTAGGCAAATGATTCACTGACTTGAATAGCAAAGAGATTTTTTAGATCCCAGAAAGGAACTGTCCCGAGATGTGGAATATAGAAATCTCCTCTGGAGGGAGGTGTGGAAGAGACAACAAATCCTCGGAGGGTATGTGAGGTACCCTCAATAACGACGCTTAGAGTGTAAACGGTAAAGAAGGCTTTATTAGACTAAGAACTATGCTAGAGCTGAGATATGTGCTGACTGCTGCACAGCCCATGAGGCAGCCCTTTATATATGTCTCACAGATGGGCGGAGCCAGAGGCAGAGTCCCCAGGGTTCCAAGCCCGGTCTTAAAGGGGACATCACCTTACATGATGATAAGGCAGTAACCGTTCATCACATTCACCCCCTGTTTAAAAAGAGTCCGGCGGGGGTGAAGTGCCATCATAGGTCCATCCGTCTCGGTGGCCAGATCGTCCTCATCGATCTTCTCAATTCGGGCGGTGGTACGGCGGGCACGGACGTCCCGGTTGAGGGCACATCCGGGAGCACAGCGGTCGGAGCTTCGGTCCAGGTCAGGGAAGGGGGACTAGGCAGGGCCGGGGGTAGCGGTGCCGGCGCAGGCGGGGTGCGGTAGGTGCTCACCAGGCCGGAAGGGGGTGTGTTGTAGGGGGCGTCGGGTCCTGCAGGGGAGTGGCGCAGGAAGGGGCGTCTGTGGTGGGGGATCCAGCGGGTGCCAGATCCCAGAGGGAAACCGTATCTTGCCTGCCGTCGGGGTACTCAATGTAGGCGTAACTGGGGTTGGCGTGGAGCAGTCTGACCTTTTCGACCAGGGGGTCCGTTTTATGGCTCCTCGCGTGCCTCCGGAGAAGAACAGGTCCCGGAGCCATCAGCCAAGGTGGAAGCGAGACCCCGGAGGTAGACTTCCTGGGGAAGACAAACAATCGGTTGTGAGGGGTCTCATTCGTGGATGTGCAGAGGAGCGACCTAATGGAGTGTAGGGCATCGGGTAGGACCTCCTGCCAGCGGGTGGTTGGGAGACTTCTCGACCACAGGGTCAGAAGGACAGCCTTCCACACTGTCGCGTTCTCCCTCTCCACTTGCCCGTTTCCCCGCGGGTTATAACTGGTCGTTCTGCTCGAGGCGATGCCTTTGCTGAGCAGATACTGACGCAGTTCATCGCTCATGAACGATGTACCCCGGTTGCTGTGGATCTAAGCGGGGAAACCGAACAGGGTGAAGATGCTGTGCAGTGCCTTAATCACAGTGGCTGAGGTCATGTCGGGGCAGGGAATGGCGAATGGGAAACGGGAGAACTCATCGATCACGGTGAGGAAATAGGCATAACAATTGGTGGACGGGAGGGCCCCCTTGAAGTCCACGCTCAGTCGCTCAAAGGGACCCGAGGCCTTCACGAGCCGAACCTTGTCTGGCCGGTAGAATTATCATAGAATTGACAGTGCAGAAGGAGGCCATTCGGCCCATCGAGTCTGCACCGGCTCTTGGAAAGAGCACCCTACCCAAGGTCAACACCTCCACCCTATCCCCATAACCCAGTAACCCCACCCAACACTAAGGGCAATTTTGGACACTAAGGGCAATTTATCATTGCCAATCCACCTAACCTGCACATCTTTGGACTGTGGGAGGAAATCCGGAGCGCCCGGAGGAAACCCACGCCCACACGGGGAGGATGTGCAGACTCCGCACAGACAGCGACCCAAGCCGGAATCGAACCTGGGACCCTGGAGCTGTGAAGCAATTGTGCTATCCACAATGCTACCGTGCTGCCCGTGCGGTTTGCACTCCGCAGACTTGGCAGGCCCTGACCATGGCCTTGACCTCCTTGGTTGAGTAAAGTAGGTTGCGGGACTTGATAAAATGGACGAGCTGGGTAACCCCCGGGTGGCAGAGGTCATTGTGGATGGTTGCAGGCGGTCCTCCTGCGCGTTGGCGCATGTGCCGTGGGACAGGGCATCTGGGGGCTCCCCTGGATGATACTTGATATCGTACGTGTAGGTGGAGAGTTCGATCCTCCACCTCAAAATGATATCGTTTTTTATTTTGCCCCGTTGCATGTTATCGAACATATAGGCGACTGACTGGTCGGTGACGAGGGTAAACCTCCTACCGGCGAGGTAGTGTCTCCAGCACCGCACAGCCTCCACAATGGCTTGTGCCTCCTTTTCGACTGCAGAGTGTCGAACCTCGGAGGCGGTGAGGGTTCGAGAGAAGAACGCTACTGGTCTGCCTTCCTGATTGAGGGTAGCAGCCAGGGCGATGTCTGATGCATCGCTCTCTACCTGGAAAGGGATGGTTTCGTCCACCGCGCGCATAGCGGCCTTGATGATGTCGCCCTTGATGCGGTTGAAGGCCAATTGAGCCTCAACCGAGAGGGGAAAAATGGTGGTCTTTATGAGTGGGCAGGCTTTGTCCGCATACTTGGGGACCCACTGGGCGTAATAAGAGAAAAGCCCCAAGTACCGTTTGAGGGCCTTGAGGCTGCGGGGGAGAGGGAGTTCCATAAGGGGGCGCATGCGGTCGGGGTCGGGACCAAGGACCCCGTCTTCCACGACATAGCCGAGGATGGCTAGCCGGGTGGTGTGGAAAACGCATTTGTCCTCGTTATAGGTCAGGTTAAGGGCTCGGGCGGTCTGGAGGAACTTTGAGGTTAGCATCATGGTCCTGCTGGTCATGGCCACAGATGGTGACATTGTCCAAGTATGGGTATGTAGCCCGCAAACCGTACTGGTCCACCATTTGTTCCATCGCCCTTTGAAAGACGGAGACCCCATTTGTGACACCGAAGGGGACCCTGAGGAAGTGGAAGAGCCGGCCGGCTGCTTCGAAGGCAGTATAGGGGCGGACTTTTGGTCGGATGGGGAGCTGGTGGTAGGCAGATTTGAGGTCGACCGTGGAAAAGACTCGGTATTGGGCGATCCGATTTACCATTTCCGCGATGCGAGGAAGGGGGTAAGCATCAAGCTGCGTGAATCGGTTTATGGTCTGGCTAGAATCCACGACCATCCGTTTCTTCTCCCCGGACCGGACTACCACCACTTGCGCTCTCCAAGGGCTGTTGCTAGCCTCGATGACCCCCCTCTCCCAGTAGGCGCTGGACCTCTGACTTGATAAAAGCCATATCTTGGGCACTGTAGCGCCGGCTCCTGGTGGCAACGGGCTTACAGTCAGGAGTGAGGTTCGCGAATAGCGAGGGGGGTGGGACTTTCAGTGTCGCAAGGCAGCACACCGTGAGGGGGGGCAAGGGTCCGCCGAACTTCAGTGTCAGGCTTCGGTGGCTGCACTGGAAATCCAGTCCGAGCAGCAGGGGGGCACAGAGTTGAGGGAGGATATAAAATTTGAAACGGGTGTATTTGGCGCCCTCGATCGAGAGATCCGCAATACAGTACCCCTTGATTTGTACCGAGTGGGACCCGGATGCGAGGACTATGGTTTGGGATGCGGGATGGGTGCGTAGGGAGCAGCGCCTTACCGTTTCAGGGTGGATAAAGCTCTCCGTGCTCCCGGAGTCGAAGAGGCATGCAGTGTCGCGCCCGTTGACCTGGACATGCATCATAGAGTTCTGCAGGTGTTTTGGCCGAGTTTGGTCGAGGGTGATCGCACCCACTCGCGGGTAGTCGGAGTCCTCAGCCGAGTCAGACTCGTAAAATGGCCGCCGGTCGCACGCGTCGGGTCGAGAAGATGGTCGCCGACAAGGTGGCCACTCCCATGATTCGCACGAGGCTGATGACGTATCAGAAGGGGGCATATCGGGTGGGTGCGCAGCAGCATTGCGAGGCCTGCGGCCTGAGAGCCTGATTTTCGGGCCGGCTGATCTTTGTTTTTCTGGCCCTTGGGTCTGGCCAGGCAGACCCTCGCAAAATGCCCTTTCTTCCCGCAGTCGCTGCAGATCGCGGAGCGGGCTGGGCAGCGTGGGCGTGGGTGCTGGCCCTGCCCGCAGAAGTAGCATGGTGTGCCCCCATGGTGAGCGGGTCGCCGCGTGGCGCAGGCCTGTAATACGGCTGAGTCTGAGGAAGTCCAGGGGGGGCTCGTAGAGTCCGCAGGGTACGTACCCAAGTTATGTCGGGCCACCTCCAGCGAGGAGGCGAGCGTTAGCGTGTCCTGGAGGTCTTTTGCCCCGTTTTCAAGCAGCCGCTGCCGGATGTATGTCGAGCGGATGCCAGACACGAAAGCGTCTCTGATGTGCAGGTTCATATGGACATCCCCTGTCACATCCTGATGGTCATAGTCCCTGGCAAGCGCGGCGAGTTTCTCGACAAATTCGTCTAGCGATGGCCCCGAGCGCTGCCGGCAGGTAGAGAGCAGATGCCTGGCGTGTACCTCGTTGATGAGTTTGACAAACCACTTGCGGAGTAACTCGACCGCCTCTTCATAAGTCGTCGCCTTTTCGAGCGTGGCGGAGATTCTGTGACTCACCCGGATGTGGAGTAGACTCAGCTTGTGTGGCCCCAGGATGGGAGTCTCTGCGGAGTCCAGGTAGGCCTCGAAGCACCGCAGCCAGTATTTTAAAATTTCCTTCGCCTCCGGTGTCCGTGCTTCCAGATTGAGCTTCTCTGGTTTTAGGCCTGCGTCCATCCTGAATCTAGTTTAGTCTAATAAACTGAGGTACCCTCAATAACGACGCTTAGAGTGTAAACGGTAAAGAAGGCTTTATTAGACTAAGAACTATGCTAGAGCTGAGACATGTGCTGACTGCTGCACAGCCCATGAGGCAGCCCTTTATATATGGCCCACAGATGGGCGGAGCCAGAGGCGGAGTCCCCAGGGTTCCAAGCCCGGTCTTAAAGGGGACATCAGCTTACATGATGATAAGGCAGTAACCGTTCATCACAGTATGTGGAGCTGCCGACCTTCCAGATCTTCAAAGGACGTTTCTTCTCGATGGATACACGGTGCAGATTTGTCAAGGTCCTTGCTCATGTCTGACAGCAGAGCAGCTTCTGAAAGACATTCCTGAACTCGGTGTTGAAGGCTGTGTATATAATGGGGTTGACTGCACTGTTTACATATCCCAGCCACGTGACCACACTGATCAGCATGGAGCCAATGCTGCAGGCTTCACACAAAACCTTCATAACGTGAACGACAAAGAATGGAGTCCAGCATGCGAGGAACACTCCTGAGGGGGAAAAATACAAACATTTAAATCAAATGATGATTCTCTCCAGATTGGTTCAGCTTCAGATCAGAAGCTCAGTTTATAAATCCCAAACACTCTGTCCCTCATCATTCTGTCCCTCCTATCACTCCATCCCTCAGTCCACCCCATTACTCCTTCCCCCAATCTCTTTGCACATCCCATCACAGTTCCCTCTCATACGAACCTTTAATCGTGTTTACCTCAGTCTCCCTGCTGCCTGACCAGTCTAACTCAACCCCCCAATTGCTCCCCAATGATCTTCCTCACACTCTCCCCACTGGCCCTCACTGACTGCCCACTCTTAATTCTCTATCCACCTCTTCATGCTTGCCCCCTCATTCTCTCCCTGCCCCTTCCACTTCCACTTTCTCCACTCCCACTATCCCCTCCAAATTTGTTCCCCCTTCACACTCACTCTCCCCCTTCCATGACACTCGCCCTCTACCCTCACACTCTCCTCACTCCTGTCGCACTTCTCCCTCCCCTCACACTCTCCTCACTCCCGTCACACTCTCCCCCCTCCCGTCACACTTTCCCCCCTCCCCTGAGACTCTTTCCCCCCACACGCTCCTCCCTCCCCTCACCCTTCCCCGTACCAGCCTCCCCGAACAGGTGCCGGAATGTGGCGACTAGGGGCTTTTCACAGTAACTTTACTTGAAGCCTACTTGTGACAAGAAGCAATTTTCATTTCATTTCACTATCCCCACGCTTCCCACAGACTCTTTCCCCCCTC